>NW_012120265.1:3507509-3525199 GCF_000951035.1 Colobus angolensis palliatus | reverse complement strand
ACAGGGTTTCACCATGTTGGTCAGGCTGGTCTTGAGCTCCTGACCTTGTGATCTGCCCACCTCGGCCTCCTAAAGTGCTGGGATTACAGGCATGAGCCACCAGGCCTGGCCTCTTTCTTTCTTTAAAAAAAAAAAAATGATTGTTATATATATTAACTGATAGATTGACTTTGTCAGTAACCTATAATAAACTTCTCTTCAAATGCTACTTTCAGAAATATAGTTTCCTTAAAAATAAAAATAACAACTATGTATAGCAAAGAGTTTTTTTGTTTTTTGTTTTTTGCCTTTGAGACAGAGTCTTGCTCTTTTGTCCAGGCTGGAGTGCAGTGGCACAATCTTGGCTTACTGCAGCCTCCGCCTACCAGGTTCAAGCGATTTTCCTGCTCAGCCTCCAAGTAGCTGGGATTATAGGTGTCCACCACCATGCCCGGCTAATTTTTATATTTTTAGTGGAATGGGGTTTCGCCATGTTGGCCAGGCTGGTCTTGCACTCCTGGCCTCAAAATGATCCTCTTGCTTCTGCCTCCCAAAGTGCTGGGATTACAGATATGAGCCACCGTGCTTGACTTAGCAAGAATGTACATTGATTATCTAAACATTAAAAATAATAATGCAAGCACACCCAGTTCTCCTTGTATAATTTATGTACCATCACCAGTTTCTGCTCGTTCCCTCTCTCCTTGCCCACAAGAACTTTTAGCCCTTCTCCATCACTTAGGAGTCACAGGAAACTGAAGGGTAATTTCCTAGGGGTCTCCAACAAATCTCAGTGTGCTACCATCTCTTCCATTCTTCTTGTGTGATGGCAGGTCACATCTGCCAGTCTACCACCTTCTTAAAATTCTAGAAGAGAAGCAGAGCAGAAGTTCATGCTACTCTTAGATCTCCAGACATAAAGTTCCTATCACCCACACCCACCGAGGGTAGGGGTTGGGGGTCGAGTACATGGCCCTTATATTTTTCCTAACTCCTCTGAGTTCCTTGTATTCTTCTTGACTTGAAGGATTTTTTCATATGAAGAGTCGAATAGGGCAAGGTATGGGGGAAGGGGCGCGGAGCTTCCATGCCCTCCCTGGGCATGCCACCCTCCAGGAACCTCCATGAGTTCCGCTGTCTGGAACCTCCTTTTTTTTTTTTTTTTTTTTTTTTTGAGGCAGAGTCTCCCTCTGTCTCCCAGGGTGGAGTACTGTGGCACTATTTCGGCTCATTGCAACCTCTACCTCCTGGGTTCAAGCGATTCTCCTGCCTCAGTCTCCCGAGTAGCTGGGACTACAGGCGCCCACCACCACACCCAGCTAATTTTTGTAGTTTTAGTGGAGAATGAGGTTTCACCAAGTTGGCCAGGCTGTTCTTGAACTCCTGACCTCAGATGATCCGCCTGCCTCAGCCTCCCAAAGTGCTAGGATTATAGGCATGAGCCACCATGCCCAGCCCACGCCCAGATAATTTTTATATTTTTAGTGGAGACGGGATTTCACAATGCTAGCTAGGCTGTTCTCAAAGTCCTGACCTCAAGTAATCTCCCCGCCTCGGCCTCCCAAAGTGCTGGGATTACAGGTGTGAGCCACCACGCCCGGCCCTGTATGACAACATTTTGGTCAGTGCTGGACTGCATTTATGACAGTGGTCATTTTTAAAATTGTTATAATCATAAGATTATAGTACAGTATTTTTACTGTACCTTTTTTATATTTAGATACATAAATATCTAAATATGTAACCTGTGTTACATAAATATTTAGTATTTAGTATTTATAAATATTTAGTATTTATATTTAGTATATATTAATATTTAGTATTATATATTTAGTATTTATAAATATTTAGTATTATGTAACCTGTGTTACATAAATATTAAAGTAACCTGTGTTACTTTACAGGTTTGTAGTTTGGGAGCAACAGGCTATACAGTTGTCCCTTGAACAACATGGGGGTTGGGACCCCAAGCCCTGGGCGGTTGAAAATCTGAATATAGGCCGGGTACGGTGGCTCATGCCTGTAATCCCAGCACTTTGGGAGGCCGAGGTGGGCAGATCAAAAGGTCAGGAGTCCGGTACCAGCCTTACCAACATGGCGAAACCCTGTCTTTACTAAAAATACAAAAATTAGGCCGGGCACAGTGGCTCACGCCTGTAATCCCAGCACTTTGGGAGGCCGAGGCAGGCAGACCATGAGGTCAAGAGGTGGAGACCATCCTGGCTAACACAGTGAAACTCCATCACTACTAACAATACAAAAAGAAATTAGCCGGGCTTGGTGGTGGGCACCTGTAGTCCCAGCTACTCAGGAGGCTGAGGCAGGAGAATGGTATGAACCTGAGAGGCGGAGCTTGCAGTGAGCCGAGATTGCACCACTGCACTCCAGCCTGGGTGACAGAGCGAGACTCTGTCTCAAAACAAACAAACAAAAACAACCAAAACAAAATAGCCGGGCTTGGTGGCACACGCCTGTAATCCCAGCTACTCAGGAGGCTGAGGCAGGAGAATTGCTTGAACCTGGGAGGTGGAGGTTGCAGTGAGCCGAGATTGCGCCATTGCACTCCAGCCTGGGTAACAGAGCAAGACTCCATCTCAAAAAAAAAAAAAAGAAAATCTGAATATAAACTTGTTTATTTTGAGGCAGGGTCTCACTCTGTTTCCCAGGCTGGAGTGCAGTGGTATAATCACAGCTCACTGCAGCCTCAACCTCTTGAGCTCAAGCTTATCTTTTCACCTTAGCCTCCCAAGTAGCTGAGACTATAGCCCCGTACCAGCATGCCTGGCTAATTCTTTAATTTTTTGTAGAGACAGGGTTTCACCACATTGCCCAGGTTTGTTTCAAAACTCCTGAGCTCAAGTAGTCTGCCCACCTTCAGCCTCTGCATGTAACTTTTGACTCCTCAAAAACTTAACTAATAGCCTACTGTTTTTTTTTTTTTTTTTGAGACGGAGTCTCGCTCTGTCACCCAGGCTGGGGTGCAGTGGTCGGTTCTCGGCTCACTGCAAGCTCCGCTTCCCGGGTTTACGCCATTCTCCTGCCTCAGCCTCCCGAGTAGCTGGGACTACAGGCGCCCGCCACCTCGCCCGGCTAGTTTTTTTGTATTTTTTAGTAGAGATGGGGTTTCACCGTGTTAGCCAGGATGGTCTTGATCTCCTGACCTTGTGATCCGCCCGTCTCAGCCTCTCAAAGTGCTGGGATTACAGGCTTGAGCCACCGCGCTCGGCCAACCTACTGTTGACCAGAAGCCTTGTTGGTAACATAAACAGTTGATTAACATGCTTTTTATATGTTATATGTATTGTGTACTGTATTCTTAAAGTAAGCTAGAAGAAAGAAAATATTACTAAGAAAATCAGAGGAAAAATTAGCCAGGCTGGGTGGTGTGCACCTATAGCTCTAGATACTCAGGAGGCTGAGGCAGGAGGAACACTTGAGTCCAGGAATTTAAATCTGCATTGAGTTATGATAGTGCCATTGCACTCCAGCCTGGATGACAGAGGGTCCAAACAGAGCAGCCAGACAGACCCTGCCTATTTATTTATTTATTTATTTATTTTTGAGACAGAGTTTCACTCTATTGCCTAGGCTGTAGTGCAATGGCATGATCTCGGCTCACTGTAACCTTCGCTTCCCGAGACCCTGACTCTTTTAAAAAAAGAAAAGAAGGAAGGAAGAGAAAATATATTGACTATTTATGAAGTGGACATGGATCACTACAAAAGTCATCTTCGTCAACGTCATATTGAACAGCTAAGGAGGAGGAAGAGTAGGGGTTGGTCTTGCTGCCTCAGAGTTGGAAGAGGTGGAAGGAGAGACAGGCAGTCTGTGTAACTTTATGGGAATATCTCACGATTTCTGCCTGACTTTCTTTTTCATTTCCCTAAAGATGTTTATATACAGTATTGTTCCTTCTTCTACCATTTACACTTAGTTTCAGTGCCCATGTCTTGGGTCTGTGTCATAAAAGAAGTCAAAAACAGTCTAATAATGAGAATCCTCCTACCAGATTGTCATTTTCTTTTCTGGTACTGCTGCTGCTTCTCTGGCTTCTTCCTCATCATCTGGCACTCGTTCAGAAGCACTCCTTTCCATCAGCTGTCTTCTGTTAATTTCTTCAGTGTGGTATATGTTAGCTTTTCTATTTTTAATTAATTAATTATTTTTTGATTTGGAGTCTTACTCTGTTGCCCAGGCTGGAGTGCAGTGGCGCGATCTCAGCTTACTGTAGCCTCTGCCCCTCTGTTTAAAACAATTCTCATGCCTCAGCCTCCTGAGTAGCTGGGATTACAGGCGTGCACCACTATGCCTGGCTAAGTTGTTGTGCTTTTTGTAGAGATGGGGTTTCACCACGTTGCCCAGGCTGATCTCGAACTCCTGACTTCAAGTGATCTGCCCACCTCAGCTTCCCAACGTGCTAGGATTACAGGTGTGAGCCACCTCGCCTCGCCTGTGTTTTGAGACCGGTACCACTCTGTCACCCTGGCTGGAGTGAAGTGGCACAATCTCGGCTTACTGCAGCCTCCACGCTCCCATCTCAGTCTCCCAAGCAGCTTGGATTACAAGTGTGTGCCATCATGCTGGGCTAATTTTTGTATTTAGTAGAAACAGGGTTTCACCGTGTTTCCCAGGCTGGTCTCTTACTCCTGACCTCAAATGATCCACCTGCCTCAGCCTTCCAAAGTGCTGGGATTACAGGTGTGAGCCACTTCGCCCGGCCTATTTTTGTTGTTTTTTTTTTTTTTTTTGGTTTTTTTTTTTTTTTTTTGGAGATGGAGTCTTGCACTGTCGCCCAGGCATGTGCCACCACAGCCAGCTAGTTTTGTATTTTTAGTGGACATGCGGTTTCGCCATGTTAGCCAGGCTGCTCTTGAACTCCTGACCTCAGGTGATCCACCTGCCTTGGGCTTCCGAAGTGCTGAGATTATAGGCGTGACCCACCGTGTCTGGCCAGACCTACTTTTTAAGATTTTTATTTTTAATTTTTTATAGAGACAGTCTTGCTGTGTTGCCCAGGCTGGACTCAAAACTCCTGGGTTCAAGTGATCTGCCCGCCTCAGCCTCCCAAGCATTTGGGACCACAGACATGAGCCACCCACTTCCAGATTGTTAGTTCTTAAATTTCTCCAAGATCTATCTCTTGAAATCCCTCACCCTCTACCCTTTTTTGCTGTCTCTACAATCTCTTTCGTGATTTCCTTCATGGGCTCTGTTATAAATCCCATGAAGTCATGCACATCTGAAGACAGTTTTCTCCAGCAGGAATTTATTGTTTCAGGCTTGATGGCCTCTTCAGTGGTGTAACCCTTCCAGACTTTAGTAATGTTCGCTCTGCTGAAGTTCTCTTCTGTAGCTTTGATAATCCTTTTCCATAGAGTACGTGTGTAATGAGCCTTGAGGGTTTTTACAACCCCCCAATCTAGAGGCTGAAGTAGAGACCTTGTTTGGAGGCAGTAGATCACTTTGATGCCTTCAGTGTTAAACACATGAAGTTCTGGGTGGCCAGGGGCATTGTCCAATATCAAAAGAACTTTAACAAGCAGTCACTAGCAAGGTACTTCCTGATTTCAGGGGCAAACCAATCTAGAAAAACAATTTTTGTTGTCCAGGCCTTTTTACCTCCTGCCTTGGCCTCTCAAAGTGTTGGATTATAGGTGTGAGCCACCATGGCTGTCCTGCCCTGGCTTTCTTGTATAACCAGAAGACTGGCAGCTGGTGTTTATCTTTTCCCTTCAAGGCTCAGGGGTTAGCAGCTTCATAGGTAAAGGCAGCCCTGATCATAAACCCAACTGCAATTGCACAAAACAGTAGTATTGTCCTGCCTTAAGTTCTGGTGCTTGGCCAGGCATGGTGGTTCATGCCTGTAATCCCAGCACACTGGGAGGCCGACGCGGGCAGATCGCTTGAGGCAGGAATTGAGATCAGCCTGGGCAACATGAGAAAACCCCATCTCTACAGAAAAACACAAAAATTAGCTAGGTATGTGGCGGTGTGCACTTGTAGTCGCAACTATTCGGAAGGCTGAGGCGAGAGGTTTGCTTGAGCCTGGAAGATTGAAGCTGCAGTGAGCCATGTTCACGCCATTGCACTCCAACCTGGACAACAAATTCCGATGTTTGCTCCTCTTCCTTACTAATAAATGTCTTTTTTGGCTCCCCGACTCCCCCACCCCAAATAGGGCACTTATGTCTGCATTAAAGAACGTGTTTGAGGCTGGGCACAGTGGCTCATGCCTGTGATCCTAGCACTTTGGGAGGCCAATGTAGGTGGATAACTTGAGGTGAGGAGTTTGAAACCAGCCTGGCCAACATGGTGAAACCTCATCTCTACTAAAAATACAAAAAATTAGCTGTGTGTAGTGGCAGGCTCCTGTAATCCCAGATACTCGGGAGGCTGAAGCAGGAGAATCGCTTGAACCCAGGAGGCAGAGGTTGCAGTGAGCCAGGATCACTCCACTGCACTCCAGCCTGGGTGAGACTCCATCTCAAAGAAAAACCTGTTTGAGCATATACATATCTTTCCTTCTCAATGATTTTCTTAATGGCATCTGGGAACTCATCTGCCACCTCTAGGTGGGCAGAAGCTGTTGCTCCTGTTATCTTGACATCTTTTTAAAGCCAAACCTCTTTCTAAGCTTATCAAACCATCCATTACTGCCATTACATTCTCCAACTTTCAATCCTTTGCCTTCCTTTTGTTCTGAATTGTCACATAGTGACTTTACTTTTTTCTTAAATCGTATGACGCACCCTGTAGTGTGTCATTCTGTAGGTGTGTCTTTCTGATGTCAGTCCTATACACATAAAAACTGCATTTTCAAAATGAGATAAAAAGTTACTTCACAGAAAGTACAAGGTTGACATAGCTACAACAGCTTCACCAATTTCCTTTTCTGTTTTTTGTTTTGTTTTGTTTTGTTTTTTACAATGGTCCTTATGCTGTATTCATTTATCTTGAAATGGTGGGCAACTGCAGTTGCAGACCTCAATCTATGACACATATCAAACAATTCAACTGTTTCTGGTAATGTTTTGAGTTTTCTCTGCTTCTTGGGAGCACTTCCGCCATCACTAGTGGCACTTTTTTTGAGATGGAGTCTTGCTCTGTCACCCAGGCCGGAGTGCAATGGCACACTCTGGGCTCACTGCAACCTCCTCCTGGGTTCAAACAATTCTCCCTCAGCCTCCTGAGTAGCTGGGACTACAGGTGCTTGACTAGTGGCACTTTTTATGGGACCCATGATGTTATTCAAGGTTTACTATATTGCACTAAACCCAAAAAATACTTGAGAACCCTGAGAGATGTCTCTACTGCAATATGCAATTTACTAAAGGGACAAACAGCTCACGCAGAGATGATTAGCATCACGTGGTGTTTTAAGCAGATATTCTCAACACTTGAGCTCATTACAATAGCAACAGGAGGTTACAAAATGATTACAGTAGTACAGTGTGCACTACAGCTAATGTTATGCAGTTAAGATTTAATCTGCTGGGTGCGGTGGCTTATGCCTGTAATCCCAGCACTTTGGGAGGCTGAGGCGGGCAGATCGTAAGGTTGGAGTTCGAGACCAGCCTGGCCAATATGGTGAAACCCCATCTCTACTAAAAATACAAAAATCGGCTGGGCATGGTGGCTCACGACTGTAATCCCAGTACTTTGGGAGGCTGAGGTGGGCGGATCACGAGGTCAGGAGTTCGAGACCAGCCTGGCCAATATGGTGAAACCCCATCTCTACTAAAAATACAAAAATTAGCCGGGTGTGGTGCCGCATGCCTGTAGTCCCAGCTACTCGGGAGGCTGAGGCAGGAGAATTGCTTGAATCTGGGAGGTGGAGGTTGCAGTGAGCCAAGATTGTGCCACTACACTCCAGCCTGGGCGACAGAGCAAGACTGTCTCAGAAAAAAAAAAAAAAAAAGATTTAAACTGCCATCTTTACGTTTGTTTACATTTCTCTGGACTGCAAAATACACTATGTACAGTCTGTGTCATAAGTTTTGGTAAAGTTTAAGTTTCTGCAATGTGTATATGTTTTATGGTACTAAGTGATAAAACAGACTAGCGTCTACATATATCTTATACATTCATGATACACCTAACTTTTTCTTGATTTTTTTTTCAATATTTCTAGGCTACGTGGTTCATCTGATTTTTTTCGAATTGTTGCAAATCTCCAAAAATTTCTTCAATATATTCATTGAAAAAAATCAGCATATTAAGTGGTTCATCTGATTTTTTTCGAATTGTTGCAAATCTCCAAAAATTTCTTCAATATATTCATTGAAAAAAATCAGCATATTAAGTGGTTCATCTGATTTTTTTCGAATTGTTGCAAATCTCCAAAAATTTCTTCAATATATTCATTGAAAAAAATCAGCATATTAAGTGGACCTGTGTAGTTCAAACCCATATAATTCAAGGTCAACTGTAATATCTGGTGTAGGTGTGCAGTAGGTGGTAGCATCTAGGTTTGTGGAGGTACAATCTATGATGCTCACATGTTGGCAGCAGCGCCTAATGATGCATTTCCAGAATGGTCCACTCCATGAAGTGATTCCTGACTGAATTTGTGTTTTTGGGTCTGAAGTGAGCCTTTTTTTTTTTTTTTTAATACATACATAGAGATGGTCTTGCTATGTTGCCTAGGCTGGTCTCGAACTCCTGGGTTCAAGCCATCCTCCCACCTCAGTCTCCAAAAGTGCTGGGATTACAGGCATGAGTCACCACTCCCAGCCAGTACTTGGATTCTTTCTTGTCATAGAAAGTTCAGGAGGCCAGATATGGTGGCTCACGCCGGTAATCCCAGGACTGTGGGAGGCCAAGGCGGGCGGATCACCTGAGGTCAGGAGTTCGAGACTAGCCTGACTAATATTGTGAAACTCCATCTCTACTAAAAATACAAAACTTAGCCGGGTGTGGTGCCGCATGCCTGTAGTCCCAGCTACTCAGGAGGCTGAGGCAGGAGAATTGCTTGTTCCTGGGAGGCGGAGGTTGCAGTGAACCAAGATCACGCCACTGCACTCTAGCCTGGGCAACAGAGCAAGACTCCATCTCGAGGGGGAAAAAAAAAGTTCAAGAGATGGATAATGATAAGCACAATAATTACCACAGTTTTGGACAATCACCTTTTCACCTCTCCCTTCTTAGCAGCAATTTCATAATTTCAGGGAGGGCCAGCATATGGCCTGGTCTCATTTTCTTACCAAACCTACAGGGATTGGGGGGTGGTCTCTTGTCATTGCATTCTGCAGATGACAGTGACTGACAGCCACTATCTCGTATGGCGCCCCACTGTGCAGCTATGCAGCCTGCACTGTGAGCAGAAACATCACCCCCTCACTCCAGCTTCACCAGCGCTCGACACACAGGTGCATGGAGGAGTCTGACGTGCCCTGTTGTGTGGCACCATCACCTGTGTTTGCAAGATGAGGACAGGACCCCAAGAGGGAAGGCAGCCTTCCCAGGTCAGGTGGCCAGCCTCTTGGACCTGCTTGTCCAACTCAGGGATGGTTGCTTGCTCAGTGCCTCCCTGGCCCCAAGGGCCTCAGAGATTCTAGGTCAAGGACAAAAGCTACTGAATGAAGATTCTTATGCTTACCAGGGCTATAGCCAGCAACTCTAGCCAGGGTGGAGGGTACCTAGGATTGGTTTGTCACTCAAGTGCCAAACCCTAGTGCTTAGATCCAGGTGCTTCTTCAACGTGCACACACCTCAGCTCTGAGACACCCAGCGGGTGAAGAAGCTGCTCTGTGGCCTAGCTAGACAGAACAGGCTCCAAAATCTGAGGCCCAGGTTCAAGTCCCACTGATCCATGTCCTCAGGGAGCATGGTAGACCTCACCCACCCACTCATGTGGTGGAGTGGGCCTGGGGGAAAGGGACTTTGGGCCTGCTCTAAGGCACTCAACCAGATGCTCAGACTTCAGCTCCTGCATCTCCCCCACTGGGCTCCCCCACATCCCTCAGTGCCTCGTAAACTGAGGAAGGACTAAGAGTGCAAATGTGGGCTATTCTTAGTGACAAAGCCCGAGTGTTGATGAGCTGGAAGGACCCAAGTCTTTTCCCTTCCCAGAGGACCCGCTGCACCCCTCTGCTCACCTTCTCCCCCCGGAAGCACCGTACCACCCGAGGGATGGTGGTTTCTGTCGCCCGGATAGGGCCGTTGCAGCATCTTTCTATGTGTCAGTGTTACTGGCGCCTGCCAGGTTCCACAGCTAATGCCAAATTAAATGTCAGCTGCTCTGAGGATGGTTGGCTGCCTCCCCTGAAGGAGCGAAGGGAATCGCACAGCTGATTCTTACGCCAGACTCTGAATCTGTGCGCGCTTACACCTGGGGTCTGTTAGCAACGGGGCTGCCTTCTGAGAGCCAGCTTGTGAGTGTGTCCATGCATGCTGCCCACACTCCATCTCAGCTTTCTTGTCTCCAGCTCTGCAAATTCCTGCCCTGTCACTCATTAGCTGTGTGAGTCCCCGAACCTCTGATTCCTGGTGTCCACATCTGTAATGCGGTGATGCGTAGAGCCTGGCTGGAGAGGTCACAAGGACATAAGATGCGGGGGTGCACATGGCAGCACACAGCACGGCCCCAAGGCTCTCACATACCATGTGGCACTGACAGTCGTAATGTGAGGGCCGTGTGTGCCTGGAGTGTCCTGAAGGCGTGAGACTCACAGCACACTCCAGTGTGAGAGCGAGATCAGGGTGCACCTGTCAGGCATTGACTGCCCTGTGTCTTTGGTTTCCAGTTCAGGACCTCAAGGGGCTTGGCTATGAGAAGGGGAAGCCTGTGGGTCTAGTGGGCGTCACAGAGCTGTCGGACGCCCAGAAGAAGCAGCTGAAGGAGCAGCAGGAGGTAAGACTGTGGGGACAAGGGGACCGGCATGGTCAGTCCCCAAAGAGTGTCATCCTCTACCCTCGGGTGCAGTGGTCACGGGTTCGTGTGCTCGCCAAGCTCCTGCATTCAGGTGGAACCCATGGCCAGTGGGGAGGCTGCCAGGCAGGCACGTCCCCCTGCCCCAGTAGGTGGCATGCCACCCCCACTGCATTTGAATGGCCTCTCAGGCTGCCTGGGAGACCGTTGACCCTTGGGGCAGCCCCGGTGGTCTGTGATCCCTGGCCTCAGCTTTGTGGCTGCTTCTTGCTGTGCTCCAGGGCTGGTCCCTATGGGATAGTCTCTACTGATGTTCTCTGTCCACAGTCCTCTTGTGTCTAGTGCAAGATTGTCCTGGTCAGCACAGGGCACCCTGAGGGACTTGAGGCCGCCCGGTTGGAGTTGGGCAGTGTTGGTGTTGGCTCTCCTGAGGAGCTGCAGGCACCTGCCTGTCAGTCCCTGGGGTCAGCTCACTCTGACCCCTCCTCCAGGCCCACAGCCCCGTCACATCACCCTTGACTCTTCCAGGGGTCAGGGCCCTGGGTCACCCTCATTCAGTGGCCAAGAGGTCCTCCGTGCTCCACACCAGGATTTAGAGAACCCAGGGCGGTACTCAGTACTTGCCTGAATCCTTGCTCCAGCCCTGCCTAGGGGGTCCAGATGAGCCAGGTTCCGGTGGGGGCACGCCCTGCACTGGAGGTGGGGAGCGGGGGCGGGGCTCCGGCAGGCCACTGCGCAGTGCCTTGGCTTACTGGTGAGCGTGCCCTGCAGATGCAGCAGATGTACGACATGATTATGCAGCACAAGCGGGCCATGCAGGACATGCAGCTGCTGTGGGAAAAGGCAGTGCAGCAGCACCAGCACGGCTACGACAGCGATGAGGAGGTAGACAGCGAGCTGGGCACCTGGGAGCACCAACTGCGGCGCATGGAGATGGACAAGACCAGGGGTGTGTGGCGCAGCGGGGTGGGCTGGGCTGGGTGTGGCCCCCCTCACCTGCCCTGGAAGGTTACCTGGAGGTGTCCCACGTGGTCTTGAGCTGCCGTCCTGGTTCAGCCCCCAGCCTGCCCCCTGTGGCTGTGAGGCCTGGAGTGAGAGGCTCAGTCTTTCTGGGTCCTAGTTTTCTCTGTGGTGAAAGGAGCGGTCCTATCATCGTTAGGGTGGAGAGCCGCACAGGGTTCACTGAATGCTGGGCTGCCTGGCCGAGGCTCAGGCTGGGGTCATGGCCCAGCCACCTCCTTCCCCAGCTCCCACTGAGTCTCATACCTTTGCCTGGGAGCCACCAGGCCCACTCCCCTCCTTCCTGCGTCTCCCTCTTCTCACCTTTCTGCTTCTCTGAGCAGAATGGGCCGAGCAACTGACAAAGATGGGCCGGGGCAAGCACTTCATCGGAGACTTCCTGCCTCCAGATGAGCTGGAGAAGTTTATGGAGACCTTCAAGGCCCTGAAGGTGAGCCAGGAGGGGCCCCCGGCTCCAGCCTCTGCTATGGGCCAGTCCCTCCTATAGCCGCCTCACCCTGCAGGCACCCAAAGTAGCCTAGCTACCCTCGATCGGGAGCCAGGCTCTCTCGCTGCGAGAGGCATCTGTTAATGACAGGCGCCGTCTGTGTAGGAAATTAGCAAACAGCAGCTCAGCTGCCGCCTCAGAAACATTTCCTGGGGCTGCGGGGTAAATTCTGCTTCCAGTGGAGCCAATTAAGTGCAGTTTACAGGCAAAGTGTTTCTCCGGCAGAAGTCCCCACGGACTGGCCTCTCCAGAACCAGAGCTTAACATTCTGCCTCTGCTGCTGTTGGGCTCCTGAGGGGAGCGGGCTGACACGGCACGTCCCCCATTATCTTTTTGAGGTTTTTTATGAAACTGTTCAGGGCCTGATAGCCTCATCAGCGAGGTGGTAACCTCGCTGTCCATCTTTTGTTAGGACCTTGTACAACAAATTGCTCTCAGGACATGAACACAGGGCTTCTCTTTGCCAATGAACCATTGCTTTATCTCAGGTGGATAAGGCCTGTGTAACTCTTTCTCTTGCCCTTTTGACTTGGCCACCAGGGAGCTTGGTGCACAGTGTGGCACTAAGGCCCAGGGGACCCTGAGAAGCAGGAGGAGCTTGGTCTGTTATCAGCGAGTCTGATCTGGTGAGAGGGAGGCAGATGGGCCACTGGTCCCAGCACTGATTGAAAGCAAAGGCAGAAGGTTGGATTTGGGTGCCACCACAGCCCCAGCCCTGTTAGGTGACAGCTGCCTCTTCACCTTGTAGGAGGGCCGCGAGCCTGACTACTCGGAGTATAAGGAGTTCAAGCTGACTGTGGAGAACATTGGCTACCAGATGCTGATGAAGATGGGCTGGAAAGAGGGCGAGGGGCTGGGTTCGGAGGGCCAGGGCATCAAGAACCCGGTGAACAAGTGAGTGTGAACCTGTTGGAGGGCGTGGCCATGAACTCGGGGGCCGTGGCTCCCCCACCACCTCCCCATTTCTCCCCCTTTATGTCATTGCTTTTCCCTTGTGGCAAAATGATCACAGCACCCCACTGCACACCCCTTGTCAGGCACAAACCTGCAGTGCAGGAGGCTGTATGGGCCGGGTCCTCCCCAGTCCCAGGGCCTCCTTCTGTCCCCTCATGAGTATCTCCAGGCCAGGTGGGGTGGGTGTGGGTACAGATGGATCAGGCCCTGTCTGCCTTGTGAAGGGCCTCGTTTGAATTCCCATGAGTGCGAAACCAGTCCCAGAGATGGGCAGGAGCTCTCTCAGGTGTGAGTCTGGCCCCGAGTGCCCCCTTCGAGGCTGTCCTTGAGTAACCATCCTAATATCCCAAGAGCTATGACAGCCTTCACTGTGGGCTCCTCCTTCCTGTGTGGGACCCTGGGGTCTCCCCTTCCTTCACCATTCAGGTTCAGGCTTCTCTCTGTACAGATACGTCCCAGCCCAGCCCTGCGCCCCAGGAGGCTGCCGAGAGCCCAGCTGTGCTCGGCTCCCCTGCCCAGAGTTCCGGCCCTAGGCCCCTTCTAACTGACACTGGCCCAGCCCCCTGCTCACATCGTCTCCTCCCTGTAGGGGCACCACCACAGTGGACGGTGCCGGCTTCGGGATTGACCGCCCGGCCGAGCTCTCCAAGGAAGACGATGAGTACGAGGCCTTTCGCAAGAGGATGATGCTGGCCTACCGCTTCCGGCCCAACCCCCTGGTGCGCATGCCCGGCTGGGCTGCCTTTGCTCAGTTGACAGGAGAGGGTGGTGGTGGGATCAGAAGGTTCCCTTCCTTCCCCAGTCCAGCCAGGCTGGGTCTCACCAGCAAGCCCCCTACCAACCCCTGCATTCAAGCCCCCACCCGTCCCCCAAGCCTGCCCTGTCACCTCACGGGTGCGAGCTCAGCTGCCCCCTGAAGGTTCCGGACAGGAGGAACTGCTGTCTTTAGCGCTAATCCCCTCCTCCTGTTTTGCCTTCCGCAGAACAACCCTAGACGGCCTTACTACTGAGTGTTCTGGAAATACATACTTTCTGAATGACCAACCGTCCCTGGACTGTGGAATGTTCCGGCCTGCGTTTCTGCCCACCCCTCCCGTTGTCACGAGTGCCGTGCCATGTAATAAAGTCCCAGTGCTCATCCACCACAGATGCCTGGTCCTGTTGCAGGAAGCCCCTCCTGTTAGCAGCGGGACCAGGCTGGGCACAGAGTACAAGATGTTGCCTCGGGGCTCTCCTTCTTGGCCTGTGGAGTCTCCATCCCTGCTTAGCTTGGGTTGCACTGGAGGGGAGGAAGGAAGAAAGCTGTTCTCAGCATAATAAAGCTGGAAGGTCAGGTGCGGTATCACACGCCTGTAATCCCAGCACTTTGGGAGGCCGAGGCGGGCAGATCACCGGAGGTCAGGAGTTCGAGACCCACCTGGTCAACATGGTGAAACCCTGTCTCTACTAAAAATACAAAATTAGCTGGGCATGGTGGTGCACACCTGTAGTCTCAGCTACTCGGGAGGCTGAGGCAGGAGAACTGCTTGAGCCTGGGAGGCAGTTGCAGTGAGCCGAGATTGCACCACTGTACTCCGGCCTGGGCGAGAGAGCAAGACTCTGTCTCAAATAATAATAATAATAATAATAAAAAAGCTGGAGACCTGGCCACTCCTGGGCTAAAGGAATGTCAGGAACCTCCCAGGCTAGCACTGTGCTGCAGGGGGAGGTTGGGGAGGGGTCTCCAGGCAGGGTCCCACCTTCCCTCAGACCTGCAGAGTCAGGTGGCTTCTGGGCACATCTGTGTGCTCTCCTGGCAGATGGTGCTGGCAGGGCCCAGCACACAGGTGATGGCTGTGGCCCTTCAGGTCCCACCAGTGTTGTAGGCACACGAGTCCCTGGGGCTTGTGTCATTAGAGGATAGCTGTGTGGATGGATGAGCCATGCCAACATGTCGGACAGCTCCTGAAAGGAAGGGCCTCAGAGCCAGAGTTTTGGAGGCAGGAGGGTAGCCCCGTGGGCCACAGTGTTTGCCAAGACCCCCACATCTGCCCCAGGGCCAGAGCCCCACATTTGTGCCTGAGTCACCCTGGGATCTTGTTAAGCTGCAGCTGCTGAGTCAGCTGGTTGGGCAGGACCCTGAGAATCTGCATTTCCATCTACCTCCCCCCCACCCCCCCCCCACACACACCCAGTGGGTGCTGCCCAGCCCCTGCAGGCACCAGGGGCTCCCTATTCACATGCTTGGTGTGGTGTCGGGCTCCTGGGCCAGCCTGTGTTCACACAGCCATTCAGCAAACACTGGGTTTTTGCTGTGTTTGTGTGGGGACTAGGTGGATAAGATCTGCCCCAGTCAGCCAGGCTGCTGGGGACGAGGTCTGAGGCTGCTACTGAGAGGAACCAGGGAGCCGTGGTGGGGCGGCCTGCAGAGTGTCTCAGTGGGGTCTGAGACCAGGGAGGTGCCAGAGGCAGTGGCAGAGCCAAGGCTGGGGTGACATGCCACCCTTTTTCCCCTCCTGACGCTGTGGCTGAGGCAGAGCAAGGAGTAACATTGGTGGGCTTGGCCTGGGTGCCCATACATGGGGGCTGCCCAGAAGGCAGTGGGCCAGGACCCTGAGCACAGCAGGGTAGCTCTCTGCAGCCAGTGGTTCAGGAGACGGGGAATCCTGGGGCTTGGTCCCAGGCATTCAGCCGTCCAAGTCACTTCTCAGTTCTCAGCGACATGGAGGCTCACCAGGCTCAGGACATGGACTTTACCCCCTGGCAGGGGATGAGGCCTCCAAATGCTGTGTGCGTGTGCAGGTGCATCCTGTACATGGGACAAGGCCAGGCCCCTAGGCTGAGCCAGGCACAGACACCCTGGCCCTGTGTGGAGAAGATGGGGTGGGGGTGGCAGGCAGGGCTGCCTGGACGAGGGGATGCTGGGACACGCTTACAAGAAGGCTCATTTTGCAGACAGAAAGCAGGCCTGGGGGGTGTTGACTCTGCTAAAGTTGGGGAAAGTCCAGGGGAACCTGAACTTCACTCATGGGCAGGGGGCACCTGGGGAAGGAGGCTAAGTCAGACTTGTGGCCAGAAGACTCTTGTGGCCCAGTTGAGAAAGACCTGTGACCCAGTTGGCATCACGCTAAGGGGCTGCGTGCAGAAGGAGCCTGAGGTAGGGGTAGGGGTTAGAATTTGTGCCAGCTGCAGACTGGGCTCCCGTGGGGCAGGTGTCAGGTGGGCATGGTTCACCTTGCTGTCTGCAGCATCCGCAAGTACTCCACATGGGCCAGAGGGTGATTGGAGGGGTGACAAAGACAGATGGTCTCCTCCTCATTCTCCCCAACAACACTGCGGCCCCCTCCCAGCTGTTCAAAACCACCCACAGCCTCTCACAGCTGTCTCACTTCTCATCACACCCCAGCAGAACCGACCTCCTTTCCGCTGCTCATTTCCAAGCCTAAGCCATTTTCTTCCCTGCCAGGAACACCCTTCCCAAACTCTTCACCAAACTGGCTCCATCCCGATATTCTAACTTCAGCCCCCACCCCCTAGAACCCCTTCCTTCTACCCTCTCCCCCACATGAAGAACCCTCAACCCAGGACTAGCCTGCAAAGGTACAGCCCCGGAGTACACTTAAAGACCCTTCGCGGTGGCTCACGCCTATAATTGCAGCTCTTTGGGAGGCTGAGGTGGGAGGATCTCTTGAGCACAGGAGTTTGAAACCAGCCTAGGCCACAAAGCGAGACCCCTGTCTACAAAAAATAATTAGCTGCACGTGGTGGTGCATACCTGTAGTCCCAGCTACTTGGGAAGCTGAGGTGGGAGGATCGCTTGGGGCTGAGAGTTCAAGGCAGGCCACTGCACTCCAGTCTGGGTGACAGAGTGAGACCTCCTCTCAAAAACAAACAAACAAACAAACAAAAAAAACACCTCTCACCTGCCTGGAAACACGTTTACATTTGTGGTGGCCACTGTGTGAAAACTCAAATCTAAGCCCACTGAAAGGCGTTTTGCGCCCAAGAGCTGGAAGTCGCTCCATCAGCGCGCACAGGCAATGCCCACTTGATCTTTGGGTGGGGAATGGAGGGGTTTAGAAGGGCACAGTCCAGGAGAACGAATTTCCTTAGAACGAAGTTGTGGGGCAGGGGAAAGAGCGGGCATGCCAGAACCTCCAGGGTGTACCCTTTGGCCTAAGAGCAGAAGCATCCCGAGGTGTTGTGTCCCAGCCTTTGACAGAGAGGGAAACTGAGGCTGGGCAGCGGGTGGGGTGTCCATGGTGAGGGGCGAAGGGGCGGGGCAGCTGCCAGGGGGAGGACCGGGGAGGGGCCTTGGAGGCTCCCCGAGAACACGCAGGGCGGGTCACGGCCGCCTGCCCAGTGCGCAGCGGGGGGCGACCTTTGTGCGGGGCGGGTCCC
>NW_012120265.1:3486241-3507244 GCF_000951035.1 Colobus angolensis palliatus | reverse complement strand
TGGGCTGGAGGGAGGATGCGCGGTCCGCGGACCTGGCTCCTGCGAGCCCTGCGCCCCAGCTCAGCTCCGACCCGGCAGGATTGGGCCTGGGCCAGAAGAACGACCCCGTCTAACCGGAAGTCCCCTTTCCGCGGTGCTGGAGGCTGGGGTGTGGCCGCTCCTGGGATGTTTGGGGCCTGGGGAGAAGGAATGATGAGGAGAGTCCCCACAAGCCAGAGCTTTGGAGGGTTTCTGGGGTTTTCCCAGGGATGCGCCCTGCGCAGGCTCCAAAGTCGCCAAGGGTAAAAGTATTGTCCCAGATAAGGCCCCAGGTACCTGGCTCCTGCGCGCGCACACACACACACACACACACACACACACACACACACACACACACACCCTGCTGCGTTGCCTGTCTCAGGCAGGCCTGTGACTTTCCTCTTGTTCAGGACTGGCTAACCCTGTGCCTAGACTCAGTTTCCCCTACTGGTTCCTGTACCTGGTCCCTGTCTCCTAACCCTAGATCCTAGCCCTGTGGGTCCAGCCACCAGATGGTGGGCATCTGCAAGCCCCTCGCACTTCTAAACCCAGCTCAAACCAAGCCATAGGGTGGAGAGAGTCTTAACCATGGGCCTGCTCCCTGGGTGGGAATACCCATCTCCATCTCCTGGGATCCTGGGTAAGCCTCAGTTCCCTGATTAGTGTCATGGGCACAATCCTAGATCTCATCTCATAGTTACGGTTAAGGATTACAAACTGTGTACAAAGATTTGTCCTGGTCTCATCTGAGTACTATAATGTCATCGTTAGATGGGGTCAGGATGGAGACCTTGGGTTCTGAGGGGATCATGAGAAAACAGGGGCCTGGAGAGTGATGGACAGAGTCTTGCTGTGTGACCCTGGACAACTGGACAGTAATCCCATCCTCTCTAGGCCTGGATTTGCCCACCTGGGTTGAGGGCTGCCCAGAGACCTGGCTTCTGTTATTTATGCAACTGGTTGACCTGTCTTATCAGGTTGGGGGTGCAGATCAGGGCAGGGGTAAGGTGGAGTTAATAGAGGCATTTGGACTTTAGCTGGGAGGAGCTGGGAATGTCAGACAGTGAAGTCTACAGAACTGAGCACTCGAGACCCTGTGGCTTGGGAGCTGGGCCTGGCCACAGAGGGACTTGATGTTGCCGAATGACTGAACAGACTGAGTTAAACACATAACAAATGATGGGATAAATGGTAAAGTCAGAAGGGGCAGACCAGGCGTGGTGGCTTACGCCTGTAATCCTAGCATTTTGGGAGGCCGAGATGGGCAAATCACCTGAGGTCAGGAGTTCGAGACCAGCCTGGCCAACATGGTAAAACCCCATCTCTACTAAAAATACAAAAATTAGCCAGGCGTGGTGGTGGACACCAGTAATCCCAGCTACTTGGGAGGCTGAGGCAGGAGAATCGCTTGAACACAGGAAGCAGAGGTTGCAGTGAGCTGAGATCACACCACTTCACTCCAGCCTGCATGTCAGAGCTCCATCTCAAAAAAAAAAAAAAAAAAAAAAAAAAAAAAAAAAAAGAAGGGGCTGAGGAATGTCCCCTCTGTAGCTGGCTCAAAACAGTGATCCTTTCTGGGGAGTCAGGGAGGGCTTCATGGGGGAAGGACAATGTGGATGGGCCGTGAAGGATGAGTAGGAGTTTGCCAAGTGGAAAAGGCTTCTGGAAGCAGTTTCCAGAAGGAAGAAACAGCCTGGGCAAGGGCCTGGCACAGGGTGAGAGCAGTTTCAGGGAACAGCATTGATGGATGAACAGACACTTTAGTCCTTCCCCTGGGGCTTCCAGGAGTCTGCCCCTTCCCCCACCAGGGAGAGTGGGGCAATGCCTCAGCACTAGGCCTGGCCTTCCTGACTTGGTTTCCCTCTCCACAGTCCCCTGTGGGTGACATTGATGAGCGCCCTAATCCTGGGTCTGCTCTTCGTGGCAGTCTACAGCTTGTCCCATGGCGAAATCTCCTATGACCCACTCTATGCTGGTGAGTCAGTGGGAAGCTGTGGGGAAGAAGACTATCCAGACAAGGGCCTCCACCCTCAGACTTAGGGGCCATTGAAGGTCCTCCTCCATCAGACTGGGGGCCCTTTAAGAGCTCCCATCAGACTGGAGACCTCAAAGAGATTTGAACACTCCCATTAAACTGGGGAACTTCAAAGAGCCTCCCCCTTGAGACCTGGGGCTCCTGAGAATAGGGACTGCATCTCCCCCATCAGATTGGAAGCTCCTGAAAAAGAGTGTACTGCCTCATCACTTTGAGATTTCCTGAGGGCGGGGACGGTTCCTCTCCCATGAGACTGGGGACTCCCAAAGGCAGGCACTGGTCCTCCCAATCAAACCAGGGACTTCTGAGGGCCAGGCTGTGTCTCCTCCATCAGACATGCAGAATGAGGCGGGACAGTGGTCATGCAACCTTTGTGGTTGGGGCAGGGACTGGGCCTGGAGTCCTTGCCTGAAATAATCTCATCCCTGACCTTAACTTCAAGCCCTGCCCACACTGAGCCCTAGCCCCACCCATGTGTGTCCCCTCCCACACCTGACCCGGCCGCCTACTCACTGCAGTTTTTGCCGTCTTCGCCTTCACCTCGGTTGTGGACCTCATCATCGCTCTTCAGGAAGACGGCTATGTGGTGGGCTTCATGGATTTCTACACCAAGGAGGTACTTGGGGGACGGCCAGGGATCCCCCTGCCCCACTGCCCGTCTGAGCCTCCCTCCTGCCCCCACAGGGAGAGCCATACCTGCGCACAGCACACGGAGTCTTCATTTGCTACTGGGATGGCACCGTTCACTACCTCCTCTACCTGGCCATGGCCGGCGCCATCCGCAGAAGGTGCAGGAGCCAGGGAGAGGGTGGCCCCTGACCCTGGGAGAGAAGTTTCATCCTCAGATGGGGCCCCAGGGCAGGGTGGAGCCAGAAGTGTCTGTAGGAGAAATCACGATGCCCCTCTAGGGCTCCAGCCAGGGGTGTCCGGGAGAAGGTTCCAGGAAACGTTTCAGGTGTAGATGGTGGCGTGGCATTGCTTATATCCACCCTGTGTCTGGGCAGTCACTTCTTTTCTTGGACAGAGGGTCTCACTGTTCATTCCCCTGTTCAACTCCCTGTTGTCCCTTCCATCCTGGGCAAAACTGAAAGGCACCCAGAGCTGAGAAGCCCATGGTGGTCTCTGGGCCCTGGTTGGGGCTCTGAGATTACGGAGTGATTACCTGCTGGTCACCCCTCCATCCCCTGCCCAGGAAGAGATACCGGAACTTTGGACTGTACTGGCTGGGTTCCTTCGCCATGAGCATCCTGGTGTTCCTTACAGGAAACATTCTTGGTAAGGACAAGGCTTCGGGAAATCTGGTCTCTCTTGGGCTAGGTCACTGCCCTGCACCTAGAAGCACCCCCATTGGATCCTTCACCCCTTCCCTGATGTCTGCAGAGGCCCCGCCTCCCTCTTTGCGTGTCCGCAGCCTCAGTCAGCAGCCTACCCCTTTCTGGTCCCCATTTCCTCTTGAAAGGTGGGGGAATCCAAACTCTACTTCCTCCCCAGGCAATGGTTCCCAGCCCCAAGGGTTTGACCCAGAATGCTCTTGACACAGGAAGGGAATTTTAGGATGAATCCTGGGGACAGGGTGAAAGCTTCAGGAGTAGGGCTTGGGAGGTAGAGCAGTGAAAGCAATCCAGGAGGCTGGTATAGCAAAACCTCAGCAGAGGGAACACCCAAGGTGTATTTGTAGGAAGCAAAGAACCCACTGGAAGGTAGGATCCATATTCAGAAGGTAAATTGAGGCAGGCTAGGCTGAGGAGCATGGACATCATCCTGTGGGCACTAGGGAGAGCCATGGAGGGTGGTGGAGCTTGACTGAGGATGGTATTTCTTTTTCTTTTTTTTTTTTTTTTGAGACGGAGTCTCGCTCAGTCACCCAGGCTGGAGTGCAGTGGCGCGATCTCGGCTCACTGCAAGCTCCGCCTCCCGGGTTCACGCCATTCTCCTCACCCGGCTAATTTTTGTTTTGCATTTTTAGTAGATTAGCAGAGACGGGGTTTCACTGTGTTAGCCAGGATAGTCTCGATCTCCTGACCTCGTGATCCGCCCGCCTTGGCCTCCCAAAGTGCTGGGATTACAGGCGTGAGCCACTGCGCCCAGCCGAGGATGGTATTTCTGAATTGAGATGTCCAGCTAGAGAGACCGGGTGCGCTGGCTCACACCTGTAATCCTTATGTTGCTCAGGCTGGTCTCGAACTCCTTGGCTCAAGCAATCTGCCTGCCTCATTAATCACTTAAGCCGAGGAGATCAAGACCAGCCTGGGCAGCATGGTAAAACCCTGCCTATACTAAAAATACAAAAATTAGCCAGGCATAATGGCGTGTGCCTGTAATCCCAGCTATTTAGGAGGCTGAGACAGGAGAACTGCTTGAACCTGGGAGGCGGAGGTTGCAATGAGCCAAGATTGCACCACTGCACTCCAGCCTGGGTGACAGAGCAAGACTCTGTCTTAGAACAAACAAACAAACAGACATCCAGCAGGGTTCTGGCATGGCTGACGCCCTCTCTCCTGCACCATGACAGGCAAATACAGCTCCGAGATCAGGCCTGCCTTCTTCCTCACCATCCCCTACCTGCTGGTGCCATGCTGGGCTGGTGTGAGGGTCTTCAGCCAGCCCCGGGCGCCAACCTGCTGCACTGCCAACACGGTGAGTGCCTTGCCCCTCTTAGGCTTTGTCCCAGCGTGCCTGAACTTTCCCCGTGTGAGTTGCTTTTGGTCAAAGACTTAGTTTCCGTGGAAGGATCTCCTTTGTCATAAGAAAGAAGCAAGGGCTGGGTGCGATGGCTCATGCCTGTAATCCCAACATTTTGGGAGGCCAAGGCTTGAGGATCGCTTGAGCCCAGGAGTTGGAGACCAGCCTGGGGAACACAGCCAGACCCTGACTCTACAAAAAGTTAAAAAATTAGCCAGATGTGGTGGTGCATGCCTGTGGTCCCAGCTACTCGGGAAGCTGAGGTAGGAGGATCACTTGAGCCCAGGAGATTGAGGCTGCAGTGAGCTGAGATTGTGCCACTTCACTCAAGCCTGGGCAACAGAAAGAGACCCTGTCTCAGGGAAAAAAAAAAAAAGAAGGAAGGAAGGAAAGAAAGAAAAGAAAAGAAAGAAAGGAAGAAAAGAAAGAGAGGAGCCTTAGGAGCCGTTACATACCTTTTGAATACCTACTGAATACCTCTCATTGACTACCTCTCATGCTGTCTCTGTTTCTCTCCCCTGGGGCAGGTGCAGGAGGAACAAAGAAAGGGACTCCTGCAGCGTCCGGCTGACCTGGCCCTTGTTATATACCTCATCCTTGCTGGCTTCTTCACTCTGTTCCGGGGCCTGGTGAGTCCGCACTATTCAGTCTCTCCATCCCCTGCCTCCGGTCTCCCTTCCCTGACCCACCTCTCCCACGCTGCCCTTCTTCCTGTTTGATCATCCAAGGAAGTTCTTCATCAAGTCTAACCTGAGTGTTCCATGACAAAGCCCCATTTCTCCCAGCCCAATTTGAGCTGGGCTGGGAGAGGCCAGAGCAAGGGGTGTAGACCTGGAAGGGTGGGGGAGGTTTCCTGTGGGAGGGATGTGTGAGAGTTCTTGATATGTCTGTCTACTCCAGGTGGTGCTCGATTGCCCCACAGATTCCTGCTTTGTCTATATCTACCAGTATGAGCCATACCTGAGGGACCCTGTGGCCTATCCTAAGGTGCAGGTGAGAGGGGAGTGGGGAGAAGACCACACCCCTGCCTTGGGTAGGGGTCCTCTGGGCCTCTTTGAAGCAGGTGCCAGAAGCACAACTCAAGCAGGCAGAAGGCCATATGGAATTTACTGTCCTACCAAAAAAAGGACAGATGTGGTCTTCAGGTATGGCTGTATCCAGGTGCTCAAGGTGCAGACTATGGGCTCTTCTTTTCTTTTCTTTCTTCTTTTCTTTTCCTTTCTTTTCTTTTCTTTTTTGTGTGTGTGTGTGTTTTTTTTGTTTTGTTTTTGTTTTTGTTTTTGTTTTTTGAGGCGGAGTCTCGCTCTGTCGCCCGGACTGGAGTGCAGTGGCCAGATCTCATCTCAGCTCACTGCAAGCTCGCCTCCTGGGTTTACGCCATTCTCCTGCCTCAGCCTCCCGAGTAGCTGGGACTACAGGCGCCCGCCACCTCGCCCGGCTAGTTTTTCTATTTTTAGTAGAGACGGGGTTTTGCCGTGTTAGCCAGGATGGTCTCGATCTCCTGACCTCATGATCCACCCGTCTCGGCCTCCCAAAGTGCTGGGATTACAGGCTTGAGCCACCGCGCCCGGCCTGCTGTTTTGTTTTGTTTTGTTTTTGAGACAGAGTTTTGCTCTTGTCACCCAGGCTGGATTGCAATGGCGTGATCTCGGATCACTGCAACCTCCACCTCCTGGGCTCAAGTGATTCTCCTGCCTCAGCCTCCCAAGTGGCTGGGATTACAGGCGTGCACCACTACACTTGGCTAATTTTGTATTTTTAGTAGATACAGGGTTTCACCATGTTGGTCAGGCTGGTCTTGAACTCCTGACCTCAAGTGATCCACCCACCTTGGCCTCCCAAAGTGCTAGGATTACAGGCGTGAGCCACCGTGCCCGGCCTCTGGGCTCTGATTTCTTTGCATGGCTCTGCTCTCAGGCAGTCCCTTTATGGGGTAGCAGAGACAGCCTGTGGCAGCTCCAGGCTTCCATGCACCCCACTCAGCCACCCCAGAGCATTGTGAGCCCTTATTACGCCCGAGCTTAAGCACAAGTCTTAGGCGGGCTCAGATTGACCCAGCCTGAATCACTTGCCCATCCTTTACTGAGCATCATGGAGAGGGGGCTGGAATGCTCCGACTGGCTAGGCCAGAGTCGCATGCCACTTCCAGAGAAAGGTTGGTAGGTTTGGTGTATGTGTTCGGCGGGTGGGGGCAAGGATCTGCAAGGGAAATAGGGGATCACTTTGCAGAGAGCCTGGGTGGGGTCTGAGGCCATCCAGATCCTTCCTTAGGGCCTCCCCCTCGGGGGTCTCAGGAGGCCCACCTGGGGTAGCTGCTCATCTCACAGGCTGGTGCCCCTGTCCTCCCACCCCTGCAGATGCTGATGTACATGTTTTATGTCCTGCCTTTCTGCGGCCTGGCTGCCTATGCTCTCACCTTCCCTGGTTGTTCCTGGCTGCCAGACTGGGCCTTGGTGTTTGCTGGAGCCATTGGCCAGGTGAGGTGGCGGGTGGGTGGTTGAGCAGCCGTGTGGGAGGGAATTTCTGTCTACTCATCAACGACTTTGGTGTCCTCCCTGGGCACTGTAATGATGGGTCCCCAAGAGACCCCAGCCCCAGGCCCGGTATCCCAGGATTCCCTAGTCTAGGAGAGACAAAGCCAGATACAGACACTCCAAGCCCCATGAAAAGAGGTACAGGGACTGTGAAGGATTCCAAAAGGGAAAGGTTTCCTAGAAGCAGGGGCATAGGAGCTGGGCTTTGATGTACGGGGATGAGTTCTCTAGGCAGGGAAGGGCATTCCAGGAATGGGAACAGCATAAGGAGAAGCACAGAGGGAGAGAGTGATTTAGCAGGGCCATAACATGGGTAAAGGCAGAGAGAAGAGAAATTGGCAGCTAGATGCTGAAGGCTTTGAACTCTGGGACTGGGGGCTTGTACTGAGGGTGATGGGGAGTTTGAGGAGGTGTTTGAGCAGTGGGGGCCCAGTCAGAGCTAGGAGCCTTTTTCTGGGTTCCTGATGAAAAGTGCTAAAGCCTGGGCCCTGGCCAGGGAAGTAGGGACCAGGAAAACGTATAGAATCTACAGGATTTGTGCCAAGACCTCTGGGATGGGGAAGACTGGGAGGAGGATCTGGAGCCAGGTCAGAGAGAGATGGGGTGCAGGGCCCAGGAGATGAGGTTAGGCAAGTGGGGAGGGACTCACAGACAAGTGGACGAGCATGGGGGAGGGGGGGACAGACAGAACACATAAGGGTAGGAATCTTTACAGACAGAAGGCCAGGCGAGGTGACTCACACCTGTAATCCCAGCACTTTGGGAGGCTGAGGTGGGAGGGCTACTTGAGCCCAGGAATCTGAGACCAGCCTAGGCAACATGGCAAAACCTGTCTCTACAAAAAGTACAAAAATTAGCTGGGCATGGTAGCACGTGCCTGCTGTCTTAGCTACTCGGGAGGCTGGGATGGGAGGACTGCTTGAGCCCAGGAGTTTGAGGCTGCAGTGAGTCATGGTCATGCCACTGCACTCCAGCCTGGCCAATAGAGCAAGACCCTATCTCTAGATAGATAGATAGATAGATTAGATAGAAATTTTAAAAATAAGCCAGGCATGGTGGCTCACGCCTGTAATCCTAGCTGGCACTTTGGGAGGCCAAGGTGGATGGATTGCCTGACCTCACGAGTTCGAGACCAGCCTGGGCAACATGGCGAAACCCCATCTCTATTAAAAAATACAAAAAATTGGCCGGGCGCGGTGGCTCAAGCCTATAATCCCAGCACTTTGGGAGGCCGAGACGGGCGGATCACGAGGTCAGGAGTTCCAGACCATCCTGGCTAACACGGTGAAACCCCATCTCTACTAAAAAATACAAAAAGCTAGCTGGGCGAGGTGGCGGGCGCCTGTAGTCCCAGCTACTTGGGAGGCTGAGGCAGGAGAATGGCATAAACCTGGGAGGCGGAGCTTGCAGTGAGCTGAGATCCGGCCACTGCACTCCAGCCAGGGCGACAGAGCAAGACTCCGTCTCAAAAAAAACCAAAAAAACAAAAAACAAAAAATTAACTAGGCGTAGAGGTGCACGCCTGTAGTACCAGCTACTCAGAGAAGGCTGAAGCATGAGAATCGCTTGAACCCAGGAGGCAGCAGAGGTTGCAGTGAATGGAGATTGCACCACTGCACTCCAGCATGGGCAAGAGAGTGAGACTCTATCTCCAAAAAAAAACAGAGAGAGACAGACAGATGGACTGGAGATGGGAAACAGGTAGATGAGCAGAGCCCAAGAGGTGAGGATGGGCATCCCCTGGGCTCTGCCTGACCTACCTGGTGGGCCGTCGGTGATGCTGGGATTTCGGTTCCTTCCTGGCCCCTGATATCCATCTTTCCTGTTCGGCTACCAGGCACAGTTCTCACACATGGGGGCTTCCATGCACCTGCGCACACCCTTCACCTACCGTGTGCCTGAGGACACCTGGGGCTGCTTCTTCGTGTGCAATCTGCTGTATGCACTGGGCCCCCACCTGCTGGCCTACCGTTGCCTTCAGTGGCCTGCATTCTTCCACCAGCCACCACCCTCCGGCCCCATAGCCCTCCACAAGAAGCAGCATTGAGAGGGCTATGGACTTAGGACCCAGGACTCTGTTTACGCACCCAGCCAGCCCTACCTGGGGAAGTGGGGGTCGGGTGTTTTAGAGACAGGAGGGACATCTCCAGGTGTCGTTAGTCCTGGCTATGGTGGTTTCAGTCCAGTGGGTGGGATGGAGACCAACGACCAAGTGTTCCTGCAAGGAGAGCCTCTCACAGCTGTCACCATGCTTCAACCCCCACACGGACGCTTCCACCCCTTCCAGAATTTACCCATCATCCCCCCATAGATCCTTTTAGTAAAAACCCTTTCAATTTCCAAAATATCACTGCCTAAGTGTTTCAGGGTGAAGGGGCGAGGGACCCTCTTCTTGGCCCCCGTGAGGGCCCATCCATCACTGCCATGGTGGTTGCCAGGAGCAAGAGGTTCTGGGATAGCAGAAGGTGGCCTCTGGTTGGTATGCATGGCTCCATCTTCCAGATGGGAAAACCGAGGGTCAGTATGGACAAGAGACCTGCCCAAGGTCACAGCCAGAGAGAAAAGTTCCTGCTCTACCAATAAATCATAACCAACAGCATGATACATTTATTAAGCACCTACTGGCTGGGCGCGGTGGCTCAAGCCTGTAATCCCAGCACTTTGGGAGGCCGAGACGGGCAGATCATGAGGTCAGGAGATCGAGACCATCCTGGCTAACACGGTGAAACCCCGTCTCTACTAAAAAATACAAAAAACTAGCCGGGCGAGGTAGCGGGCGCCTGTAGTCCCAGCTACTTGGGAGGCTGAGGCAGGAGAATGGCGTGAACCCGGAAGGCGGAGCTTGCAGTGAGCTGAGATCTGGCCACTGCACTCCAGCCCGGGCGACAGAGCGAGACTCCGTCTGAAAAAAAAAAAAAAAAAAAACACCTACTGTATACCTTGACTGCTACATGCTGGCTCTCACTCCTTATTCCAGATGGGGAAACCAAGGCTGCAGGTGAAGGTCCTGGTCTGAGATCATTCCCCTCCTCAGTCCCGGAGGCATGGTTGAGCTGAGGTGGAGCCCCAGCGTGTTGGACCACAGAAACCTCAACCCTGCCTCTGCTATCTGGTCGAGTTGGGCTCATTTTAGGGGAAACTGAGTCCTGGAAGGAAGCCAAGGTGTTGAGAGAAAGACTCAGTGTTTCCTAGTGTTTGATTTTTGAAGTTGGGTGAAAGGCCATGTTTAGGGGTGACTTGGGCCTGAAGTAAATCAGGGACTTGACCAGATATCCCATTTTCTTTTCTTTCTTTCTTTCTTTCTTTTTTTTTTTTTTTTTGAGTTGGAGTTTTCGCTCTTGTTACCCAGGCTGATATGCAATGGCACAATCTCAGCTCACTGCAACCTCCGCCTCCCGGGTTCAAGCAATTCTCCGGCCTCAGCCCCCTGAGTAGCTGGGATTACAGGCATGTGTCACCACACCTGGCTAATTTTGTATTTTTAGTAGAGACATAGTTTCTCCATGTTGGTCAGGTTGGCCTCGAACTCCTGACCTCAGGTAATCCTCCTGCCTTGACCTCCCAAAGTGTTGGGATTACAGGCGTGAGCCACCGTGCCCGGCCTAGATGTCCCTTTTTCTTGCCCCTCCCAACCCCTACCGGAGATCTATTGTATGTCTGGCTATTGGATCTTCACCAAAGAGTCGGCAACAGGCTCAGAGAGGCCAACTGTCTCCATCAAGGTCCCACAGCCAGTGAGGGGCAGACTTGGATTGGGGCCTGTGGCTCCAGGTCACAGCAGAGTGTGATTATCGTGAGGCCCCCACCCTGCACAGTGAGCACCTTTGGGGTGCTGGAGACCAGGACTCCACTATGACTACCCAATGGACAGATGGGTAAACTGAGGGCTGCAGGTCAAGTGATCTCTTTCACCAGATCCCCCAGGTCCCCTGCCAAAGCACAGTAACCATGACAGAAGACTCAGCCCCCTCCTCCATTTCAAAGATGGTTAAACTGAGGCTCAGAGAGATTCTTCCCTGGCCTAAGTTCAGCTAGCAGGGCGAGGGAACTAGCTCTGCACTCCAAGCCCAGAGCGCTTCTTTCTCCGCCCGCGCCCCAGCCACCTCTCCAGGGGAGCATGGGCCGCCGCGGGCCCTTTAACACACCCCGCCTTGCTCGCCTTCCTCCTCCCCTTGCAGGCAGACGCCGGGATTGCGCCGCCTGCAGGGACCTGCCCAGTCCTAACCGGGTGTGCGGGGAGCGCAGTCCGGGTGCGTAGGGGCAGCTTGGCGGGGGGCCGCGCGGGCAAGATGGTAAGTGGGGCTGCGGGCGCGGATGGTGCGTGCCCCGTCTCCCCAATCTGGGATTCTGTATCTCTCTGTCTCTGAATCTATATCCCTCTGAGTTTCTTCTGTCTCTTCCTTTTCTCTGTCTCTCACCCTCTTTGATCTCTCTTTTTGGCACTCTCGGTTCTCTCCCTTTCCATCTCTCCCTGCTTCTCTCCATCTCTGTCACTCTCTCTGCCTTTTTCCTCTCCTCTCCGTTTCTCTCTTTACCTGCCCCTATCTCTTCCTCCTCTTCTCTGAGTCTCTCGGTCTCTGGCACTCTCCTGTCTCTCCCTCTCCCTCTGCCTCTCTGTCTCTCCCTCTGCCTCTCTGTCTCTCCCTCTCCCTGTCTCTCCCTCTGCCTCTCTGTCTCTCCCTCTGCCTCTCCATCTCTCCCTCTCCCTGTCTCTCCCTCTGTCTCTCTCTCTGTCTCTCTGTCTCTCCCTTTCCCTTTCTGTCTCTCCCTCTCCATCTCTCTCTCTCCTGTCTCTTCCTCTGCCTCTCTCCCTCTGCTTCTCTGTCTCTTCCTCTCTGTCCCTCCCTTTCCATCTCTGTCTTTCCCTCTCCATCTCTGTCTCTTCCCCTGCACCTCTGTCTCTCCCTCTGCCTGTCTGTCTCTCCCTCTCCATCTCTGTCTCTCCCTCTACATCTGTCTCTTCCTTTCCATCTGTCTCTCCCTCTCCATCTCTGCCTCTCCGTCTTCCCTTACCCTCTTTCTGTGTCGCGCACTCTCTTCTCTGCCTCTCCTTGCCTTTCTCTCTGTCCCTGTTCTCTCCCCGCGTCTCTCCCTGTGTCTCTCCAGCTCTCCCCCCTCCCTGCCCGCCCCGGCCCGGTTTGCTGCAGTCTCCTGGCGCACGGATAACCTTGCTGCCGCCACTCCTCCAGCTCTTCCCCACCCCCCCATCCCTGGCCCGGGCCAGGGCCAGAAGGGGGCGGGGGCAGCGAGCCTCGGGTTTTGGGGTGAGGGGGATGAGGCGGGATCTGGGGATCTGGGGCCAAGGGAGGGGGGAGTCTCGGGGCGTGGGTTATTGCAGGAGCCAGGATGTGAGGTCCCAGGAGGAGGAGGGGGAGTTATGCGGGACCCCGGAAAGGGTGGGGGCATGGGCGTGTGCGAGGTCCTCCCTGTGGGGAAGGCAGGCCCGGGAGGACTGAGCGCCCTGTGCCCGCCCCCCAGGTGTGCGCTCGGGCGGCCCTCGGTCTCGGCGCGCTCTGGGCAGCCGCCTGGGGCGTCCTCCTGCTCACAGCCCCCGCCGGGGCGCAGCGTGGCCGGAAGAAGGTCGTGCACGTGCTGGGTGAGTCGGGGCCGCTAAAAGCGGCTTCTCCGCGAAAAGCAGAAGAGGCCAAGTGCGGAGAGGTGTAGGGGGTAGGGCGTTCCTGACGTCCACGGTTCCCCCAACCACTCCCCATCTAAGTCCCTCGCCCTCTCCCTGAGCCCCTGGACCCTTCTAATTTCCCGACCCCCACCCGAGTCTTCCCACCTTCCCCTCCCCAGAGACCCCTTCCCCAGGGCCCCCCTTCTGCCCCTAGGCCCCTTCTCTGAACCCTGCTTGGTTGTCCACAGAGGGTGAGTCGGGCTCGGTAGTGGTACAGACAGCGCCCGGGCAGGTGGTAAGCCACCGGGGTGGCACCATCGTCTTGCCCTGCCGCTACCACTATGAGGCAGCCACCCATGGTCACGACGGCGTCCGGCTCAAGTGGACAAAGGTAGTGGACCCGCTGGCCTTCACCGACGTCTTCGTGGCACTAGGCCCCCAGCACCGGGCATTCGGCAGCTACCGTGGGCGGGCTGAGCTGCAGGGCGACGGGCCTGGGGATGCCTCCCTGGTCCTCCGCAATGTCACGCTGCAAGACTACGGGCGCTATGAGTGCGAAGTCACCAATGAGCTGGAAGACGACGCTGGCATGGTCAAGCTGGACCTAGAAGGTGATCAGCCGGTGGGGAGGATAAACCTTACTTCTGAGGAAGGAGGGGGCAGGGATGGCAAGGGACATAAACCAAATCAAGTTGGCCTGCAGGTATTTAGAGGGTTGGTGGGGTAGAACCCCCATATCTGATTCTGGGTGATTTTCCTCCCCATGGACATTGGCGATGTCTGGAGATAGTTTAGGTTGCCACATCTGGAGAAGTCAGTTGCTACTGGCCTCTAGTGGGTAGAGGCCAGGGATGCAGTTAAACATCCTACCAGGCACAGGATACTCCCCCACAAAGAGTGATCCAGGCTGGGCATGGTGACTCACGACTGTAATCCCAGCACTTTGGGAGGTTGAGGCAGGCGGATAACCTGAGGTCAGGAATTCAAGACCAGCCTGGCCAACATGCCAAAACTCCATCTCTAGTAAAAATACAAAAATTAGCCAGGCATGATGGTGCATGCCTGTAATTCCAGCTACTTGGGAGGCTGAGGCAGGAAAATCTCTTGAACCCTGGAGGCGGAGGTTGCAGTGAGCTGAGATCGTGCCACTGCACTCCAGCCTGGGCAACAGAGCCAGACTCCATCTCGAAAAAAAAAGGGGGGGGGGATCCAGTCCAAAATGTCCACAATGAGGACACTGAGAAGTCCTGGGATAGGATTCAGGCACAGTGAGATCCAGGCACTCACACCATGTCAGGAACCATCCTTCTGCTCTGCTTCCCAGGTAGGCTTTCTTCTGACAGGTTTCTCTTTCTGGAACCAGACCACAGTGCCTAGGCATAGCGACTGATTTCCTAGGAGCAGCAGATAGAGTCCCAGAGTTGTCCCTCACTGGCTCAGCTTGAGTCATGTGCCCAACTGTGAGCCAATCACGGTAGCTGGAAGGTGGGATGCTCTGATTGGCTGACCCTGGAGCTGGGAGGTGGGGTTTCTATTTGAAGAATTCCCTCCCATTTGGTTGGCCTTTTTCAGTTCACTTTAGAAGATTCTAGGTGAGATTTCAGGGCCCTTGCTTGCTAACCTCCCTAACAATAACAAATAACAATAATAGCAGCAGCTCTCCTTTACTGGACATTTCCTATGTGACAGGTGCTTAGCTGAAGAGATCTCAGAAGTCTCTAATTTAATTTCCTAAAAACCCCAAGGGAGACGGCTATTACCAGCAGACGGACAACAGGCTCAGAGAGGTTACAGCCTTGCCCACGACAGTGCTAGTTGGTGGCAGAGCCAGGATTCAATCCCCAGTCTGTCAGCTCCAGATTTTCTCCCTGGCCCCTGTCTGCCTCTTTCCTGGGTGCCCTACTCACCCCCAACTCCCGTCCCTCAAACACAGACGCATAAAATACTTGAGCTGAACGGACTGTGAGTCCAATGAGGGACAAGTTCCAAAGTCATCAGAACTGAAGGTAGAAGGGTAGTAGTGGGTACTGCCTTGGACAATGCTGGGGGAATCAAATGGGTCTTCACCTAAGGCCAATCTTCCAGGGGGTCCTAGTCTAGGAAAGTCAGCACTGAACGCAGGCTCCGTGGGCTCAGGGCTGGACCACAGGGAGGGACCCAGTACTGGGGGAATATCAGAGGCACACAGGACTGAATGGAAGAGGGTTTGGGAGTTGGGTTTTGAAGGATGAATAGGAGTCCAACAGGTAGAATAAGGTGGAAAGAGCATGAGCAAAGGCCTCCAGCGGTAGAAGGGGATGGACACAATTAGTATGTTAAGGGGGAGGGTCAAGTGAATCCCAAGCTTGAAGTGAAGAGAGCCAGCTATGTGGGGTGTGAGCTGGGAAGGGTCATGGTCAGATCTGAGGCCAGAGTGAGGAGGAGTGGACTGGAAGGTCCCAGTTGAAGAGTCATATAGCACCCCAGACGTCAGGTGCATGAGGGTGGGCTGAGGTGAACCGGCTGATCCCGTGCGCCCCCTGCCAGGCGTGGTCTTTCCCTACCATCCCCGTGGAGGCCGATACAAGCTGACCTTCGCGGAGGCGCAGCGCGCATGCGCCGAGCAGGACGGTATCCTGGCATCTGCAGAACAGCTGCACGCGGCCTGGCGCGACGGCCTGGACTGGTGCAATGCAGGCTGGTTGCGCGACGGCTCAGTGCAATACCCCGTGAACCGACCCCGGGAGCCCTGCGGCGGCCTAGGAGGGACCGGGAGCGCAGGGGACGGCGGTGATGCCAACGGGGGCGTGCGCAACTACGGGTATCGCCATAACGCCGAGGAACGCTACGACGCCTTCTGCTTCACGTCCAACCTGCCGGGTGCGTAGGCCTCATCCCCAGACGGGCCTCTGCCACAACACTACCCCGACCCTGGGGCCTTTTCTTCCCCACCCAGCTCTTAGCGATCAGAAACAGGAGACCCCTCTCCCAAGAGTGCCTAGGTGAAGCACACACCACCTGGCACCAACACTGGTTGGGCCTAGGCTGGGGTCCCAGGCTGCAAAGGAGGAACTGTTCCTGGATCCTGGAGCTGAGGCCAGAGTCCTGGGCTGCATGCGGGGGGCAGTCCTGAATCCCGAGGCCGGGTCCCAGGAGCCGCACTAATAACCCACCCCCCCACCCCACCCCCGCAGGGCGCGTGTTCTTCCTGAAGCCGCTGCGGCCTGTACCCTTCTCTGGAGCTGCCCGCGCGTGTGCTGCGCGTGGCGCGGCCGTGGCCAAGGTGGGGCAGCTGTTCGCCGCGTGGAAGCTGCAGCTGCTGGACCGCTGCACCGCGGGTTGGCTGGCCGATGGCAGCGCGCGCTACCCGATTGTGAACCCGCGCACGCGCTGCGGAGGCCGCCGGCCTGGTGTGCGCAGCCTCGGCTTCCCGGACACCACCCGACGGCTCTTTGGCGTCTACTGCTACCGCGCTCCAGGAGCACCGGACCCGGCACCCGGCGGCTGGGGCTGGGGCTGGGCGGGCGGCGGCGGCTGGGCAGGGGGCGCGCGCGATCCTGCTGCCTGGACCCCACTGCGCGTCTAGGCTGGCAGCAGGCGGACAGCCAGGGCGCTTGACCACTGGTCTAGAGCCCTGCGGTCCCCTGAGGCTGGCCACGCCTCTGAAGCCCTGGACACTGGCCACATTCCCTGTGGTCCCTTACAAACTAACTGTGCCCCTGGGGTCCCTGAAGATTGGCTAGTCCTGGCAGAACAGTACTTTGGAGTTCCCTGGAGCCTGGCCAGCCCTCACCTCTTCTGGACAGAGGATTCCCCCAACTCCCCAACTTTCTCCATGAAGGCCACGCCCCCTAAGGACCTCAGGAGGCCAGCAGACCCAGCAGGCTCCTGAAGACTGGCCACACCTCCTGAGACCGCTTGGAAACAGACCAACCGCCACCGTGGTCGCCTGGTGGCTGGACCCCCGGGATTGACTAGAGACTGGCTGTACATCTTCTGCATCTCACTGGAGACTGAACACTAGTCCCTTGCGGTCCCGTGGACACTGGGCCTCCTCCTCCTCCTCCTCCTCCTCACCTGGAGAGACTACAGGAACTTCAGGGTCACTCCCCGTGGTCACATGGAGGTTGTGGGCCAAAGAACTTGTTTTCCCTTATGGTGACCTGAGCACTGGAGACTCCCATTCTCCCCCTCTCCCTGAGAGTCCCCTGAAGTTTCTGGGTAACAGGGCCCACCCCTCTAGTTTCATAGGCGAGCACCTCTATCTGCCACCTCAGACTGACACACAGCCAGCTGGCTCACTTATTGGGGGCCACGTCCCACCCCTCAGATATTTCTTTGAAGGGAGAGCAAACCCATGCTGTCCTCTGACATCCTTTTCCCAACTGTCACCAAAGAGACCATCTTCCCAGGCCTGGGGACCCATAAGATCCATGTCACTCATTATGGAGAGCAGCTGCCCTGGGTCCCACTGTCACCAAGGCAACCAGTCCTGCTGCTACCTGTCACCTAGAGTCACACACCCCTTCCCTCATCAGGCGCACCCATGAAGAGGGTGCCTCCCTCCTCCAGCTGTAACCACAGATACCACATATTTCTCATCTCACTGGCCCCCCACCCCAGAGACCTCCACCTCAACTTCTGACTGTCCCTACCCTGACCCACCACCGCCATGGAGATCACCCTCCCCGAAGCTGTCCCCGGGGTGACACAACATCCGGTTCTCTGGCTCTCACCATGGAAACAAACTGTCCCTGTCCCCAGGCCCACTCCAGTTCCAGGCCACCTTCCAAGCTCCACCCCCAGGCGGTTTGGACCCCACCACTGTTGCCATGGTGATCAAACTCTGGTGTCCAAGGTAACAGAACACCTGTCCCCCTAGGCTTTTCCTTGTGGACAATGGGGCCCTGTTCACCAAGCTGTCGCCATAGAGACTGTCAACGTCCTCATGACAACCAAACTTCCAGCTCTCAGGAACTTCTCATTGCGGGCCAGAAGTCCTGAGTGCCTCCTACTGGGGCTACCTTACTGCACTCCATCAGAGGCCTGATGGCTGCCCCTTCCCCAGACAGGGCTGGACTTCTGGAGCTGCTAAGCCACCCTCCGTTTGCACGTTAACTCTATGCCGGATAGCAGCTGTGCACGAGACAATCTTGCAACACCTGGGCATGTTTGTCATCGTCCTACAAATGAGGAAACCGAGGCTATGGCGTGCCCTGGCCTTTTTAGATATGCGAGCACTGACTTCCTCTTTTGTCCTCTGAGACCCCATCTCCATTCTCACTGAGTTGCCCTCTCCTTCCCTGACCTCCACCCACATTTCCCTCCTTAGAGATCCAGGAGGGATGGAATGTTTTTAAACTTCAACACCCACCGGGCTCTAAGTGGTCCAGCCAAAGTCCTCGGCGTTGACAGGCAGCTGGGGGGACATGATCCATGGACAAGGCCATCCCGGCCATGGGAGACCCCAGTCCCTAGGTCTTGCCTGCAGGAGTACTGGGGTCCCCCCTGGGGCCTTCTTTACTGTCACATCATCTCTAGGAAACCTATCTCTGAGTTTTGGGACCAGGTTGGTTTGGGTTTGAATCCTGCCTCTTCTTGCTCACTGTGTGACCAAGTGACAAAATCCTTCTGAACCTGTGTTCTCCCGCTGTACCAGGGCTGTTTGGTCCCCGTGAGTGCCAAGCATACAGGAGGGGCTCAATAAATCCTTGTTTCTTTTGATGAATGAGAAAATGAGGCAGCCAGTGGGTAATTCCTTTATAAATGCACTTTAGTAGGCAAGATGTTACAAGCTTGGGGGGTTTGGGTTTTTTTTTTCATTTTGTTTTTTTGAGAAGGAGTCCCGTTCTGTCGCCCAGGCTGGAGGGCAATGGTGCAATCTCGACTCACTGCAACCTCCACCTCCCAGGTTCAAGTGATTCTCCTGCCTCAGCCTCCCGAGTAGCTGGGATTACAGGTGCCCACCACCACACCCAGGTAATTTTTGTATTTTTAGTAGAGAGAGGGTTTCATCATGTTGGCCAGGCTGGTCTTGAACACCTGACCTCAGGTGATCCACCCACCTCAGCCTCCCAAAGTGCTGGGATTACAGGCGCCTGGCCGGGCTTGGTTTTTATTCCCTTGAGAAGTGGTGTCCTTCATTCCTTCCCCACCTCCCCAATCTCTCACTCCTCTTTCTTCCTCCATCCTGTGTCCACTGTCTCCCTTGAGCCACCTATCATGGGTCTGCTCCTTGTCAACTCTGTCCTGACTGGGCCATTGACAAGATTCAGGGCATGAAATTCGGGAAACTGGATGAGGAGTTCCTGTATCAGGAAGGGAGAGATGTTGCATACTTTCCCTGACATAAATATGTGGGCTCAGGGCGGGGACTGAGGAAGCACTGGAAGTTTCTAGGATACAAACAAAGCATGAAGAGAAAAAATAGTGTAAGGTCCTGACCGTGCACAGGGGCTCATGCCTATAATCCCAGCACTTTAAGAGACTGAGGTGGGAGGATTGCTTGAGCCCAGGAGGTCGAAGCTGCAGTGAGCCATGATTGCACCACTGCACTCCAACTTGGGCAACAGAGTGAGACCCTGTCTCAAGAAATAAAAATAAGCAAATCTCCCCTTCCCCATTCTTTTGACAGTCTGAAGAGGATTGATGGTTTGGATTGAATGCACCATAATTTTGTAGTCAGGTTCCTAATGGTGGACATTTATATTGTTTTCAATATTTTTCTGTTTGAAGTTAAGTATCCACATCATCACTCACAAGTTCAAGTATAACTGGAGGGTGATATCAGAAGTTGTTTGTTCAAAGGTTCAAAACTCCCCATTTACTTTCTTTTTTTTTAATAGAGTTTCGCTCTTGTTGCCCAAGCTGTAGTGCAATGGCACAGTCTCGGCTCACCTCAACCTCCGCTTTCCAGGTTCAAGCGATTCTCCTGCCTCAGCCTCCGAAGTAGCTGGGATTACAGGCACCTGCCACTATGCCCAACTAATCTTCGTATTTTTAGTAGAGATGCGGTTTTACCATGTTGGTCAGGTTGGTCTCGAACTCGTGACCTCAGGTGATCCACGTGCCTTGGCCTCCTACAGTGCTGGTATTACAGGCATGAGCCACTGCGCCCAGCCTAGAACTTGCCATTTTCATAGTGATTTCCACGTTTTCTTAGAAATGGGGCAATTTATACTTCACAAGTAATAGATATACTCACTTGGCTGGGCATGGTGGCTCACGGCTGTAATCCCAACACTTTGGGAGGCCGAGACAGGTGGATCACTGGAGGTCAGGAGTTCAAGACTAGCCTGGCCAACATGGTAAAACCCCATCTCTACCAAAAATACAAAAATTAGCTCAGCATGGTGGCAGGCACCTGTAATCCCGACTACTCGGGAGATTGAGGCAGGAGAATCACTTGAACCAAGGAGGTGGAGGTTACAGTGAGCTGAGATCACGCCACTGTACTCCAGCCTGGGGGACAGAGTGAGACTCCTTCTCAAAAAAAAAAAAAAAGAAAAAAAAAGGTACTCACCTGTTCCACACATCCTCATCAGCCTCATGTCTTGTCACTTCTTATTTTTGTCAGTCTGATAGGTGAAAAATGGTATCTCACTGTGATTGTTGCTTGCGATTCTATTTGTGAGGTTGAACATCTCCAACCATCACCACCAACTTTGACCTTAGGTGCAGGTGGTCGAGCAAATTGTAAATCATTCATAGTTCAAGCACATTATCATCTTTGATGTATGCAAGGATCTCTCTCTCTCTTTTTTTTTTTTTTTGAGACGGAGATCACTCCATCACCCAGGTTGGAGTGCAATGGCGTGACCTTGGCTCACTGCAACCTCCACCTCCTGGGTTCAAGTGATTCTCCTGCATCAGCCTCCTGAGTAGCTGGGATTACAGGTGTGCATCACCACGCATGGCTAATTTTTGTATGTTTAGTAGAGACAGGGTTTCACCATATTGGCCAGGCTGGTCTTGAACTCCTGGCCCCATGTGATCTGCTCACCTTAGCCTCCCAAATTGCTGGGCTTACAGGGGTGAGCCACCAGGCCCAGCCATCTTTTTTTTTTTTTTGAGACGGAGTCTCGCTCTGTTGCCCGGGCTGGAGTGCAGTGGCCAGATCTCAGCTCACTGCAAGCTCC
>NW_012120265.1:3473744-3485981 GCF_000951035.1 Colobus angolensis palliatus | reverse complement strand
TGATCCGCCCGTCTTGGCCTCCCAAAGTGCTGGGATTACAGGCTTGAGCCACCGCGCCCGGCCAGGCCCAGCCATCTTTTGTTACATTTGTTTATTCTCTTATATTTTTATGCCCTTCCTTGTGAATCTAGATGTTCTTGCAAAATGTGTATTATTTTATTGAGTCTATGTTGTAGTTTTAGAGCTGCTATTTCCTTTTTTGTAAACATTTTCTTTATATCTTTTGCCTGCTTGGCTACTGGATTTGTCTTTTTCCTGTTGATTTGTGTGAGCCCTTCATTTTTTTCTTTTTCTTTCTTTCTTTCTTTTTTTTTTTTTTTTTTTGAGACAAAGTCTCTGTTGCCAGACTAGAGTACAGTGGCAGGATCTCAGCTCACTGCAACTTCTGCCTCCTTGGTTCAAGTGATTCTCCTGCCTCAGCCTCCTGAGTAGCTGGGGCTACAGGTGCATGCCACCATGGCCAGCTAATTTTTGTTTTTGTTTTTGTTTTTGTTTTGAGACAGAGTCTTGCTCTGTCGCCCAGGCTGGAGTGCAGCAGCGCGATCTCGGCTCACTGCAAGTTCCACCTCCCGGGCTCACGCCATTCTCCTGCCTCAGCCTCCCGAGTTGCTGGGACCACAGGCGCCCACCACTATGCCCGGCTAAGTTTTTGTATTTTTAGCAGAGATGGGGTTTCACCGTGTTAACCAGGATGGTCTCGATCTCCTGACCTCGTGATCTGCCCGTCTCGGCCTCCCAAAGTGCTGAGATTACAGGCATTTTTAATAGAGACAGGGTTTCACCATGTTGGCCAAGATGGTCTCGATCTCTTGACCCTGTGATCCGCCCAGCTTGGCCTCCCAAGGTGCTGGGCGCATGAGCCACCGCGCCTGCTCCCTTCTGCAAGAGGACTTTTGCTTTTGCTCTTTCCTCTGAATGGAATGCCTTTCCTTTCTTTCCCTCCTCATCTAGTTAATGTGACTTCTCGTTTAGATTCTATTCCCCTCCTCTGGGAAGCCTTCTCTGACCACCCACTAAAGACCAAATCTTCTCTGTTCACCACTATCTCCCCAGCACCCAGTACAGTACCTGGATCACAATAGCTGCTCGGTAAATACTTGCTGAATGAATGAATGAATGAATGAATGAATGAATGATCAGGTGGTGACAGGCAGGTTGAACTGTTAAAAAATTTATTAAAATGTCCAAGAAGTACATTAATATCCACAGTGTCAGATACCACAGACCCACAGAACACTGCAGCTCACAGCAAAACCAGCAGGACCCAAAGCCATTCACACGCACACACACTCATGCGTGCCACGCACATGGCACACGCAGACACACACGCACATCCCAAAGGGAAAGATCAAAAGACAAACCACCCACTTTAGAAAAGACCAGAGCCCCCTCCCACCGTGGAGCTGAGGTGGGGGCAGGGCAAATGGCTGAGGGGCGCAAGGGCAGGCAGCATAAACCAAGACCCCCCAAAAAAATTGCATCCCCAGACCCCTGCATCCCCAGCCCCCCACAAACAAACGAAAATTTTTGTGTGACATGGATGACCAAAGATGTGTTATTATTATTATTATTTTAAACTAAGAAGAGTTATCAAAGTAAGAAGACAAACCTGTATCCCTGGGTTTTCTGAATAATAACCATAATAAGATAGATGTCTACAGGGAGGAAGATTGAAGACAAAGATAAGGGTTCAGTTTACACTTCTTAACCATTTCCTAAATGTGTATGAGGGTGCAATTATGTTTCAGTCTCCTCTCCAGAGTCCAGAGCAGGATTTGGGTCAGAGCCAAGACAGGAGTTGGCTCTGACTTCTGGATTTGGAGTAAGGATTTGGTGATGGAGATAAAGTATAAGGAGAGCCAGAGTAAGGATTTGGTCCAGGAAACAGGACCAAATCCTTACTCCAAATCCTTACTCCTGTCGTGGTTGTGACTTCAAGCCAGTACCTTTCCTTTATATCTGAGCCTCAGTTTCACTGTGTATAAAATGGGAAAGTAACAGTTTCTAAGTCAATGGGCTATTGAGAAAATTCAAGGAGATTATATGTAAATCCTTAGCGTGGTGTCTACTTCTTAGTTGTCAATGGTCATTATTACTTCCCAGAAGGAATTCAGGCTCAATTAACACATTTCTTTCTTTACTGAACCCCTAGGAGGTCCATGCATTTTCTTATTTTTCTTTCCTGAAGAGAGCCATTCTCCACGGTGTTTTTAACCCTAATCCACAGATTTTACCCAGACTGCTAAAAGTGGGTAACAGACATGGAGGAAAAGCTGTGGATCTTTCCTGCCAGAGATGAGGGAACTGGATCCTGGCCTCTGGTGTGGAGAGACCTTCCACAGGTTGCACATTTGGGGGAGGAAGACAAGGTGAGTTCTTTCCCACTTAAAAAATTAAAATCTACAAGAGAAAAATGTGTATGTGTGTGTGTTTCAGTTTTAACACTGAGCATCTCTCTACAATATGACCGCAGGTAGGTGTCACTACTTCAAGTTTTAAGTGTTTCCAGACCACCAGGCAATGGCCAGGGAAAAAGGTGGGGTGGGGCAGGGGTGGGACCCAGGGCAGGGGCACTACCAATGTCTGCTTGAGGACTGGGTATGGGCACTGGGCTAGAAAACTTGGCAGCACCTCCTTGGTCCAGGAAGGAGGTTCTTTGTCTCCCTGAGAGATGGAGGGGGAAGAAATCTGGGCTCATCTAGCCCTAAATATCCTCTCGTCTATTTGTGTGAAAGAGATTAATCACACATGCAGAACCACCAAATCTCAGCACTGGACTAGACCTGGAAGGGTTAGCAATATACTCTCCCTCCATCACCTACATATTGCTTCGATTATTCTCACTCCTAACTCTGAAGGCATGGAGGGAGGTTGACCTAAAAAGATTCCTAAAACGCAGTACATCGGATTTCCACACTATATGTGTTTATCCACCAAGACCAAAGACGGAGCTTGGGCTGAAGCCCAGGGTAAAGGGAGAGCTGTTGTCAAGTTCAAAAACAGTGTGCTTCTGTGTAGCCTTCTATTCCCAAAGCTAATGACCCTACGTCCAGGCTTCTTCCTGGATTTAGGAATTCAGCCAACATTGACTAAGTCTGAATTTCTGGTGTGAAAAGCAATTCCTTCATGTGAATGCAAACATACACTCATGCACCCTCATCAAGGCCTGCTTCAATCAGCCTGGCAAACAAGAGACCAGACCAATGAGCTTTGCTACTTGTGCTTCCCTCAGCTGGGAGACGCTCCCAGAGTTCAGCCAGACGAGAATGGACTTTTCAGACACCTGGCTCCACCTGCCAAGAGGATCTTGCGTATGTAAAAAAAGGGAAGAGGAGTTTTGTACAAAGGATAATGTGGGGGGGGATGTGGTTTGGGGTTTGGGGACTTCTGGACTCTCTTGTTTCTCTGGGTTCTGTCTCCCCAGGGGAAGGCTCCAGAGGAGGTGTGGGAAAGGTGTTGTGCTTTCTTTTTTTCTGGTTCTTCAGCAGAAATTTCCTTCATCCTTCTCCCAGTCCTCCGTTGGGTGTTTCTTGTGTTTTCTGCGCTCCTTGCGGGATTTGTGGTGGTGATGCTGGTGGTGGTGTTGGTGGTGGTGGTGGTGTCGCCGCATCCGATGTGAACGTCTGGCTGCAGGGAAGTGAGGGAGGACAGGGAAGGGACAAAAGGTGGTGAGAAGCAGGTGGCCTGATGCAGTGGGTCTCCTCAGGAGAGAAACTAGAGGAAAGCGGCCAGACATGTGGGCTCATCCCTGTCATCCCAGCACTTTGGGAGGCCAAAGTGGGAGGATCTCTTGAAGCCAGGAGTTTGAGACCAGCCTGGGCAACATAGCAAGACCCTGTCTCTACAAAAATCAAAAAATTAGCCAGGCATGGTGGCACATGTCTGTAGTCCCAGCTATTTGGGAGGCTGAGTTGGGAGGATCCCTTGAGCCTGGAAGGATGAGGCTACAGTGAGCTGTGATTGAGCCTTGCACTCCAGCCTGGGCAACAGAGTGAGACTCTGTTCCAAAAAAAAAAACCAGGCCGGGTGTGATGGCTCATGCCTGTAATCCCAGCACTTTGGGAGGCTGAGGCAGGCAGATCACCTGAAGTTAGGAGTTCGAGACCAGCCTGGCCAACATAGCGAAACCCTGTCTCTACTAAAAATACAAAAATTAGATGGGCATGGTGGTGAACACCTGTGATCCCAGCTACTCAGGAGGCTGAAACACAAGGATCTCTTGAACCTGGGAAGTTTCAGTGAGCTGAGATTGTGCCACTGCACTCCAGCCTGGGCAACAGAGCAAGACTCCATCTCAAACACACACACACACACACACACACACGAAGGAAACATCAGACAGGCCGGTAAGTTCTCACTTATCTGCAAGGCTGTATTATCAGGCAGACATTAAGCCAGATCAATGTGTGGAGTAATGGGATGTCTTAATTGGAAACTACAAATACCAAAAACCTATGTTGAGGTCTCTGGGAGAAGCTACTTACGTTTGGTGCAGACAATTTGGGGCCTGTCCCACTTGCCATTGCTCCGGCATCGAATGGTGGCCACATGGTGCTGGGCAAATCCTTCATTGCACTGGTACCTTACAGTGGCATGGACATTGTACTTGGCCTTGCGGGTACCGATGAGTGAGGCATTCTCCACTGCTGGAGGGGGACCACAGAGCACTGGGACAGAGGAATCTCCGGTGAGAGAGGTGCTCACATCTGGGCTAAGTTGTTGTTGTGTGAGACAGAGTTTTGTTCTGTCACCTAGGCTGGAGTGCAGTGACGCACTCTTGCCTCACTGCAACCTCCGCCTCTCTGGTTCAAGCGATTCTCCTGCCTCAGCCTTCCAAGTAGCTGGGATTACAGGCACCGGCCTGTAATCCACACCTGGCTAATTTTTGTATATATTTTTTCTTGTTTTCAGACAGGGTGTCACTCTGTCTCCCAGACTGGAGTGCAGTGGTGTGATCTCGGCTCACGGCAACCCCTGCCTCCCATACTCAAGTGATTCTCCTGCCTCAACCTCCCGAGGAGCTGGGATTACAGACATGCACCACCATGCCTGGTTAATTTTTGTATTTTTAGTAGAGACTCGGTTTCGTCATGTTGGCCAGGCTGGTCTTGAACTCCTGACCTCATATGATCTGCCCAGCTTGGCCTCCCAAAGTGCTGGGATAACAGGCGTGAGGCACTGTGCCTGGTTCTTGTTGTTTTTAAAAGAGGATCTTCCTCTGTCACCCAGGCTGGAGTTCAGTGGCACAATCACAGCTCACTGCAGCCTCAACCTCCCAGGCTCAAGGGATCCTCCCAACTCAGCCTCTCAAGTAGTTGAGACTACAGGTGCGCACCACCAAGCCTAGTTAATTTTTTCATTTTTTGTAAAGATGAGGTCCCACTATGTTGCCCAGGCTGGTTTTGAACCCAAGGGGTCAAGCAATCCTCCCTCCTCGGCCTCCCAAAGTGCTGGGATGACAGGCATGAGCCACCATGCCTGGTGGCCGTAAACTTGTTTTGAGTTTTATTGGAAATGATACCCGCCTCAGCACGTCAACAGGTCTTTGCCCAGTTCTGATCTCACAGGACTGGAAGTGACTGTGTCTGTCTGTCTCTTCTACCAAATCAGCAGCTCCTTAGGGACAGCAACCTCCTGGCACACCTCACTATCTAATTCTTAGATAGTGCACAATGGGAGTGAAGGAGACAGAAGGCAAGAATAATTATCTGAGCAAATAAAAGGTTGGGTGTGGCAGCTCACACCTGTAATGCCAGCACTTTGGGAGGCTGAGGAGGAAGGATTACTTCAGTCCGGGAGTTTGAGATCAGCCTGGGCAACACAGCAAGACCCTGTCTCTACAAAAAAATTTAAAAATAAGGTCTGGGTGCGGTGGCTCACACTTGTAATCCCAGCACTTTGGAAGGCCGAGGTGGGCAGATCACAAGGTCAGGAGATCGAGACAATCCTGGCTAATACGGTGAAACCCCAAAATACAAAAAATTAGCCAGGCGTGGTGGCGGGCGCCTGTAGTCCCAACTGCTGGGAGGCTAAGGCAGGAGAATGGCATGAACCTGGGAGGCGGAGCTTGCAGTGAGCCAAGATCACGCCACTGCACTCCAGCCTGGGCGACAGAGCAAGACTCCGTCTCATAAATAAATAAATAAATACATAAATAAATAAGCCAGGCATGGTGATGTGCACTCATAGTCCCAGCTACTGGTAAGACTGAGGTAGGAGGATTACTTGAGCCCTGGAGTTCAAGTGATCTGCAGTGAGCCGTGATAATGTCACTGTACTCCAGCCTGGGCAATGTCGCAAGACCCTGTTACAAAATTAAATACAAGCCGGGCGCAGTGGCTCAAGCCTGTAATCCCAGCACTTTGGGAGGCCGAGACAGGCGGATCACGAGGTCAGGAGATCAAGACCATCCTGGCTAACACGGTGAAACCCCGTCTCTACTAAAAATACAAATTAGCCGGGCGAGGTGGCCGGCGCCTGTGGTCCCAGCTACTCGGGAGGCTGAGCCAGGAGAATGGTGTGAACCCGGGAGGCGGAGGTTGCAGTGAGCTGAGATCCAGCCACTGCACTCCAGCCTGGGCGACAAAGCAAGACTCCATCTCAAAAAAAAAAAAAAAAAAAAAAATTAAATACATGAATAAATGGGGAGGGGGGAGGATGTGAAAATTGACAAAGAAATGGAAGCAAACACGAACAAAAGTATAAGAGAAAGGTGGACATACAAATGTATACAAATGATTTCTTTCATATATAAAGATCTCTTAAAAATCAGCAAGATCATCAAGTCAGTTCATAGGGAAAGAAATACATGCCAACAGCCTGTCAACATATAAACAGTTGGTTAGGCCAGGCATGGTGGCTCACACCTGTAACCCCAGAACTTTGGGAGGCTGAGGCGGGCAGACTACTTAAGGTGAGAAGTTTGAGACCAGCCTGGTCAACATGGTGAAACCCCATCTCCACTAAAAATTAAAAAAAAAAAATTAGCCAGGTATGGTGTGTGCTCGTAATCCCAGCTACTCGGGAGGCTGAGGCAGGAGAATCGCTTGAACCTGGGAGGTGGAGGTTGCAGTGAGCTGAGACTGTAACACTGCACTCCAGCTTGGATGACAGAGTGAGACTCCACCTCAAACAAACAAACAAAAAACAATTGGTTATTCTCATCCTTAAAGGCATGCAAACTAAGATAACAATGAGATACTATTTTTCCTCACTTAGATGAGCAAAGAACAAAAGTTTGAGAATGTGCAGAGTTGGCAAGGGTGGGAGGAAACAAGCACTCTCACATGCTGATGGAAAGTGAGAACTGGCTGGGCTGACATTTACCAACTTAAAAAGATGAAAGCCAGGTGTGGTGGCTCACGCTTGTAATCCCTGCCCTTTGGGAGGCCGAGGTGGGTGGATCACCTGAGGTCAGGAGTTCGAGACCACCCTGCCCAACATGGCAAAACCCCCGTCTCTACTAATAATATAAAAATCAGCTGGGCGTGGTGGCATACACCTGTAATACCAGCTTCTTGGGAGGCTGAGGCAGGAGAATCACTTGAACCTGGGAGGTGGAGGTTGAAGTGAGCTGAGATCACGCCACTGCACTCTAGCCTGGGCAACAAGAGTAAAACTGTCTCCAAAAACGTAAATAAATAAAAATAAAATAAGAATAAATTTAAATATATGTATATAACGCTATCCACCTCGGCCTCCCAAAGTGTTGGGATTATAGGTGTTAGCCACCCCGCATGGCCTATTTCCAGAACTTTTTCGTCACGACACACCAAAATTCTGTATCCATTGAGCACTAGTGACTCCCTCTTCTCCCGACCCCTATGCCCTGGCAAACACTAATCTACTTCCTCTATCTAAATTTGCCTACTCTGAATGCTTCACGAAAAAAAAAATGAATCAAGCCTGGGCACAATGGCTTATGGATATGATCTCAGTACTTTGAGAGGCTGAGGCAGGCAGATTACTTGAGCCCAGGAGTTTAAGACCAGCCTGGGCAACATGGCAAAACCCCATCTCTACAAAAAAATACAAAAATTATCTGGGCATGTTGGTGCATGCCTATAGTCCCAGCTACACGGGAGGCTGAAGCAGGAGGATCGCTTGAGCCCATGAGGTGGAGGCTGTGATGAGCCATGATTATGCCACTGCATTCCAGCCTGGGCAACAGAGAACCAGTGAGCAAAAGTGACAGAGAGGAAAAGGAGCAGGGGGCACCGCATACCTGTGCCCTTCTTGCAGACATAGGGTAGATTGTAGTTGCAGGGGACATCGTTCCAGCGCCCGCTTTCATGCGCCACCATCACCACACAGTCCTCGCCACCCGCAAAGAAATTGTCCGGCTGGTTCTCTCGCCAGTTCTCGAATTGCTGCAGGAATAGGGAGCAGGGAGTTGTTCAGGGGACCTCTGTTCCAGCCCAGGTTCTGGCACTTCCTCCTGTGGGACTCCCCTAGCCAGACCCCTCAAACTCACAGGGATTCAGTGTTCCCATCTCTACAATGGCCACTGTCCTGCCCATCCTGAGGGGGGCCACCACTGTCATCCAAGCCACCATTCCTGTGGCTCGGAGGCTGCATCATCCCCCTCCCTGGTCCTCCTGCCTCCCTGGGCGCCTGGCCGCACCCAGTTCATTTTCAACATGAATCAGTGTTAGATAAATGGTGGGACAAGGCCGGGCCTGGTGGCTCATGCCTGTAATCCCAGCACTTTGGGAGGCCACGGTAGGCAGATCACCTGAGGTCAGGAGTTCGAGACCTGCCTGGTCAATATGGTGAAACACTGTCGCCACTAAAAATTAAAAAAAAAATTAGCCATGTGTGGTGATGTGCGCCTGTAATCCCAGCAGGACAATTTCTTGAACCCGAGAGGCAGAGGTTGCAGTGAGCCAAGATTGTGCTATGGCACTCCAGCCTGGGCGACAAGACCGAGACTCCGCCTCAAAAAAAAAAAAAAAAAGATAGAAAAGATAAATGGTGGGACAAATGGTGATCTCAGCCCGAAGTCCAGGAGGACTTCCCTAAGGAGGCAATGTGAGAGTTAAAGAATCAAAGATAGTAAGGATTCAAGGCCGGGTACGGTGGCTCACGTCTGTAATCCCAGCACTTTGAGAGGCCAAGGGGGGCAGATCCCTTGAGGTCCGGAGTTCAGGACCACCTTGGACAACAAGGTGAAACCCTGTATCTAATAAAAATACAAAAATTAGTCAGGCATGATGGTGCGCGCCTGTAGTCCCAAGCTACTCAGGAGGCTGAAGCAGGAGAATCGCTTGAGCCTGGGAGGCAGAGGTTGCAGTGAGCTGGGTTGCACCACTGAACTCCAGCCTGGATGACAGAGTGAGACTCTGTCTCAAAAAAAAAAAAAAGTAGTAAGGGTTCGGACAGGGAACAGCATTCCTAGCAAAGGGAACCACCAGTGTGAAGGCTCAGAGTCAGGACTGAACTTGAACTTGTTCTGCTTGAGGAACAGACAAAGCCTAGTGAGGCTGGAGCTGTGTGATGGGGCTGGGGTATGCTCAGAGAGTGGAGAGGGACCAGATCTTGCATTAGAGGAAAGGAGGTGAATTTTTAGAAACTGTGGCAAAATATATATAGCACAAAATTCCTAAAAAAACATTTTTGTTTTGTTTTGTTTTGTTTTGAGACAGAGCCGAGGCGGGAGTGCAGTGGTGCGATCTTGCTCACTGCTACCTCCACCTCCCGGGTCCTGGTTCAAGTAATTCTCCTGCCCCAGCCTCCTGAGTAGCTGGGATTACAGGCATGCGCCACCATGCCCAGCTAATTTTTGTATTTTTAGTAGAGACGGGGTTTCACCATGTTGGCCAGGCTGGTCTTGAACTCCTGACCTCGCGATCCACACACCTTGGCCTCCCAAACTGCCGAAATTACAGGCTTGAGCCACCGCACCCAGCCAGTTTGAACCATTTTTACGTGTGCAGTTTATTTTTATTTTTATTTTTTTGAGACAGAGTCCGTATTACTCAGGCTGGAGTGCAGTGGTGCGACCTTGGCTCACTGCAATTTCTGCCTCCCAGGTTCAAGAGGCGGTGTGCAGTTTAATACATTAATTACATTCACAATGTTACATAACCATCACCATTATTTCCAGAACTTTTTTTTTGAGATGGAGTCTCTATCTGTCGCCCAGGCTGGAGTGCAGTGGTGTGATCTTGGCTCACTGCAACCTCCAGTTTCCGGGTTCAAGCAATTCTCCTGCCCCAGCCTCTGAGTAGCTGGGATTACACGTGCGCTCCACCACGCCCAGCTAATTTTTGTATTTTTAGTAGACACAGGGTTTCACCTGACCAATAGGTCAGGCTGGTCTTGAACTCCTGACCTTGTGATCCACCTACCTCGGCCTCCCAAAGTGTTGGGATTACAGGCGTGAGCCACCCCGTGTGGCCTATTTCCAGAACTTTTTCATCACGACACACCAAAATTCTGTCCCCATTGAGCACTAGTGACTACCCCTTCTCCTGACCCCTAGCCCCTGGCAAACACTAATCTACTTCCTATCTCTAAATTTGCCTACTCTGAATGCTTCATGAAAAAAAAAAAATCATAGAACAGCTGGTCTTTTATGCTTGGCTCATTCCATGTTTTGTTTATTATTTTATTTTATTTTATTTTGGAGCCCGAGTCTCGCTCTGTCTCAATTTTTGAATTTTTTGTAGAGATGGAGTTTCGCCATGTAGCCCAGGCTGGTCTCGAACTCCCAACTTTAGGTGATCCACTCGCCTTGGCCTCCCAAAGTGCTGGGATTACAGGCATGAGCCACCCACCGCACCCAGCCTGTTTTGTTTTGTTTTGTTTGAGACAGCGTCTTGCTCTGTCACCCAGGCTGGAGTGCAGTGGTGCAATCTTAGCTCACTGGAGCCTCGAACTCCTGGGCTCCAGCGATCCTCCTACTTTGGCCTCCCCAAAGTGCTAGGACTACAGGTGTGAGCCACCACACCCAGCCTCTTTTTCTTTTTTAGTATAAAATTTTTTTGTTTCGCCGGGCGCGGTGGCTCAAGCCTGTAATCCCAGCACTTTGGGAGGCCGAGGCGGGCGGATCACAAGGTCAGGAGAGCGAGACCATCCTGGCTAACACGGTGAAACCCCGTCTCCACTAAAAAATACAAAAAACTAGCCGGGCGAGGTAGCGGGCGCCTGTAGTCCCAGCTACTGGGGAGGCTGAGGCAGGAGAATGGCGTGAACCCGGGAGGCGGAGCTTGCAGTGAGCTGAGATCTGGCCACTGCACTCCAGCTTGGGCGACAGAGCGAGACTCCGTCTCAAAAAAAAAAAAAAATTTTTTTTTGTTTTGTTTTGTTTTTTAGAGATGGAGTCCTGCTCTGTTGCCCAGGCTGGAGTGCAGTGATGTGATCTCATCTCACTGCAACCTCTGCCTCCCGGGTTCAAGTGATTTTCCTGCCTCAGACTCCCAAGTAGCTGGGATTACAGGTGGGAGCCACCATGCCCAGCTAATTTTTGTATTTTTAGTAGAGATGGGGTTTTACCACGTTGGCCAGGCTGTTCTGGAACTCCTGACCTCAAGTGATCCGTCTGCCTCAGCCTTCCAAAGTGCTGGGATTACAGGCGTGAGCCACTGTGCCCGGCCTGTTTGTATAAATTTAAAGGGTACAAGCGCAATTTTATTACACGCATATGCATATAATAAAATATATATTGTCTACTGGCAAAGTCTTGGCTTTTAGTGTATCCATGACCCGAATAATGTACATTTTTCTACCAGTTTGAATCTGTGTTTTCAATTCTTGTGAGTATGTATCTAGGAGTAGAATTGCTGGGTCATATGGTAACTCTTATGTTTAACTTTTTATTTTTATTTTTATATTTTTAGAGACGGGGGTCTCACCGTGTTGCCCAGGCCGGATTCCAATTCCTAGGCTTAAGTGATCATCCCGCCTCAGCTTCCCGAGTAGCTGAGACTACAGGCGCGTACCACTGTACTCAGTTTCTATGTTTAACTGTGTGAGGAACAGCCAGATTTTTACACAGCGGGAGAAGCGGAATTTTTATCTTGAGAACAATGGAGAGTCTGGAAGGGCTTGAAGCAGGGAGGATGCTGAGCTAATATGTTTTTAGAGACAGGGTCTCGCTCTGTCACCCAGGCTGGAGTGCAGTGATGTGATCACAGATCACTGCAGCCTTGAACTCCTGGACTCAAGTGATCCTCCTCAGTCTCCCAAAGTGCTTGGGATTACAAGCATGGGCCACCAGCCTGGCCTAGAAATTAT
>NW_012120265.1:3465394-3473399 GCF_000951035.1 Colobus angolensis palliatus | reverse complement strand
GAGACAGAATCTCGTTCTATCATCACCTAGGCTGAAGTGTAGTGGCGTGATTTCGGCTCACTTCAACCTCCACCCCACAAGTTCAAGCGATTCTTGCACCTCAGCCTCCCGAGTAGCTGGGATTAGAGGCATATGCCGCCACGCCCAGCTAATTTTTATATTTTTAGTAGAGACAGGGTTTCACCATGTTGGCCAGGCTGGTCTCAAGTGATTTGCTCACCTTAGCCTCCCCAAGTGCTGGGATTACAGGTGTGAGCCTCCATGCCCAGCCTAGAAATGAGAATATTTGAGAGACTATGGCTGGGGGACCAGGCAGAGTGAGTAGGGGAGGCGTCAGACCCTAGTCTCAGGTTTGTAACCTCTGCAGCTGGGTGGGCGTGGTCTGTTTACCTGGGCTGGGGAAGTCAGGGGAGAAGGCCTTTACTTGAGGCTCCTTTGCCAACTCCAGCATCTTAGAGCCACTAGAGACCTTTGACACCCAATTGCAATAACTTTGCACAAAAGGGTAAACTGAGGCCAGATGGCAGGCCTGATGCAGCTCAGCAGCCTAGGCCTGCAGCCCCCGCCACTCACCAGCCCGGTGTTGTCCGTCCACTGGAAATCCCTCTCCACGATCCTGTCGTTCAGGCCGATCCACGTGTTTTCGTGCCCAAAGCCTGCAGGGTCGGGGGGTTGTGGGTCTGGGTGTTCACCCATGCCTCTTCCAGCCCAGGGCGGAGGCGCAGGTGAGGTGGGGTAGGGTGTGGGAGGAAAGAATTCCTCACCTTCCCCAGCCTGGAGGTGGGCTGGGTGGGGGGAAAGATCTGGAAGGTGGAAATCAAGGGGGAAGAGGTGGGTACAGGGATGGAGGAGGATCTAGAGCCCCTTCCTCAGCCTCTCTATGGGCTGGGGGCCGGGTGAGGTATGTGTGGGAGGGGAAGACCCAGTCCATTCCTCAGCCTGGAGGTGGGCTGGAGGTTGAGGTGGAGAGTGAGGGAGATAGAAGTGAAGTTTACAGAGGTTAAGGAGGACACAGGTGCCCTCCCCCAGCCTCTGTAAGAGCTGGAGAAGGGAAGTGGGGGGAGGGAGAAGGAGAGACAAGAGGGGGAGGAGGGAGAGGAGAAAGGTGGAGGAGTGAAAGGGAGGGGGGCAGGAGTAGGAAGAAGGATGGGGAGGAGGGAAGAGGAATGGAAGGGAGGAGGAGGAGCAGGAGGGAGGAGGGGGAGGAATGAGAGGAGGAGGGGGAGGAGAAAGAAGGAGAAAGATCAGTGGAGGAGGGAGGGGGAGGAGTGAGAGGAAGGATGGGGAAGAGAAAGGAGGAGGAAGATGAGTGGAAAGAGGAGGCAGAGGAATGGGAGGGAGGAGGGAGAGAAGAGGGAGGAAGAAAGGAAGGAGAAAGGAAGAGAAAGATGAATGGAAGGAGGAGGGGAGGAGTTGGAGGGAGGAGGGAGAGGAGTGCGAGGGAGGATGGGGAGGAGAAAGGAGGAGGAGTGGAAGGGAAGAGGAAGAGCAAGAGGGAAGGGGGAGGAAAGGGAAGGAGGAGGAGTAGAAGGGAGGAGGCCTGGGGAGGAGCATAAGGGAGGAGGAGACGAATGGGAGGAGGGGGAGGCAGGATGAGGAGGAGAAAGAAGGAAGAAGATGAGTGGAAGGAGGAGGGGAGGGAAGGGGGAGGAGAAGAGTGAGGAGGAATGGGAGGAGGAGAGGGAGGAGGGTAGGGAGGATGAAGAGGAGAAAGGAGGTGGAAGATGAGTGGAAGCAGGAGGAGGAGGGGGAGGGAGAAGGGGAGGACTAAGAGGGAGGAGGAGAAAGAATGGGAGGAGGAGGGAGGAAGAGGAGTGGAAGGAAGAGGGGAAGAAGTGGGAGGGAAGATGGGGAGGTAGGAGGGAGAGCAAGGAGGAGGAGGGTCAGGGGGCAGGCATGAACCCCTCTCCCAGCTTCAGTGTAGGCTGCAGGTGCGTCCTCACCCCACCCTCCGAAAGCAAGGACTCTGGCTACCCTCTTTTAGGGGGGTGAGGCATGGGAAGAACTGGAATTAGGCCCAGGCTATGCCAGGGTTTGTGGCTAGAAGAAGCAGGAATAAACCCAGGCACTGTCACATCTTTGCAGAAATGAGAAGTAGGGGACAGGAGACACCAGTGGGCGCTGGACGGGCAGACAGGTGAGAAGGCGCGAGCCAGTCGCTCAGGAGGGAGTGGCCCCGTGGGATACGTCAAGGAAAAAGAAACAAGCGAACCAGGGAAGGAAGAAACGAAGGAGTCAATGAGGGATGGGATGGCGGCAAATGGAATAAACAGAATAAATGGATGGATGAGCAAAAGGCAGAGGGATAATGAATAAACCAATAAGTCCCAGATTACATGAATGCAACACTTGTCTCTCTCCTAGGTCTTTGCAAGGCTCATTCCTTATTTCATCCAACACATCACAGGTACTTCCCCCATCACCCTCCATCTCCTGGCCCTGTTTTGTTATCAGCACACATAGGATCTGTTGAATTACAGTATAGACTTATTCACTTAGATATTTACTTGTTTGTCTATATCCTCCCCAAGAAACGTCACTCCCTGAGGACAGAGCAAAGTCAGCTTTGATCACTGCTGTGCTGTGTCAGTGTTCCTGGAATGGTGCCTGGCACACAGCAGGTGCTCAGTAAATATTTGATGAATGAATGAATGAATGAATGAAGTGAATGTATGAATTAACAAGTGAATTGACAGATTTCATGCATTAAGAAGTAGTCAGGGCTTGCGTTAATGAACACAGCTTTGGAAAGGTGACGTCTTGAAAACCAGGGAAGGGATGCCCTGGCAAAAGGGCTTCAAGTGCCACCCCTGCCCACCCTCCAGGCAGGTGGCCCCCTCCCCCAGAGCCCCTACTATTAATGAAGCTGTGCTCCTCTGGTGAGTGGACGCTGGTCAGGTGGCCGGAGCGGCGGCGGCAGTCCCTCTCGGCATCTTCCCATGCCCTCCGGTGGGCAAAATAGCGGTAACAGTGGCCCTGGAACTTGTGCCAGCCGCGGTCACAGCCCTCAGTGTCTGGGAGATGGGATAGGAGCATGAGGGGGGGCTGGCCTTGGCCCAAGGCCTACCAGCGTGAGCACAGCCAGCCCACCAGAGAGAGGGCCCAATCCAAGGTCACTGCGAGGCAAGATCACCCCTCTCCCCATGCCTGGCCCCTCCTCCTGAGGCTCTGCTCTCCCAACCCTTTCACCTCCCATATTGACTTTTGTTTTTTTTGGACAGGGTCTCACTCTGTTGCCCAGGCTGGAGTGCAATGGCACAATCTCGGCTCACTGCTACCTCCGCCTACCACACTCAAGCAATCCTCCCACCTCAGCCTCCGGAGTAGCTGGGATTACAGGCATATGCCATCATGCTCAGCTAATTTTTGTATTTTTAATAGAGATGGGGTTTCACCATGTTGGTCAGGTTGATCTCAAACTCCTGGCCTCAAGTGATCTGCCCACCTCAGCCTCCCAAAATGTTGGGATTACAGCCATGAGCCACCACACTGGCCAAATCTTAACGTCTTTTCTTTGTTTCTGGAAGAGATTTAAGTGGGAGATCAGTCCCTGACACCCCCTCCCATTCCAATGCTGAAGTCTCCTTCTCTGATGTCAGGGCTACATCCTTTGTATCGACATGGGAGCTCAGACATTTCTCCACAGAAGACATACAAATGGCCAACAAGCACATGAAAAGATGCTCATTGTCAATGTCAAAACCACCATGAGATACTTCACACCCACTAGGATGGAGATATATATATATACATATATATTTGAGATGGAGTCTCGCTCTGTCGCCCAGGCTGGAGTGCAATGTCTCGATCTTGGCTCACTGCAGGCTCCACCTCCCAGGTTCAAGCAATTCTTCTGCCTCAGCCTCCCTCAGCCTGTAATCCTGGGATTACAGGCGCGTGTCACCACGCCTAGCTAATTTTTGTAATTTTAGTAGAGACAGGGTTTCTCCATGTTGGCCAGGATGGTCTTGATCTCCTGACCTCATGATCCGCCCGCCTTGGCCTCCCAAAGTGCTGGGATTACATATAATTTTTTTAAAGGAAAAGTAGGCTGAGGATGGTGGCTCAGGCCTGTAATCCCAGCATTTTGGGAGGTCGAGGCGGTGGATCACTTGAGGCCAGGAGTTCAAGACCAGCTTAGCCCCATCTCTACTAAAAATTCAAAAAAAAAAAAAAATTGAGTCAGGTGTGGTGGTGGGTGCCTATAGTCCCAGATACTGGGGAGGTTGAGGCATGAGAATCACTTGAACTGGGAGGTGGAGGTTGTAGTGAGCCGAGATCACACCACTGCACTCCAGCCTGGGTGACAGAGTGAGACTCTGTCTCAAAAAATAAAAATAAAAAGAAATTAAAAAAATAAAAATTAGCCAGGCATGGTGGCACGAACCTGCAGTTCCAGCTACTGGGTAGGCTGAAGCAAGAGGACTGCTTGAGCCTGGGGGTTCAAGATGACAGTGAGCTATGATTGTACCACTGTACTTTCCAGCCTGAACACAGCGTGAGAAACTGTTTCAAAAAAAAAAAAAAAGACCAAGCACGGTGGCTCATGTTTGTAATCCCAACACTTTGAGAGGCTGAGGCAGAAGGATCACATGAACCCAGTAGTTTGAGAGCAGCCTGGGCAACATGGCAAAACCCCATCTTTAAAAAAATTTTAAAAAATTAAAAAAAATTAAACCTAGAGTTACCATATGACCCAGCAATTCCACTCATCCATCAAACCATGAATAGATAAACAAAATGTGATATAGCCATACAATGGAATACTACTCAGCCATGAAAAGGAATGAAACACTGATTCATATTACAACACAGATGAACCTTGAAAACATGCCAGGTGAAAGAAGCCAGACACAAAAGACACATATTTTGAGATTCCACTTATATGAAATGTCTAGAACAGGCAAATCCACAGAGACAGAAAACAGATTAGTGGTTGCCAGGGTCTGGGAAATGGGAATAGGGAATGACCGCCTAGTGGGCACAGAGTTTCTTTCTGGGGTGCTGAAAAAGTTCTGGAACTAGAGAGAGGTGATGGCTATACAACATTGTGATTGTACAGAATGCCACTGAAATGTACACTTTAAAATGGTTAATTTGGCTGGGCTCAGTGGCTGTAATCCCAGTAGATTGGGAAGCTGATGTGGACAGATTGCTTGAGCTCAGGAGTTCAAGACCAGTCTGGGCAACATGGTGAAACCTTGTCTCTACAAAATATACAAAAATTAGCCAGGCATGGTGGCATGTGCCTGTAGTTCCAGCCTACTGGGGAGGCTGAGGTGGGAGGATCACTTGAGCCTGGGAGGTCAAAACTACAGTGAGCCAAGATCGCACCACTGTACTCCAGCCAGGGTGCCAGGGTGAGACCCTGTCTCAAAAAATAAAATAAATTTAGCAAGGTGTGGTGGCACGTGCCTATAATCCCAGCTACTCGGGAGGCTGAGGTAGGAGAATTGCTTGAACCAGGGAGGCGGAGGTCGCAGTGAGCTGAGATCACGCCACTGCACTCCAGCCTGGTGACAGAACGAGACTCTATCTCAAAAAAAAAGTAAAATAAAATAAAATAAAATAAAATAGGGCTGGCGCAGGGGCACATGCCTGTAATTCCAGCACTTTGGGAGGCCAAGGTGGGTGGATCACCTGAGATCAGGAGTTCAAGACCAGCCTGGCCAACATGGCAAAACCCCGTCTCTACTAAAAAATATAAAAATTAGCCAGGTATGGTGGCGGGCGTCTGTAATCCCAGCTACTTGGGAGGCTGAGGCAGGGAGAATTGCTTGAATCTGGGAAGTGGGGGTTGCAGTCAGCCAAAAGGGCGTCATTGCGCTCCAGCCTGGGTGACAGAGTGAAATTCCATCTCAAAAAAATAATAAAATAAAATAAAATAGTTAATTCTATGTTACGCGCTATTTGTCTAAAACAATAATTTATCTTGTGTCAGGCTCACAGCCATGGAACTGGAGGCAGGGACCTGGAGTATATGGGGAAGCCTGTGGCTGGGCACCCAACCCCACTCTTGGAACTGTTTCTGGGGTTGCAACAGAAACTCACCTTTCTCGCAAAGGCTGCCCCCATAGCTGGGGAGGCAAAGGCAGACAAAGCCGTTGACCTCATCAATACAGGTGCCTCCATTCTCACAGGGGCCGCAGAGGCAGTCATCAATGTCTGGCAGAAAGGAGAAGAGACTGAGTCCAAGGTCAGCTTCCCCTTGGCTCTGAGCCCCCGCAGGAAACTAAGCAGAAGATGGGGTCATAGTCCTACCATCCATCCTGGACCTGAGTGCAGCAGTCGCAGTCTGCACAGATGGCCCAGTGACTCTGCAGGCAAGGGGGTAGAACCTCATACAATTAACATAAATTAGCATTAATGAGAGCAGATGCCATTGAGGCAGCTGAGAGCCAGGATGTGCAGACTGTTCTCCCTGACTCTAGAGAAGTGAAGATTATACTCTCAAAAACAGGCTCATAGAAAGCTGAAGCTGGAGTCTCTTTTAGGCATTTGCAAAGACTTGCACAGGGTCACAAAGCTGTTTGTGGGTAAAGCTAGATATTCATTGAGTTCTTCTTCTACCGGTCCATGTGTAGACAGTGCTTGAGGCACGTATGGCACTGGGCAAGTCACTTTCCCTCCTTGAAACTCAGCTTATTTTTTTGAAAATGGTAATAATAATGGGCTCCTACTCAAGGGTGATTGTGAGTAGGGAAGCAATAGAAGAGCTCAATAAATTATATCATTTATATTTATTGTTATAATTCTGTAATCAGTCTTGTGATTGTGAAGGTTGTGAAGTCAAGATGATGCATAGAGCTCAAGAAATTATGTCACTTATATTTGTTGTTGTAATTTCATAATTGGTAGTATTTCTTGTGTTGGGCTTTGAAGCTAGCACCCAACAGTTCTAGTGGCAGTGCTTATACCTCCCACCCACCCAGGAAAGGGCAGGATCCCCAAAGGGCCTTTGCAGGGAGGAGTCTCAAACATAACATTCCTTTGTCTTTCCCTTCCCACTTCTGACTGGTAGTAATGGGAGACAGCACACCAGAGATGAAAGCTCAGCTGTTTGATTCTGGATCCACTAACTGGGCTGATTTAGCTGGATGTAAGGACTGGGATTTGGGAATAGAGCATCTAAAACCAGCTTTTTGTGATCTCTGAATTCTGAGGGCATGGCTGCTGGAGTACAACCCAAGGCTCTGGAGTCAAATAAATTCAGATTCAGATCCTGAGTCTGGGGTACTCACCAATCTCACAGTTCTCCCCGGTGAAGCCCTGATCACAGCTACAGCCATACATGGTGCCATTGGCATTACATGTCCCTCCATGAAGACAAGGGTTGTTCTCACAGGGATCTGAGTGCGCTGCAGGATGGATGGGTAGTATGGGGAAGAGTCAAACCACAGATCTTTTGCCTTTCTGGAATCAAGACCCCAGGCCCCCAAACTGCTCTAATCAAACCCTCCCTATGGAGTCCTCTTTACAACTTCCCCAACCAGTGGTCACCAACTCCCTCTCATATACCCCCTGTTACGAGGAGTTTACTCCTTCCAGAAACTGCCCCAAAGCATCTGTGGACTTCCCTGCCTATAGCAAAGTCCTTCCTCAGCCTGAAGTGGAATGGGGCTCCCAGAGACCAGGGCTGCCTGAAGGACCTCGTAGAATGTTTCTCCCAGAACACAGGCTTCTGTGTCCTGCCTGACTTAAGCGTCCTTCCCCTCCTTTGGGCACACCCTGCTCATCACTGTGCTTCTCACAAATTGGGACACAGGAGTGGGCATAGGTTCTAGCCTGGGCAACATAGTGAAAAAAAAAAAATCCTCATCCTGCCCCAGCCAACACAGATCCTGTCAGGGCAGCATCTGACTATTCCACTGCACAGTGGAATTAAATTTTTAAAAAATTAAATTAAAAAACAAAAAAGAGGCCAGGCACCATGGCTCACCCCTGTAATCCTAGTACTTTGGGAGGCCAAGGCAGGTGGATCACCTGAGGTCAGGAGTTCAAGACC
>NW_012120265.1:3463123-3464625 GCF_000951035.1 Colobus angolensis palliatus | reverse complement strand
TCGATCTCCTGACCTCGTGATCCGCCCGTCTCGGCCTCCCAAAATGCTGGGATTACAGGCTTGAGCCACCGCGCCCGGCGACACTTTTCAAGTTAGCGTCGATAGAGAACATTTCCATCCCTGGGAAAGTTCTAGACTGTTGCTCTAGGACATCAGTTTTCAGAGGACAGGGGATTTGGTTTGAACACAGGGTCCGGGACAAAGCAGGCACTCAGTAATTGCTTGCTAAGGGAATGAAGGTGGCAGCTGGCCCTCCTGAGGTAGCTGAGGCCTGTCCCTGGGGTGACCCCATGGATGGCAAAGGGGCTTGTGAATAGCAGGGCCTGTGGCTGGACGATGGCCCTGCACGTGTGTGCACATGCACAGAGCTGCCAGGCGGCGGGATGCATGAGCCCCGCCAGGTGCCCTGCGCTGCTGACACCTGCCCACGGACTGGCGGTGACTCAGTCACTTGCTGGTACTGCATTTATTTTTGGCTTCATTAGCATTTCTTCTGCAAGCGGCGGGTGGGTAGGCGCCTGGGTCTTCCCAGCACTGCCCGCCAATCTCTGTCCTGTTGCCGCTGGCTTCATTGTGGACCCCAGGATCCAGAAAAGTATAAGATAGACCCAGCCTCAGCCCAGGTGCAGCTCCAACCCCCGTTTACTTAGTGTTCCTGTGTGGTCGCCCTCCCACCTCTCTGACTGCCCCTTCTCTATTTCTTTGGGCATTGAACTTCTTCCCTTCTGATTGTCTTTCCAGGGTTGATCCCCACATAGCCCTTCTCTTCTCTCACCACCACCCTAAGATTATTACTATTTTTTTTTTGAGACGGAGTCTTGCTGTGTCCCCCAGGCTGGGGTGCAGTTGCATGATCATAGCTTTCTGCAGCCGCAACCTCCCAGGGTCAAGCGGTTCTCCCACCTCAGCACCCCTGAGTAGCTGGGACCACAGATACGCACCATGCTAATTTTAAAATTTGTTTTGTAGAGACGGGGTCTCACTACGTTGCCGAGGCTGGTCTCCAACTCAGAGCCCTGCCGAGGGCTCAAGTGATCCTCCCGCCTCAGCCTCCCAAAGTGCTGGAATTACAGGCATGAGCCATCACGCCCAGCCTCATGTACTTTTTTATGCCAATGAACTAAGCATTTCATAACCTAGTGATTGAGACAGAAGCCCTGTTTTCCAGCCAGGTGGGGTGGCTCTCGCCTATAATCCCAGCACTTAGGGAGGCTGAGGCGGGCGGGTCACTTGAGTCAGGAGCTCAAGACCAATCTGGTCAACATGGTGAAACCCCATCTCTACTAAAAGTACAAAAATTAGCCAGGGGGCCAGGCGTGGTTGCTCACACCTGTAATCCCAGCACTTTGGGAGGCGGAGGTGGGCGGATCACAAGATCAGGAAATCGAGACCACAGTGAAACTCCGTCTCTACTAAAAACACCAAAAAAAAAATTAGCCGGGCGCAGTGGCGGGTGCCTGTAGTCCCAGCTACTCGGGAGGCTGAGGCAGGAGAATGGTGTG
>NW_012120265.1:3450087-3463058 GCF_000951035.1 Colobus angolensis palliatus | reverse complement strand
GCTGAGGCAGGAGAATGGCATGAACTGGGGAAGCGGAGCTTGCAGTGAGCCAAGATCGCGCCACTGCACTCCAGCCTGGGTGACACAGTGAGACTCCGTTTCAAAAAAAAAAAAGAAGGAAAAAAAATTAGACAGGCATGGTGATGCATGCCTACAATCCCAGCATCCCAGCTACTCAGGAGGCTGAGGCATGAAAATCACTGGAACCTGGGAGGCGGAGGTTGCAGTGACCCCAGATCACTACTGTACTCTAGCCTGGGCGACAGAGCAAGACACTGTCTCAAAAAAAAAAAAAAAAAAGAAGCCCTGTGTTCAGTCAACCTGGATCCAAACCCCAGCCTTGACACTCCCTTAGTTGCATGGCTGCACAAGGCACTTGACCTCTCTGTGTCTGTCTCCCTATCTGCAAAGTGAGGATCACACTGGAGCTTTTCCCATAAGGACATTAAAAGGATTAACCAAGATAACTCCAGTAAAGTGCTTTGAATAAGCCAAGCACACTGGCAGTAACCCATAAATGTCAGCCTTTATGGATACAAGCGGCCCTGCCCCTGGGTCGGCCTGCCTCCAGGACATCTAAGAAAAGAAGATCTGCCAGGCGCTACGGCTCACGTCTGTAATCCCAACACTTTGGGAGGCCAAGGCGAGAGGATTGCTTGAGCCCAGGAGTTTGAGACCAGCCTGGATAACATAGGGAGACCCCATCCCTTCACACACAATCTCACACACACACACACACACACACACACACACACACACACACACACACAGAGCTAGGTGTGGTGGTTGCATGCCTGTAGTCCAAGCTACTGGGGAGGCTGATGTGGGAGGATCACTTGAGCCTGGGTGCAGTGAGCTATGGTTGCCCCACTGCACTCCAGCCTGAGCAACAGACCAAGACCTTGTCTGGAAAAAATAAAAAGGAAAAAAACCAAAATAAAATAGATCCCACCCCAACACAGCCCAGAGGTGACAGGCTGGATGATGAAACCTGCATCAGCTATCTCCATCATCATGACACTTTGCCTTCAAAAAAAGGGGCACCAACTTGGGCAACATGGCAAAACTCTGTCTCTACAAAAAATACAAAAATTGGCCAGGCCTGGTGGTGCACACCTGGTCCCAGCTACTTGGGAGCCTGAGGCGGGAAGATCACCTGAGCCTAGGGAGGTCAAGGCTGCACCGTGCCATGATCCTGCCATTGCACTCAAGCCTAGGTGACAGAGTGAGACCCTTTCAAAAAAAAAGGCGGGGGCAGGGGGTTGTGGTAGTTAAACACCAATGGTGTTAATAAAAGTACGCAACTCGACCGGGTGCCATGGCTCACGCCTGTAATCCCAGCACTTTGGGAGGCCGAGGTGGGTGGATCACCTGAGGTCAGGAGTTTGAGACCAGCCTGGCCAACATGGTGAAACCCCCCCATCTCTATTAAAAATACAAAAATTAGCCAGGCATGGTGGTGGGAGCCTGTAATACCATCTAATCAGAAGGCTGAGGCAGGAGAATCACTTGAACCTGGGAGGTGGAGGTTGCAGTGAGCCAAGATCACACCACTGCACTCCAGGCTGGATGACAGAGTGAGACTTGTTCTGAAAAAACAAACAAACAAAAAAAGTGTGCAACTCAGAAAAAAAGACTTATTAATTAGCTGCTTGTTTTGTTTTGTTGTTTGATTTGAGGCAGGGTCTCGTGGTGGAGCTATCATAGCTCACTACAGCTTGGGTAATTTCTTTTTATTTTTAGTAGAGATGGTATCTTGCTGTGTTGCCCAGCCTGGTCTTAAACTCTTGAGCTCAAGTGATTCTCCCACCTCAGCCTCCCAAAGGGCTAGGATGACACGCATGAGCCATTGCATGCAGCCACTTTTTCGTTTGTTTGTTTTTAAATTTCATTTGGCCAAAAAACTCAGCTTAATTTGGCAGGACCTAAGAATGGCTGGAATTTGCAGACTGAGCTGAGGCCAACCTGGCCCCAGGGAGAACAGGGCAGCTGATTTCTCTGGACGCTGCTGGCCACAGAGTAGTTAAGACTCAGGCTGACTTGGGCTCCAGTTGAGGTTTGACCACTGATTAGCCAAGTGGAGTTGTACCTCCCTGAGCCTCGGTTTGCTATCTGTAGAATGGGGGTGATCCTCGCCCCTTGTGTGCCTTCCCAGCACCCACTTTCCCTGTGGCTTGAGGCCCCTCATGAGTCAAATCACTGAATTCCAGCTCCCATTCACATTTGTCCAGGAAACCCTCCCTGCCACGCCTCCTCCCTCTGGCCTCGCCTGGAAGGTGTCTGTGTCCTGCTCTGTCTTCCCCAGACTCGGGGAATCCTGGAAAGCCAGTCCCTGGGCGTCACACCACTGTCCGGCACAAAGCAGATGTAGACATGGCTTGTAACTGAACTCATTCCCTAAATCAAGACTCTACTCAGTGCCTCACCACTCCCACATTTTGGTTTTGTTTTTGTTTTGTTTGAGATGGAGTCTCACTCTGTCACCCAGGCTGGAGTGCAGTGGTGCGATCTGGGCTCACTGCAACCTCCGCCTCCCGGGTTCAAGCGATTCTCATGCCTCAGCTTCCCCAGTAGCTGGGATTACAGGTGTGTGCCACCACACCCGGCTAATTTTTGTATCTTTAGTAGAGACAGAGTTTTGCCACGTTGGCCAGGCTGGTCTTGAACTCCTGACCTCAAGTGATCTGCCCATCTCGGCTTCCCAAAGTGCTGGGATTACAGGTGTGAGGTACCGCACCTGGCCACTCACCACTCTCAAATTTTGTTCATTGGGATGTATGCTCTGTGTCCAAAATTGTTCAAGTGCTACTTCATCTCCTGGCCTTTGCCAGTACTCGTTCCTCTGCCAGGAATGTCATTTCTGAAATTCAACTCCACCCGATAGGCTCCTACTTCCAGCATCATGCCCCACTAGAAAGCTTCCAGATCCTCAGGGACAACCATTCCTCTCTGCTCTGGGCTCCCCCAGCCCCTGCCCCCCAAGCCCTGACCATGAATAGCTGGACAGAGTCCTGGGACTTTGTACTCACCCTCCTCTGCACCCTCATTCGTAGGGGTCCCTGACAGGGCTGGCTCCTCTCCACTTGCCACCTCCTCCCAGAAGCTCTCTACGCCTGGACCCCCTGCCAGGACCTCCAGTTTGAAGTCCTCTATGCCCAGGGTGACAGGCAGCAGGGTGCTGGAGGGGTCCCATGGTACCGTAGGCTCCCCTGAGGAAACTAAGGCAGACTCGCCCACACTGGCTGCAGTCGGTGTCCCAGGAGGAACAGCCGGTTTCCCCAGGGGGCTGCTCTGATGAGGAGGTGCTGAAGTTCCTGATGTTCCCTGGGTCTCCACCTGATCCTCTGGCTCTGGGTGGGGTTGGGAGCTTGAGGAGGCCAGTGTAGACACGGCTGGAACTCCAACCTTGTCCCCCTGCTCGGTCGTTAGGGACGTCACAATGCTTGTATCCAGGGCCACCTGAGGGCTCAAGGTGGTGCTTTCAGCTTCTTCAAACAACTGGGATCCAGGTTCCCAAATTCCACTAGCATCACTGGGGGCTGGCGTGACTGTGGAATCCATGGGATTCACAGTGGGTCCTTCATCTTTAGCAACCTGAGGCTCCAAACTCGGGGTGACTTTGGGTAATAAGAAGACTCCAGGGCTTCCCGAGGGGGCAGATGGGGAGCTTGCATCCAGCCCTTTGCTGTACACTGAGGGCCAGGGGTCCTGTACCTCATCTACAGTGGCCTGCAAGTCAGAAGTGGGGCTTTCTGCTGTGTCGAAGACCCCAGACTCAGATCCTGAGATGCCCCTGAGGCCCGTTAGCTCAGTGGCAGTCTCAGTGGGGACAAAACCTACAGCCACATTCCTGTTTACAGAAGGCCATGGGCTGGAGCTGGGGTGTTCAGCTTTGTTGACCTGAGCAAGGCTGGTCTCCCCAATTTCTCTGAAGTCTGCCCTGGGGGACTCAGGTGTTGTGGGCATGGCCTCTCCACCCTGTCCTGTCAGGGTCGAAAAGGGAGGCAGGGAATACACCTTGGTCTCTGCAGCAGGGGAAGGTGGAGCCATGGCCATGGCCTCACTATGTCCCTCAACTCTACTGGCCTCTGTGGAGACGGAGGTGGGGTGTGGTAGCATCCACTGTTTGGGACCACGCAGCATGGCCATCATAGGGAGATCTGGGGAGGTGGCCAAGGGGGACGCCTCCCAGGGGGCAGGGCTGGGAGCTGAGACAGTGGCCTCCAAGGGGGACCAAAACAGGTCTGGGGTGGCTGGCCTGGCACTGGGGCCCTCGGCTTTCTCTAACTCCGGGACAGGGGCCCTAATGTGGCCTGAGATGCTGGGCGGGACCATGGTCGGGGGCCACAGCCAGGGCTCTGGGGAGCTCTTGCCACCAGCAGAACCTGCAACAACATCAAGGCAGTCATTACAATGATCTCTCAGCAGCCCCTTTGGTTGGACTCCAGGCCCAACGGAGAGGGGGCTTCTGAGGCCAGAGTACCCAGCTGGGATTCAGAGCTTCCTCCCTCATCCTGAGTGTAGCCATGGCTACTTCTCCACCCTCACCTCCAGATCCCCAGGTAGGTCCCGCCTCCCCCAGAGCAACTCACCAGCTCCAGGCATATCCACCTCATTGGTCAGATCAGCCCAGGGGCTCCGGCTGTGGCCACTGCCCAACATCTCTGTGACTGCTATGGCCAGCGGAGGCTCCACTTGGTTCCCCACAGCCTCTGAGGTTGGGGCCTGGGCGCTGGCCTCCATCCCCTCTTGCAGCCCCGGCTCCGGTTCCTGCTGCTGAAAGTAGCGCCCATTCAACCCTTTGAAGCGCCCCCTCCTCCTAGCCGTAGGGTCAGTTGGGGCCACCTCCGTGTGTGAACTTGCTGTAGTGCCTGCCCCCGTGTCACTAGGGCTGGGGGCCACCGTGCTTAGCCACACTTCCCCAGTGGGCCATGAGGCCAGCATGGGGTCCCCAGGGGTAGGTCTGAGTGTCTGTTGAGACTCCTGCTTCTCTGCCAAGATCAGGGGTTCTTCTTCCCCACTGGACACCAGAGGTTCCTGGAAGTCAGGGGTGACCACCTCTTCCTCCTCCAGGGTGGGCTCCAATTCTCTAACTGGGGGCCCCTCCGCTGACAGAATCTCCCCCTCATCCCCAGAGGATGGGGTCTCTAGGTCTCCATGTTGTGATGTGGGGTGATGAGCTGTGGGAGAAAGCAGAAGAGGTTGTGTTAGGCCCAGGGGTGGCCTGGGAAGTTCTGCTTGAAGTCTACCCACTTTCCAGCATGCTGCAGCACAAGCCTCCTGTGCACCTCTCTCTCCTAAGTGGTTTCTGAGATTCTCCCAGCCTGAGAGAGGGAAGTATAAAGCTTTCACCTCCACTGTTGAGGCTGGGGACCACCTGAGCCACTGTCAGGGTCAGAGTCAACTGGCTGCAGTGAGGGCTATAAGAATTTGGGCCAGGCGCGGTGGCTCACGTCCATAATCCCAGCACTTAGGGAGGCCAAGGCGGGTGGATAACTTGAGGTCAGGAGTTCAAGACCAGCCTGGCCAACACGGTGAAACCCCGTCTCTACTAAAAATACAAAAATTAGTTTGGTGTGGTGGTGCATTCTTGTCCCAGCTACTTGGGAGGTGGAGGCAGGAGAATCGCTTGAACATGGGAGGTGGAGGTTGCAGTGAGCCGAGATCGCACCACTGCACTCCAGCCTGGGTGACAGAGGGAGCCTCCATCTCAAAAGGAGAACAACAACAACAACAACAATTTGGCTCATGGGCAAAGCTCAGGCAGCGTCCAACTCTCATGAACTTGGGTTGGCCTGTTGAGGGGTTCAACTCAACCTTGGTGACGGATCCTCTCCTGGTACAGGTGGTGCCCAGTGGGCATGGTATGCCCATGCCAGGATTGGGGCAGCTTACTTAGAGGACTTGACTCCTTTGGGGTGATGCTTGCAGCTTCCAAAGCTGTCCCCACTGTCCCTCAACAAGGGCAAGTGTCATCCCTGCTCCCACCCCCGGTGTGGAGCCCAGAGGTGGCCAATTGAGGCATAATCTCTTCCACGGGGGTGTGTATGTGTATGGGCGTGTCTCTAGGTAGAATATGCCCCAACCAAGGGCTTGTCTTTCACGGTTATGGGGCCTCCAGACCTCAGGAGATACAGCCCACCCAGCAAAGATGACACCCCAGCAGAGTGGCCTACTCTGGAGCCCTGTTCTTTCCCTAGGACCGGGCTCCTAGGGAAAGATTTGTCGTAAGGGGTATGGCCTTCGCCCGGGGGCGTGGCCCTCACCCAGGGACGTGGCTTATCACAAAGCGAGCTTCCACGTGTCTCTCCCTTGGCTTGGCGAGGCTTTCAGGGGCGTGGCCTTCGCCAAAGTGAAAGCCCTGGGGGCGCGGCCACCAGGGGACGCACGCACCTCGGAAGCAGTAGGCGTCGAAGCGCGCGGCGGGCGAAGGGAAGCCAGTCCGGTTAGCGAAGCGGTAGACGGTGCGCACGCCCGGGGCTGGGCCTCCGCAGCGCCGGCGCGGCGTCTGGATCGGGTAGCGCACGCTGCCGTCGGCCAGCCAGCCCGGGTCGCACTGGTCCAGGCCCTCATGCCAGGCCAGATGCAGCTGTCCCACCGAGGCCAGCGCGGCACCCTGGCGGCGGCACTGTGCACGCGCGCCAGCCAGTGTCAGGCGGCGGGCCGGGCCCACGTAGAAGACCTCTCCTGCGGGAGGGGCGGGTGGAGGTCAGGGGGGCTGGGGAACCCTCCCCTGGAGCCCAGGAAGTGGGTCCAACTCCAAATAGTCCCCACCTGGACGTTAGGGTGGTGTTTAAAAGAGGCAGTGACAACCGCAGCTCTGCGTCCAGCTCCGGGACCATCGTTGTCCTTACCTCTCATGCAGAGCTAAGTCTCTTTTTACAAATGGAGTAACTCAGGCACATAGGCAAGTCGGGCTTCAGGAGAGGGAGGGGCTTGGTGAAGGGGGCTCACAGAGGAGGAAGCAGGTAGGGACAGGGAGGCAGGCAGGGGACAGGAGATCAGAGAGGGAAAGAGGATCAGAGAGAGGAAGGGGGCAAAGGGAGGGAGGGGGACTCAGGGAAGCATGGAAAGCTCAGAAAATGGGTGGGATCATGTCTTGGTTGCAGGTTTAGAGAGGTATAAGACAGGAGACTTGCATAAGGACCCGGGAGGATGCGAATTGGGGAGAATGATAGAGGCTCAAAGAGAGGCGGAGGGGCCGCGTCCTGCCAGTTCCAGACTTACCCCCCAGCTCCCGGGCAAAGCAATACACATCGTAGAGTTCCTGTGGGTTGCGCCTCCCATAGCTCCGAACCCCTGGAAGGCTGCTACGGTCACCATAGCAACCAGGACGGGACTGGGTGATAGGATACCTGATAACACAAGGGGAGGGTCCCTCTCAGATGTGTACCCCTGGAGCCCCCAAGGAACCTCCTTCCCCATCAGCTAGTCTTCATCTCCCTGCCCTGTGTATCCCCCTCACCGAACAGTGCGGTCAGAGAGCCAGCCAGCATCACAGTTGTCAAAGCCATCCTCGAAGGCAGCCTGTAGATGCCGAGGGGCTGCAATGATGGCTGAGCTGAGATGGCAGGCCTCCTGGGCCTCAGCGAAGGTCAGTGCATAGCGGTCCTGGGCTGCCCGGTAGTGGAACACAACACCTGTGGGGGAACATCCAGGATGGGGGGCCGGTCGACTTATGCTGGAATCTTCAAGAACAGACCTACCTCTTGCAGAATGACTCCCCACCCCTGTCTGATAATAATAGACCCACACACAGTGTGGGTCGAGGGTGGGGAGCAAGATCCATATGCCCCCATTTTACAGATGAGGAAACTGATAACAATGACCATAAAGGGTTACAAGTTAGCAAATATTTACAATGTGAAAAGCATTTATGGCCGGGTATGGTGGCTCACTTCTGTAATCCCAGCACTTTGGGAGGCCAAGGTGGGCAGATCACTTCAGGTCAGGAGTTCGAGACTAGCCTGGCTAACATGGTGAAACCCTGTCTCTACTGAAAATACAAAAAATAGCTGGGCGTGGTGGCACACGCCTGTAATCCCAGCTACTCAGGAGGCTGAGGCAGGAGAATCGCTTGAACCCAGGAGGCGGACGTTTTGGTGAGCCGGGATTGAGCCACTGCACTCCAGCCTGGGAGACAGAACAAGACTTCATCTCAAATAAATAAATAAATAAAACATTTTTAAAAAGAAAAGCATTTGTAAGCATTATCTTATTGAACTCTTACAACAAATCTGATTGCTTCCAGAGGAGGAAACTAAGGGTCAGAAAGGTTGAGGGACAGGTCCAGGGCCACGCAGCAAATAAGAAGCAGAACCAGAATTCAAATTCAGAGAGATCTGACTCCAAAGATAGCACTCTTCATGCCCAGGGTTAGGCCCTGGAGGTGGCAGGAGGTGTGGAGAAGGCTGACAGAGAGATTCTGCCTTTTAGGAATGAAGTGCATGCGCTGATAGGGAAGTGTAGGCAGCAATGGAAGAGATCAAATGTGGTTCTTGCCTGGCCTGGAAATGTGGTCCTGGAAGGCTTCCTGGAGGAGGTGACATGTAAGCCAGGATGTGAAGCACCACTAACAGGCTCACTGTGATTCAAATTCTGATTTAGGGATGAAAGAAATGGCTGAACAAGACAAAGAAATGAAACACCTTGCTCCGTCTTATCCTACTGAGAGCCCTTGTGTCCTCAGCATTGGACCAGTACAGAATAGGTGCTCAATAAATGTTTGGCTGAATGTCTGAGCACAGCAGCTCATGCCTGTAATCCCAGCACTTTGGAAGAGCGAGGCTGGCAGATCACTTGAGGCTAGGAGTTGGAGACCAGCCTGGCCAACGTGGTGAAACCCTGTCTCTACTAAAAATACAAAAATTAGCCAGGTGTGGTTGTGTGCACCTGTAATCCCAGCTACTCCAGAGGCTGAAGCAGGAGAATCGCTTGAACCCACGAGGCAGAGGCTGCAGTGAGCCAAGATCACATCACTGAACTCTAGGCTGGGTGACAGAGTGAGAATCTGTCTCAAACAACAACAAAAAGAGTTTGGCTGAATGAATGAAATTGAAGTCACCTAGATGTGGAATTCACTTGCCTCACCCCCAATCAGTTTGTTGTTGTTGTTGTTAGCTTCTATCAATTTTCAGAAATAAGAACTTTGAAAGGGGATGATTTGTTGACCCCATAAACTATATGGTGAGACACTGTGTCTCTAGTTCACAGTTTGGGGGCATGCAGGTTAAGCCCCAAGATAGGAATCAGGGACTTGCCCAAGGTCAATGTAAGTTAAGGGAAGCAGATTTCCCAGCAAGAGTCCACAGGATGTTTGCTGTACAACAATCCATTCACTGAGTCATTTATTGAGCATCTACTGTGTGCCAAACCCTGCTCTTTATTTTTAGTTTTTGACTCACCCAGGCTGAAGTGCAGTGGTGTGATCTCACTCACTGCAGCCTCCAACCTTCCAGGCTCAAGCGATCCTCCCACCTCAGCCTCCTGATGAGCTGGGACTACAGGTGCACACTAGCATGCCCTGCTAATTTTTTTTTTTTTTTTTGAGACGGAGTCTCGTTCTGTCGCCCAGGCTGGAGTGCAGTGGTGCAATCTCGGCGCACTGCAAGGTCCGTCTCCCGGGTTCACGCCATTCTCCTGCCTCAGCCCCCTGAGTAGCTGGGACTACAGGCGCCCGCCACCATGCTGGGCTAATTTTTTGTATTTTTTAGTAGAGATGGGGTTTCACTGTGTTAGCCAGGATGGTCTTGATCTCCTGACCTCGTGATCCACCTGCCTTGGCCTCCCAAAGTGCTGGGATTATAGGCGTGATCCAGCCATGCCCTGCTAATTAAAAAAAAATTTTTTTTGTGGAGATGGGGTCTCACCATCTTGCTCAGGCTGGTCTTGAACTCCTGGGCTCAAGCAATCCTCCTGCCTTAGTCTTTCAAAATGCTGAGATTAGAGGTGTGAGCCGCCACATCTGGCTTATTTAGTTGTATTATTATTATTATTATTATTTTTTTTTTTTGAGGCAGAGTCTCGCTCTGTCGCCCGGACTGGAGTGTAGTGGCTGGATCTCAGCTCACTGCAAGCTCCGCCTCCCGGGTTTACGCCATTCTCCTGCCTCAGCCTCCCGAGTAGCTGGGACTACAGGCGACTGCCACCTCGCCCGGCTAATTTTTTGTATTTTTTAGTAGAGACGGGGTTTCACCGTGTTAGCCAGGATGGTCTCGATCTCCTGACCTCGTGATCCGCCCGTCTCGGCCTCCCAAAGTGCTGGGATTACAGGCTTGAGCCACTGCGCCCGGCCGTATTATTATTATTTTTAAGATGGAGTTTCACTCTTGTTGCCCAGACTGGAGTGCAATGGCACGATCTCGGCTCACTGCAACCTCCACCTCCTGGGTTCAAGCGATTCTCCCGCCTCACCTCCCGAATAGCTAGGGTTACAGGCATGTGCCACCATGCCTGGCTAATTTTTGTATTTTTAGTAGAGAAGGGTTTTCACCATCTTAGCCAGGCTGGTCTTGAACTCCTGACTTCATGATCCGCCCGCCTCGACTTCCCAAAATGCTGGGATTACAGGCTTGAGCCACTGCGCCCGGCCATATTATTATTATTTTTGAGACAGGGTCTTGCTCTGTTTCCCAGACTGGAGTGCAGTGGCATGATCAGGGCTCGCTGCAGCCTTGATCTCTTGGGACTCAAGCAATCCTCCCACCTCAGCCTCCTGAGTAGCTAAGACTACAGGCACATACCACCATGCCTGGCTAATGTTTTGGAATTTGGAATTTTGTAGAGACAAGGTCTCACTATGTTGCCCAGGCTGGTCTCGAACTCCTGAGCTTAAGTGACCCTCCTACCTTAGTTTCCCAAAGTGCTGGGATTACAGGCATGAGCCACTGGGCCCCCATCCCTGTTTTTTGTTTTGTTTTGTTTTGTTTTTAATAGAGACAGGGTCTTGCTATGTTGCCCAGGCTGGTCTCGAACTCCTGAGCTTAAGTGACCCTCCTACCTTAGTTTCCCAAAGTGCTGGGATTACAGGCATGAGCCACTGGGCCCCCATCCCTGTTTTTTGTTTTGTTTTGTTTTGTTTTTAATAGAGACAGGGTCTTGCTATGTTGCCCAGGCTGGTCTTGAATTCCTGGGCTCAAGTGACCCTTCCTCCTCAGCCTCCCAAAGTGCTGAAATTACAGGTGTGCACTACCACACGCAGCTCAACAAAAATTTAATAAAGGAATTGGTTAAATAGGTATTTGAGAACTGTTCTTGCTTAATATTTAATATACATTTTTAATTAACCTACTTTTAAAAAATTGCCTCACTTAGAAAAAAACTTGTTTATTTTACAAGGAATTTTTTATTTCTATTTTAAATAGAAAGCCAGTATCCTTTGTCTTACATAAAATCAGATAACCATAAAATTGACTCCAAGCAAAATCCTGCCTAGACAGAGGATGCAGTGAGCTTAGATAGCACCACTGCACGCCAGCCTGGGCAACAAGAGCAAGACTCCATCTCAAAACGAAACAAAAAAAATCGTGCCTAGATATTGTGGCCCCCAGAAGTCTGACCTGGAGACTTCTCCCTCATAGCTAAAAAAGAGAGGTGTTAAAGATAAGGTAGTACCCATACCCATAAAGACTTCATTTTTTTTTTTTCTTTTGAGGCAGTCTCACTGTGTTGCCCAGGCTGGAGTGCAGTGGCTCGATCTCAGCTCACTGCAACCTCCGCCTCCTGGGTTCAAGCAGTTATCCTGCCTCAGCCTCCCTAGTAGCTGGGATCACAGGCATGCATCACCATGCCTGGCTAATTTTTTTTTTTTTTTTTTTTTAAGATGGGGTTTCACCATGTTGGCCAGGCAGGTCTTAAACTCATGACCTCAACTGATCCAAGCACTTCGGCCTCCCAAAGTGCTGGGATTACAGGCACCATGAAAACTTTATGACTTTATCAGAAGAATTGAAGGGGAATCCCTGTTCAGAGGGTGATTTCTTTCTTTCCTTTTTTTTCTTTTTTTTTTTTTTTTGAGACAGAGTCTCCCTCTGTCATCCAGGCTGGAGTGGAGTAGCCTCAACCTCCCAGGCTCAAATGATCCTCTCACCTCAGCCTCCCGAGTAGCTGGACTACAGGCATGTGCCACCATACCCGGCTAATTTTTGTATTTTCTGTGGAGACAAGGTTTCACCATGTTACCCAGGCTGGTCTCAAACTCCTGTGCTTAAGCGATCCGCTCACCTTGGCCTCCCAAAGTGCTGGGATTACAGGTGTGAGACACCACGCCAGGTCTCAGGGAGCGATTTCTAAGGTGACATTCGGTGGGTAGGCTCCAGGCTCATCCCTCCCTCTCCCAGCCCCCCAACCCCTCCTTTGCCCCCAGCTGACCTGTCACCTCCAAGGGCACCAGGTCTTGCTCATCCTCGATGCCCCTCACCACCTGGCAGCGGTAGAGCCCAGAATCGCTGGCCCTCAGCGGCCCCAGGAGTAGCGTGGCGTTGGCTCGGCGCCGGGGGTAGGCAGGCAGCGACACTCGTCCCTGCCAGCTTTTGGCCACCCTCACGACGTTGTCCTTGGCCACCAGGATGGGCAAATCCTGTCTCTGGCCCGATGCAGTCCGCACCTTGGTCCACTTTATCCGAGGGGCATCTCGGGCTGCGCTTGGCCGTGGCTGCAGGGTAAAGAGACAGGGCAGGGCCACCAGCTCCGCCAGCGCAGCCCGCACGGACCCAGACCCCAGCTTCTGCATGTGGAGCCCCCTTTCGCTGGCATCGGCGATATCCTGTGTGCCTGGGTTGGAGAAGGTGGAGAGAGGGCGTGACTCAGAGGCAAGAACCAAGCAGGAACTGCTATTTCCCTCTTTTAAAAATTTTTTTAAAAAGGGTTGAGCCAGGCCAAGCGCGGTGGCTCAAGCCTGTAATCCCAGCACTTTGGGAGGCCGAGATGGGCGGATCACGAGGTCAGGAGATCGAGACCATCCTGGCTAACAC
>NW_012120265.1:3443691-3449529 GCF_000951035.1 Colobus angolensis palliatus | reverse complement strand
TCTCAAAAAAAAAAAAAAAAATATTTTTAGAGATGGAGTCTCTATCGCCCAGGCTGGAATGCAGTGACATGATCACGATTCATTGCAGCTTCAAGCTCCTAGGTTCAAGCAGTCCTCCCATCTCAGCCTCCCAAAAGTGCTGGGATTATAGGTATGAGCCACTGTGCCCAGCCCCTTATTATCATTATTATTATTATTATTTTATTTATTTATACTTTTGAGATGGAGTCTCGTTCTGTCTCCCAGGCTGTAGTGCAGTGGCATGATCTCAGCTCACTGCAACCTCTGCCTCCTGAGTTCAATCAACACCTCATCCTCCCAAGTAAGTGGGATTACAGGTGTGTGCCACAACGCCTGGCTAATTTTTGCATTTTTAGTAGACGAGTTTCATCATGTTGGCCAGGCTGGTCTCCAATTCCTGACTTCAACTGATCCGCCTACCTTGGCCTCCCACAGTTCTGAGATTATAGGCGTGAGCCACCACACCCAGCCTTATTATTATTTTTTTGAGTCTGACTCTGTCACCCAGTCTGGAGTGCAGTGGCATGAGCTCAGCTCACTGCAACCTTCGCCTCCCAGGTTCAAGTGATTCTCATGCCTCAGCCTCCCGAGTAGATGGGATTACAGGCATGTGCCACCACACCTGGCTGATTTTTGTATTTTCTGTAGAGATGGAGTTTCACCATGTTGGGCAGGCTAGCCTGGAACTCCTGACCTCAAGTGATCTGCCTGCCTCTGCCTCCCAAAGTGCTAGAATTATAGGCATAAACCACTGTGCCTCTCCCCTCACTTTATTTTTATAAGGACAGGGATTTTCTCCAGTGCCACTGACTCACCGTATGGCCCCGGGAGAGGCATTTTCCTTCCCTGAGCCCCAGTTTTTCCGAAAGGTAAAGCGAGAGACAGCTAATGAAAAGGAAATGGTATTTGCGGAGTACTGTCTTTATAACAGGCACTTTATGGCAATCAGCTCATTTGATTTTCATAACCATCTGCAGAGTAGCAACGTCTCATTCTCTTTGGGGGAAGTTGAGGAAACTGAAGTTCAGAGAGATCATTATGATTGCCTAAGTTCACAGACCAAATATGTGAGGGATTTCTAAAACCTGGGCTCTTGACCACCAGCAGAGGCACCCAGACCTTTATTTCCATCGCTCCACCCTTGGCAGACATCACGAATCAATCTCTGCACTATTCTCATTTCTTTCTTTCTTTCTCTCTCTCCAGTTCATCTGAGCAAAACGATGAGAGGCGGGAATCTCCAGCTTCTGCTGACAATGACTAAAAATAACCTCTTAGGTATCTTGTTCGCTTTTGACTGTTCAAAGACCTTTTAAAATCTATTCTCATCTTATTCTCTATCCCATGCCAGGAGACCAGCAGGAGAAGGCTCTGGAATTCAAAAGCTGCCCCATATTGTCCATCCCCCAGACCCCAATCTCTCCCTCCCCACAAACCAACTCACTCTGTTCCCCAGCCACAAAGAGCAGCATCTGCAGCATCAAAAGGCCCAAGGCCCAGACAAACGTGGCCCCCATCCTGGATCTGGAACAAAATGGAAATGGAGGGAGGAGTGAGCCATAATCCAACCCTCCCAGATATTCAGCATGGCAGGACCAAACTCCCCCACTCTACAGATCAGGAAACCAGGGCTCAGAGAGACCAGTATGTTATTCTAGGTCACAGAAGGAGCCGGCAAAGGGCTGAGCCAGAATTCGACCCAGGGCCACTTGACCTCAGAATCCAAGCAGTGACTGGACACGGTGGCTCACGCCTATAGTCCCAGCACTTTGGGAGGTTGAGGCAGGAAGATTGCTTGAGGCCAGGAGCTTGAGACCAGCCTAGGCAACATAGTGAGATCTCATCTCTATTAAAAAGTTAGCGGGGCCTGGTGGTGCACACTTTTGGTCCCAGCTACTCAGGAGGCTGAGGTGGGAGGATTGCTTGAGCCCAGGAGTTCAAGGCTGCAGTGAGCTATGATCGCACCACCACACTCCAGCCTGGGTGACAGCACAAGACTGTCTGAAAATAAAACAAAACAAAACAACAAAAAACAATCTAAGCAATGAAGTCTGTGGTCAGAAGCCTGGGTGCTCTCGTGAATCAAATCTGGAATTGATTTGATTCCAGATCAATTGACTGTTCCTTGTGTGTGATCTTGGACAAGTTGCTTACCTTCTCTGTGCCTTACTTCCTCTGTGGATCAGATGGGGATAACATCAGGTGGTTGAAAGGAACGGATGAGTCAATATATATAAAATGCTTAGAACTACCTCATGCAGTAAGGGGTACATTTTAGCTGCTGCTATTATTATTACTGACCTTAACACAGCCAAGACTGAAATACCATTTTTCAAGTCAGCCTCCTCCATCAGACTGGTGGCTCCTAGAGGGCAGCAGTCCGTCCCAGTCCTCCCAGCATCCCCAGTCCAGGCAGCAGGCTGGCCTCTAAGCCATCCTTTAATCTGGGTTTGCTGGCTGACACGATTCGCAGCTTCAATTCCAGGATTTGGTTGTCACCAAGATTCTATTCTTGGTTTCTGGGATTTTGGAGGAGCCGCCAACTCCTAGCTGGAGGAAGGGGCTCACCCCTGCCCACCCATCCTCCTCCTGACTTCACACAGCCCAACAAAGATGCTTCTTAGGCCCACAGAGAAACTTCAATTGTGGGTCCAGTTCCCTATAGGGGCTAGGACCCATAGGGATAAAGTGGGCAATTATTAAGCGTCTACTGTGAGCAAAGCCAGTCGTTGGGACACAGCAGTGCATTTCCTGACTTCACAATTCTTCCAGAGACTAGGAATCCTGGGGAGGTGGTCCCTCCCCGAAACCTCCCACCCCTGCCAATCCCCCTCACCAGGGCTCAGGAGGTGGGCGCAGATGGAAAATTAGAACATCATTTGCAAACCCAATCCTTGCTCCCCACCCCCATAAGAAATTATCCTTGAGGAAGGGATGTGAACAGAGTCCAGAAGGGGAGGTTGTAGGGGACAGCTGTCCCCTTTCCCAGTTCTCATTCCCAGCTGCCAGAGTTCTGGCCTGGGAGGCCGGCCTGGGACCTGTCCGTGGTGCTGAACCCTGAGGTGGCAACGCAGCGGCAAAGTCCACCTGGTCCACCCCTGCCTCCTGCCTGCCAACAGGATGCCTCAGGGACCAGAGACGGCTAGAGGTTTGCCTCAGGCTGCACAGCAGGGTAGAGGTCAAGGCCAGACCCTGGACCAGTGCTCCCAACTACCAACTTGTAAACCTCAGTAACCTCTGCCTTCGTCTCAGGCTGTTCTCATTTCTTCCCCTTGGAACTCCAAGCAAGTGTGCGGTCCCCTCATGGCTGTTCTAGGCCTGGCCAGGTATTAGAGAGAGACAGGACTCCAGGTTGCACCTGCCCCCAGCAGGGCCTTAGGAATGGACAAGGCCAGAGAATTCTCTCTTTCTCTCTCTCTGTGTCACACACACACACACACACGTGCACGCACACACACAGCCCGTTAAGAGGTCAGACTACATCCAGAGAGCCCTGCTTCTAATCCAGAACTAGCTGCTTCCATCTCTCTATGCCTCAGTTTCCCTACCTGTAAAATGGAGATTATCCAGCAAGTACCGCCTACAGCTACTGTGAGGATGAAATGACCTAAGACTTGCAAAGTCCTAGAAATGTTAAATTTAAAAACAGCTCTTTAGACACAAAGCCTCATGTATACACTAAAAATATACTGAGGTTGCCCAACATGGTGACAGACACAGTTTCAGGTGCACACTCCCCACATCCACCCTCCCACTCCCTTCCACTCGCACCCTCACACACCCACACCCTTCTCTTAAAATACCTCCTCCCCAGGGCGGCCAGAGACGAGCATTTCCACAGCTGTCTGGGGCCGGTGCCCTCATGAATAATGTACGAGCCTCATGCATATGCAAGCAGGGGCCTGCGGGGTGCTGGAGGAGGGGCAGCTCAGATCCACGTGAATGTGTGTGTGTGTGAGTGTGTGTATGTGTGTGTCCCCCCCTTCACCCCCATCCCAAGTCTCGGTTAGCACTGAGTGAGGGTGAGTTTGCCAATGGGCATTTGTGAGTGTGACTGGGTGTGTGTCTGGGGTGTTGCGTCCTGGCAAGGGTGTGCAAGCGGTTGTGCCATGTGGTGTGTGCATGTTGTGTGTGGGTGCACGGAGGTGCACCGGGTGGAGCACATGGGACCTAGTGTGATCTGTGGTTGTGTGTGGGTCCGAGTGACCCTCGGCAGGGGGCTGTGTGCACATGTGTGTGTTTCTGACCTGAGAGTCAGGGTGTATTAGTGTGCATGGGTGTGAATGTGGAACTCCGTGGAGGAGAAAGGGAGATTGGCTCAGTCATGATCCCAGGCTGCCCCTTGGGGACTTCAACCCCTACTCAAGCTTTCCCTGTTAGTGCCCCAACTATGAACACAGACCACGTTCCACACCCCCATGCCTAGGGTGCACACTGCCAATCGCATGGAAAGAACCCTTGGCCCCTCCAGATACACAAGCGGGACACACACAGCCACACACCCCAGACACAGACCCGGGGGAAACACACACTCACACAGATTCACAGTGACATTAACAAAGAGAGACAATATGGGCACTTACAAGACAGGCGGCGTGTCTTCTGCACAAAGACACACACCCACAGTCTCGGGGCCCCCCCACATAAACCCCTTGATGAACGGAACAGCCTCAGACATAGCTCCTCACTCACTCACACGGCGATGCCAGCCCCTGGCACAAACCGAGATGGATAAATGTGGCCTCGGTGACCGATTGGCACCCATCATTTTGCCACATGGTGATGTGGCCCTCGGCACAAGTTTTCTGACAAAGACACAACCACAGTCACATCAGACTCACAGGGGACCCTAGAACCCCTGGGCGTGCTCCCCCTCCCGCCTGTCCAGGGCGGACACACACACAAAACCCCCATATCCTTGAGGGGGAACTTTGATTTCAGAATGTCCATCAGCCATAGTCCCCCAGAGGGGTCCCACAGTGCACCCACCCCTCCCTGCCCGCCCCGCCCCCAAGTCCCCCGCTGGGGCCCAGAGCCAACCCTCTCCCTGGCCTGGCTGTTTCTCATTGATGCTGCCTGAGAGGAACAAAGCCCCGCGCGTAGGGATGGGGGTCGCTCCTGCCCAGACAGGGCCTGGGGTCCCAGCCCCTTACTTCTCAGGGCCTGTGCCCCCAAACCAAGCCAGGGCTTCCACACGTGTCCATATGGACAGGTGGAACCAAAGGGGATGGAGGTAGGGGTCTGTGTCATGCTGTAAAGAGGTGGGAGGCTGTGAAGGTGCTGGGGGACAGCCCCCGCTCTGAGCTGGTATCCCTCACAGGTCCTGGGGATCCATAGCTGGGCAGTCTAGGGGACCCCCACCCAACATTCACCTGGGACACCCAGTGTGTTCCCTGGGATAAGGGACAACACCTCAACCCAAGGTCTAAAGGAATAACGGAGAACCACGTTGGGATGGGGCCCCCCAGGACCTCCTCCCTGAGTCAGAACGGACCTGACCCAAAAGGACAGGGAGACAGCAGGGCGCCCCTTCCCCATGGCCGTTCCTCTCAGCGCAGATACCTTTCCATTGGGCACAGGGTGATCTGGGGGGCCCCCTCCCCAATGCAGTCCGGCCCGGAATCCTCCATTCATCCGCAAATTGGGAATCCCCACTTAAAATCCTGGGGTGTCTCGGCTGAGATACGGGGGTGCCCTGTTCCAGAGTCCCCAATTCGGTATCTGGGTGTCCTCTTCTTCTCTCCAAACTCGGGGGGCCCCTCCCCTAGCCCTGTTTCCCATTGCTCCCTCCCCAACCCTGAGACCCACCCCCAGCCC
>NW_012120265.1:3440328-3443334 GCF_000951035.1 Colobus angolensis palliatus | reverse complement strand
ACCTGGCTCCTAGCTCGGACGCATCCCGGGGCGGTCGCCCGGCACAAAGGACGCTGCGCTCCAGCTCAGCCAGCTCCGCGCCGGGTCCAGCCCCTGCGCCCTGCGCTCCGCTCGCCCCAGCGCCGCCTCAGTGCTTATAAAGGGGCCGCGATGCCGCTCTGCGCATGCGCCCCCGCCAGCCCGAGGCCTCTGGCTGCGCGAGGGAGGGGGCTCACCTGTCTAAAATCCCCACCCCGCCCATTTTTTGGACACCCACCGCATCCAGGAGAAATTGGCACTGACTCTCCTCCCATCCTCTTTGCCCCAGGAACCGCGTTAAACGTCCCCATTACGCCCCAGAATGAGGCGGTCCCATTTTACAGGTGAGGAAACTGAGCCCCAAGGAGGCAAAGTCGCTTCCCAAGGTCACGCACAGAGGCAGGGCTGGGATTCGAACCTCGCCCTGCCTGATTCTCTAGGGCTCACGTTCAAAGCAGTTTTGGGTACAATTACTGGTTTACCCCATTTACAGAGAGGAAATTGAGGCACGGACAAGAGGGGGAGACTCCTTGTTCACACAGCTGGTAAGAGGCATGCAGGGTGGGAGCTCAGGTGTGTGACACCCCCGAGCTGTTTCCAGCAACTCCAGCCAGATTGTATCATTCATTCACCTTTGTTGGACCAGCATTTATGGAGCTCTCGCTATGGACTGGGTACTGCTGTTGACACAGGCAGAATTTTGCTTTAAGCAGAGGCATAGGCTTGTCCCTGTCATGAGACATGAGACCTCAGTCTGTAATTTTTTTTTTTTTTTTGAGACAGAGTCTCGCTCTGTCACCCAGGCTGGAGTACAGTGGCACAATCTTAACTCACTGCAACCTACACCTTCCAGGTTCAAGCAATTCTCCTGCCTCAGCCTCCCAAATAGCTGAGATTACAGGCACCTGCCACCATGCCCGTCTAATTTTTGTATTTTTAGTAGAGATGTGGTTCCATCATGTCAGCCAGGCTGGTCTTGAACTCCTGACCTCAAATGATCCGCCTGCCTCAGCGTCCCAAAATGCTGGGATTACAGGCATGAGCACCCAGCCTGGAGACCCCAATCTTTAAAGCCTAGATCCAAGGCTGGGTGTGGTGGCTCACGCCTGTAATTCCAGCACTTTGGGAGGCCAAGGTGGGTGGATCCCCTGAGCTCAGGAGTTTGAGACCCGCCTGGGCAACATGGGGAAAACCCTTCTCTACAAAAGAAAAATACAAAAATTAGCTGAACAGGGTGACCTGCACCTGTAGTCCCAGCTACTTGGGGGCTCAAACCAGGAGGATCCCCTGAGCCCGGGAGGTCGAGGCTGCAATGAACTGTGCTCGCGCCACTGCACTCCAGCCTGGGTGACAAAGCAATACCCCATCTCTAAAATTAAAAAATAAATAAATAAATGCCTAGATCCATACAATGGAATATTAGTCATAAAAAGGAATGAAGCACTGATCAATGCTACAATATGGATGAACCTTGAAAACAGGATGCTCAGTGAAAGCAGACAGACACAAAAGGCCAAATAGTGTATGGCTCCATTTACAGAAATGTCCAGGTCACATTGGGTGTGGTGGCTCACACCTGTAATCCCAGCACTTTGGGAGGCCATGGTGGGAGGCTCCCTTGAGGCCAGGTGTTCAAGACTAGTCTGGGCAACAAAGCAAGACCCTTTTGTCTCTACAAACAAACAAACAAAAAGCAAAACAAAAAAACAATTATCCAGGCATGGTGGTATGTTCCTCTAGTCCCAGCTACACGGGAGGCTGAGGTAGGAAGATCTCTTGAGCCTAGGAGGCCAAGGCTGCAGTGAGGCATGTTTGCACTACTGCAGTCCAGCCTAAGCGACAAGACTCTGTCTGAAAAAAAAAAAAAAAAAAGAAAAGAAAAAGGAAAGAAAAGAAAAGAAAGGCTCAGATCAGGCAAATCCGTAGAGACAGGAGGCAGATTAGTGGATGTAGGGGCTGGGGGAGGGGAAATGGGAAGTGACTGCTGATGGGGACCGGGTCTTCTTTTAGGGTGATGAAAATATTCTGGATCTAGACAGAGGTGATGGTTGCACAATAATGTGAATGTACTTAACACCATTGAATTGTACACTTTATTTTATTTATTTATTTATTCTTTTGAGACAGAGTCTCACTCTGTCGCCCAGACTGCAGTGCAGTGGTGCAATCTCGGCTCACTGCAACCTCTGCCCCCACTGTTCAAGCGTTTCTCCTGTCTCAGCTTCCCAAGTAGCTGGGATTACAGGCGCCCACCACCACGCCTGACTAATTATTGTATTTTTAGTGGAGATGGAGTTTCACCATGTTGGCCAGGCGGGTCTTGAACGCCTGACCTCAAATGATCTGTCCTCCTTCACCTCCCAAAGTGCTGGGATTACAGGTGTGAGCCACCATGCCTGGCCTTGAATTTTATACTTTAAGATGGTGAGGTTTATGTTACATATATTTGACCACCATTTAAAAAATAGTAATGAGGTCTGGGCTCGGTGGCTCATACCTGTAATCCCAGCACTTTGGGAGGCCGAGGCAGTTGGATCACCTGAGGTCAGGAGTTTCAGACCAGCCTGGCCGACATGGTGAAACCCTTTCTCTATTAAAAATACAAAAATTAGCCAGGCGTGCTGGCAGACACCTGTAATCCCAGCTGCTTAGGAGACTGAGGCAGGAGACTCGCTTGAACTAAGGAGGCGGAGGTTGCAGTGAGCTGAGATCGCGCTACTGCACTCCAGCCTGGCAACAGAGTGAGACTCTGTCTTAAAAAAGGCTGGGTGCGGTGGCTCAGCCTGTAATCCCAGCACTTTGGGAGGCCGAGGTAGGTGGATCACAAGGTCGGGAGTTCGAGACCAGCCTGGCCAACATAGTGAAACCCCCATCTCTACTAAAAATACAAAAATTAGCTGAGCGTGGTGGCACGCAGCTGTAGTCCCAGCTACTTGGGAGACTGAGGCTGGAGAATCACTTGAACCCAGGAGGCAGAGGTTGCAGTGA
>NW_012120265.1:3430139-3433082 GCF_000951035.1 Colobus angolensis palliatus | reverse complement strand
CACGGGAGGCTGAGGTAGGAAGATCTCTTGAGCCCAGGAGGTAGAGGCTGCAGTGACCCGGCCACTGCACTCCAGCCTGGGCAACAGAGCGAGACTCCGTCTCAAAAAAAAAAAGGCCACGAGGAGTGAAATGTGCCCAGAGAGGGCAGCCTTTGCCCCTGCCTTTCTTCCTGTGGTCGTGGTGTCTCTGTGCTAAGAATGGGCTCACAGCACTCCACCCCGTGTCCTACATCTGTGAGTGTGTGTTTGAGCATCTCTGAGGGTGGGTGTTCGTCTGGCAGAAGGATAGACAAATGAGGGACAAGATAGCTTCCACAAGATTGTCAAAGAAAGGAGGCCTTGGCCAGGCGCGGTGGCTCACACCCATAATCTCAGCACTTTGGGAGGCCAAGGTGGACAGATCACTTGGGGTTAGGAGTTCAAGACCAGCCTGGCCAACATAGTGAAACCCCACCTCTAATAAAAATACAAAATTAGGGTGTGGTGGCGGATGCCTGTGATCCCAGCTACTCAGGAGTCTGAGGCAGGACAATCGCTTGAATCCTGGAGGCGGAGGTTGCAGTGAGCTGAGATCAGGCCACTGCCTTCCAGCCTGGGCAACAGAGTGAGACTCCATCTCAAAAAAATAAAAAAGAAAAAAGAGGCCGGGTGCGGTGGCTCAAGCCTGTAATCCCAGCACTTTGGGAGGCCGAGACGGGCGGATCACGAGGTCAGGAGATCGAGACCATCCTGGCTAACACGGTGAAACCCCGTCTCTACTAAAAAATACAAAAAACTAGCCAGGTGAGGTGGCGGGCGCCTGTAGTCCCAGCTACACGGGAGGCTGAGGCAGGAGAATCGCTTGAACCTGGGAGGTGGAGGGTGCAGTGAACCAAGATTGTGCCACTGCACTCCAGCCTGGGTGTTAGAGCACAATTCCATCTCAAAAAAAAAAAAAAAAAAAAAAGATTATCAAAGAAAGGGTAGGAATGAATGATGACTGAGGAATAAGGGGGGACCCCAGGGCAGCAAGGGGTAGCCCTGGGGTCCAAGATGATACAGCGGGAAGCTGCACTGACTGTCCAACTCTGTGTCACAGAGGAGTGATGGAGGTCAAGGATCCCAGCTGATGCGAGCTTCTGCAGGTGACAGCTGTGTCAGCAGCACCCAAACAGCATGCGATGACTAGTCGGTGAGGCTGGAGTGTGCTCGGGGGATGGCTACGGCTCACACTGGGGAAGACACTGAGAACGGCTGTGTGACGACTGTGAGAACAGAGTAGCTCAGGCTCCACAAGTCTGGAGTTCAAACCCCTTCCCTGCCACTTGTAACGATGTGACTCTGAGTGAGCCATCTCGTCTTTCTGTGTCTCAGTTTCTCCATCTGAAATGGAGATAGGCTAGGTGCCGGTGGCTCACGCCTGTAATCCCAGCACTTTGGGAGTCAGAGGCGGGAGGATCACTTGAACCCAGGAGTTCAAGACCAGCCTGAGCAACATAGTGAGACCCCCATCTCTACAAAAAATAATTTAAAAGTTAGCAGGACATAGTGGCACACATCTGTGGTCCCAACTACTCAGGAAACTGAGGGGGAAGGATCGCTGGAGCCCAGGAGATTGAAGCTGCAGTGAGTCAAGATTGCATCACTACACTCTGGTCTGGGTGACAGAGTGAGACCCTATTTCAAAAATGAATAAAATAAAATAAAAAGGGGGGCCCGGGCACGCCGGCTCACGGCTGTAATCCCAGCACTTTGGGAGGCCAAGACAGGTGGATCATGAGGTCAGAATTTGAGACCAGCCTGGCCAACACGGCGAAACCCTGTCTCTACTAAAAATACAAAATTAGCTGAGTGGGGGTGGTACGCGCCTGTAATCCCAGCTACTCAGGAGGCTGAGGTAGGAGAATCGCTTTAACCCAGGAGGTGGAGGTTACAGTGAGCCGAGATCACACCACTGCATTCCAGCCTGGGTGACTGAGTGAGACTCTGTCTCGGGAAAAAATTAAATAAATAAATAAATAAATATAGGGGATAATTAACATCCCCACACTACCGGTTACTCAGAGAATGAAATGGGAAGTAAACACATAGGTGGGGACTGCTGTTTGTTTTACAGGTGCTGGGGAAACTGAGGCTCAGGGAGCTAGGATCACCTGCCGGAGGATGTACAGAGTGAGTAGAGACCAGGTGGGAGCTGAGGTCTGTGGGCACAGAGCTGAGTCCCAACCCCATCTATCCTCATCCCTCTGCTTCCCCCGCTTCTCCACTCCTCCCCACCCCTTGCCCCCACCCCCTGGCCCCTCGCTGGTGCCAGGGCTGAGCTTAGACGGGCTGGCCTGGGGCCCAGGGGCGGGCTGTTGCCGGGGGCTTGAATGAGGCAACCTTGCCTGGGAATCTACTGGGCTCAAAGAGCTATTTATAGGCCTGAGCTGGGATTGGGCACCCCTCCCCAATCCTGAGTGCCTTCTCTGCCCACCCCCAACCCACTGGGGCCCTGGGCCAGGGGCTGCTGCCAGTGGGGGAGGGGTGGGGAATGGGACTGGCAGACCAGAGCAGAGGTGGGGAGGGAGGCTGGACGCTCCAAGACAGTTGGGTCTCAGGGGTGGACAGTGCCTCCAAAGTGCCTCTGAAGATGCCCAAGGTGACACATGGGTAAGTCACACACAATGCCACCAACAACCACTGACACACACAGTCACACCCCAGCTACACTAACAGCATAGGTGGCTCACATGCAACCTCACCTGGCCACACACAGGTCCCACCACACACAACCAAACCTGACCATACACAATGACACCTGGTCACGCACAACCACACCCAGCCAATGACAACCACACCCAGTCATACACAACCACACCCGCCAATGACAACCACACCCAGCCATACACAACCACACCCAGCCAATGACAACCACACCCAGCCATATACAACCACACCCAGCCAATGACAACCACACCCAGC
>NW_012120265.1:3410427-3429709 GCF_000951035.1 Colobus angolensis palliatus | reverse complement strand
ACAACCACACCCAGCCAATGACAACCACACCCAGCCATGCACAACCACACCCAGCCATACACAACCACACCCAGCCATGCACAACCACACTCAGCCATACACAACCACACCAGACCACACACAGGTTTCACCAACCATGCACAGTCAAACCTGGACATATACAATCACACTCAACCACACACAATCACACTTGGTCATGCACAACCACACCCAACCATATACAACCACATTCAGCCATGCACAGCCACACCCAGCCAAACACAACCACACCTAACCATGCACAACCACACCCAGCCATGCATAACCACACCCAGTCATGCACAGCCACACCAGGCCACACACAATCACATGCATAATCAACCTGGTCAGGCCACACACAACCATACCTGGACTGGGCCACACACAAGTCACACTTGCTGCACAATCAAAGGCGAAGCTATGAGCTGGGCTGCACCAGAATCCCTCCACATGCAAAGACACCCACTGCTGCTCACACCCACAACACCTTCGCCTTCCTGCCAGCAGCAGACAGTGGCCCCATGTTGCTCACACACAACCAGGTTTCTAGTTACAGACACACCCACAGGTAGTGAGCACACAACCATGTTCACACCAATACCACCAATGCCACCAACCCCAAGATCTGTAGCCTTTCCAGCCACTGTTACAACCAGCCACACACATGCAGCTCCTAGTGCTCCCATACATGCCCACCTGAATCTTTTCACACCCAGACACCCCTCCCACTCCCACTGTCACCTCCAGTGGGACCCAGGCTTGCATTACACCAGGACTCATAACCCCAGCTGGTACTGTGTGAGCATCTGTCTCCTCGGAGAGGGGTCCGGATGGGCCCCAGTAGATAAATCAGACCCAGACCTGCCCGATGGGGGTCTCCAGGCTCAGGGAATCCCATTAAACCCTCCCTTGCAGATACCCCAGGCTAAGACCTTAGGGAAACTATTACATCCATCTCCCAGTGGGGAAACTGAGGCTTGAAGCTATCTGAGGGCCATTCCCTGCCTTGTTCCAGGATGATAAAATCATAGACAGAAGGACCTGTCTTCTGCACAGGTGGGGCTGCCTTCCCAGACACCACCAAGGCAGAGAGTCCCCACTGACCCAAACTCGCTGTGTGACTGCAGCAAGTCCCTGACTCTTTCTAAACCTCCAATTTCTCCCCAGAAAAATGCTGAACCTGAGCCCAGTTAGGGGAACTCCAGAGTCAGACGGGTTTGCATCCCAGTTCCCCTTGGTGATCTTGGCCAAATTACTTTGCTGTTCTGTGCCTCAGTTTCCCCAAGTGAACCAGAGGAGCTGCTTTTGGACCTTCTAGAGCCCTCCCTGCCCCATTCCCTGGGGTGGGGGTGGGAGCTCTTAGTCTTTCCTCACTCAAGAGAATGAATGGACCACTTTTGGCTGCCCTGCTGGGAGCCCAGAGCTGCTAATTCCCTGGAGAAACAGGAGGCTCTTTCATGCCCAGGCGCCAGTGGGGTGAGGAGGCGGGAAGAGGGTATGGAGCTGGCCTCATACCCGTGGGCAAGGAGGCCACATGCCAAAGCCAGGAGTGGTGTGGAGAGCCTCTGAGCCATGCATATCCTCACTGGAGGGCCTTGGCTAAGTTGATATGTCCTCGGCTGTAAAATGGGAATGACAGGGAGCAGCCACAGCAGGTTTAACAAGCCAACGGGTGGTGACGAAACGTGGCTTCAAGTCAGACACACAGTGGACTCTCAGTGAAAGTCAGCTACTGTTGCTATGTGTCAACCTGAAGAACCCACAGAGTCCTCCAACAGTCCCATTGATAGAATTCCCCCATTTCACAGATGAGAAAACTGAGGCTCAGAGAGGTCAAGGTGCTTTTCTAAGGTCACACAGCTAATGAGTGGTCCAGCCAGGACTTGAACCAGATCTGGGCTCTCCAGGGTCCCTGCTCTTCCTAACTTCCTCCAGGGGGGTTAGGTTGGGGGCAGGGTTTCCTGTCACCTCCAGCCCCAGCCCTGAGACCAGCGAAGTTGGGTCTGGATGTCCAGACTCTGTCTAAATGCGGAAAGCCCTGGCAGGCAGGGGCTGAAGAGGCAGGCCTTCTGCTGGTGACCCAGTTTCCCCGTCAGCCCCCCATCCCCCGCCGCCTGGGGTGGGTTTGAGCAGATGCTAGTAGGATGCCAGGAGGACCATTCCTCCAGCCCTTGAAGAAAGGGGCTGACTGCCAGACCATTCAGCTAAAGCCAGGAACAACAGCCTCTTGTCAGTGGCTGCTCTGTCTTGGAACTCTCGATTCATGCAGAATGGATGGTGTCCTGCCCTTTCTCCAACACCTTCTGTGACTTCTCTGGGCCCAGCAGGATGTGGCTCCACATATTTTATTCAAATTCATGGTCTTTCACCCAACTAGGCCTTTGCTTATGCTGAGTTCCCTGCCTGGAACACCCTCCCCACTCCAGATTTTCTCACCCTTGTGAATTTCTGGCGCCTGACCCCCTATTAAGGTGCAATTCTAATATTCCCTCTCCCAGGAAGCCTTTCCTCTAGGTAGAGCCCCTGCTCCTTTAGCCCCATCTCTTCCTTGGGCCTAGAAGTGTCTATGTCTACCACTGTCTTGCCCAGATCGTGGGCTCCTCTGGGACAGGGCTGGAGCTGAGGCCTCTTGCTGTCCCCAGCATCATCCAGCAGAAGCCTGGACATGAGAGTGTGACAGTAGAGGTTGCAGGAGGTGTCTAGTGAATCAATGAACCAAATCTTCAGCCTGGAATCTAAGGCTTTGTGTTTGGCAAACTCCTGTTCATGCTTCAAAACCCACCTTGCAGGCTGGGTGTGGTGGCTCACGCCTGTAATCCCAGCACTTTGGGAGGCCAAGGTGGGCAGATCACCAGGTCAGGAGTTCGAGACCAGTCTGGCCAACATAGTGAAACCCCTTCTCTACTAAAAATACAAAAATTAGCCAGGCATGATGGTGCGCACCTGGAGTTACAGCTACTCAGGAGGCTGAGGCAAGGGAATCACTTGAACCCAGGAGGTGGAGGTTGTGGTGAGCTGAGATCACACCACTGCACTCCAGCCTGGGCAACAAAATGAGACTCCATCTCGAAACAAAACAAAACAAAAACAACAAAAACACCTGACCTCGTATGCTCCCTCCTCCAAGAAGCCTTCCTTGATGTCCCAGCAGCATTTTCTGGGAAAGACAAACTTGGAGGCCAGGGCTCCTCTGTCCAAACAAGAACACAAGGGGCTGGGCGCGGTGACTCACACCTGTAATCCCAGCACTTTGTGAGGCCGAGGCGGGCAGATCACGAGGTCAGGAGATAGAGACCATCCTGGCTAACACGGTGAAACCCCATCTCTACTAAAAATACAAAAAATTAGCCGGGGATGGTGGCGGGCGCCTGTAGCCCCAGCTACTCGGGAGGCTGAGGCAGGAGAATGGCGTGAACCGGGGAGGCGGAGCTTGCAGTGAGCCGAGAGCGAGCCACTGCACTCCAGTCTGGGCGACAGAGTGAGACTCCTTCTAAAAAAACAAATTATATATATATATATATATGTGTGTGTGTGTATATATGTGTGTGTGTGTATATATGTGTGTGTGTGTATATATGTGTGTGTATACATATATGTGTGTATATATATCTCACAAGGGGTTGATGAGGACTTCAGATACTCCCAACATCGTGGCCTTTTCCACAACTCTGCCTTTGGCCTCCGGGAGGCAGTGAAGTTCAGGGATTCCCAAGCTGCGTTAGGTAGCGGTTAGGGTAGAGTAAGTTAGAGTAGGAAGACATTGTCATAGGAAGTCTCGCTGGCCGGGCGCGGTGGTTTACGCCTGTAATCCCAGCACTTTGGGAGGCGAGAGCGGGCGGATCGCTTGAGCCCAGGAGTTCGAGACCAATCTGGGCAATATGACAAAACCTCATCTCTACCAAAAAAAAAAAAAAAAAAAAATTAGCTGGCCGTGGTGGTGCGCGCCTGCTAGTTCCAACTATTCGGGAAGCCGAGGTAGGAGGACTGCTGGAGCCTGGGAGGCAGAGGTCGCAGAGAGCCGCGATCGCACCACTGTACTCCAGCCTGGGCGACAGTGAGACCCTACCTCAAAAAAAAAAAAAAAAAGAAAGTCTCTCGGATTCCAAAATCAGTCAAAACCAGTGCTCTACACCTTCGCGCGCCGAAGGACAGCGCCCCGAGCGCGCAGCCAGCCTTTTCCCTACAGCTTCCAAGAAACCAAGGTAAATTCAATCATTGAACCCGGTCCCTTTAAGAAGCGAGCATGAAGGGGCGGGGTCGAATCAAGCCCCGCCCCAGGAGCGGCTACTGTGGGCACCGGATTTACAACACGCATGCGCCCAGCCCACGCGGTTCCGGGTCCCAACGTTTGGCCCCAAGAGCTGTGTTCGCAGAGAAACAGATTCCCACAAAAAGCCACCGCCCCCGAAACCCGCGGGAAATCTGTTTCCTGCGAGAAGCCCGGCCTCCGGTCATTGGCGGTTTCCCTGATCCTCTCTCCCAAATCTTTCGGCAGGGGATTGATCGAGGCGACTTTTAGGACTGGGGTGGGCGAAGGAGTGGCGGTTCTCCTCCCAAGTTACAGGTGAGGACGTGCAGGCCAAGGCGTAGCCGAGATCGCGCCGCCCTGTGGCTTGAGGAGGCGCCGGGATTCGAACCAAGGCTGTGCCCAATCTTAAGCCCTGCGAGGTCTTGTGGAACCGACATGACCCACTCTTTGGTTTGTCCATTGACAGTGAGCAGGTAAGAGTCTGTGGGGACAGGCAGTGGCGAAGCCCTAAGCCTGGGGTCGAGCCCTCAATGAACAGAGCTGTGGAGGTCAGGTCCTCCACGGAGCTGAGAGCTGGTCTCAGCCCCTCTCTTCGCTCTGATCCTGGTGCCTCCAGGGTAAGTTCGGTGCTGAATCGCAACACCCGGCAGTTTGGAAAAAAACATCTTTTCGACCAGGATGAGGAGACGTGTTGGAACTCGGACCAGGTGAGGCGCCTCCCTCGATCCTTCATCTCTGGGGTGATTCAGATTCAGATTTCATGGCTTGAGAACGTTAGGGGTCCCCCATAGGTGGCCAGGAAAGGAACAAGTGCCAAATTTCTCTCTCCCCCACCTCAACAAGGACTGTGTGAATGAGATAGGCATAGCAGGGCTCTGCCTGCAGTGAGCTTGCGCCTCAGTTTCCCTGTCTGCTTCCAGGGCCCCTCCCAGTGGGTGACGTTGGAGTTTCCCCAGCTCATCCGTGTCTCCCAGCTGCAGATCCAGTTTCAGGGTGGCTTCTCCAGTCGCCGGGGCTGCCTGGAAGGTACTAGGAGGCCCTGGGTGGCGGGGGTTCCAGGGGTCACCCCAGACACTCATTGCCTTTCTCTGCTGAAGGTTCACAGAGCAGTCAGGCTCTCCGCAAGATTGTAGATTTCTACCCTGAGGACAACAACTCACTTCAGATATCCTGCCCCGGCTTCTGGGGTGGGGTGGTCTGTGCCTTTGGACTCTGTGGTCTGGAAGCTTTGGACTCACCCAAACCTGAATGGGAACCCTGATGTGTGATCTTGAACACATGACCTCTAGGACTCCATCACTTTTTCTGTAAAATGGGGCTGATGACCACCTGTTCGGTGTCAGAGGCTTAGAGGGGCCTGCAGCTTCCCCAGGTTGCCCACATCAGTGGAGTCTGAGCTGGGTCTGAAAGAGGTGGGGGCCTACGGGTGGGAAACCAGAAATCACCTGTTTCCCTTGACTGCCCACGATCACACTTTCCCCATACCAGCTGCTGAAGTGGACCGGCTGAAAGTGACGTTTGAGGATGCCACTGACTTTTTTGGCCGTGTGGTCATCTACCACCTGCGGGTGCTTGGGGAGAAGGTGTGAGACCTCTGGGGGCTGTCTCCTCCAAGAAGCCCTCCGGGAAGCACAGCAAAGTTCCTCAAATTCTGCACAGAAGGTTTATTGGTTCCTCTTGGGAAGAGTCCCCTCCCACCACCTGTCCAGGAGCTGCCTTTGAAGCCAGTTCTAGGTTTCCCCAGCTCTGGCCAACCGTTTTGTTCCCTGAGTGTCTGAGTCCCCAGCGGGCGGCCTTCACTCAGGTTCAGCGGGCACCAGGTTGCTCTGGAAGAGCTTGAGGATGTGGTTCTCGATCACCTGTTGCACTGAGATGGGGCAGGGAAAAGGTGGGCTGTGAGCTTGAATCGGGAGGGGCATGGAGGCACAGGCCAACCTGCGCTCTCCCCTTAGGGAACAAACAAGGACCCCTACAGAGACCTGCATTACAGAGCAAAGCTGGGAGAACCTAGGCCCCATCCCAGGAACCTCAACTTCCCCTAAGTTGGCAAAAATGCATTTTTATAGCTTTTCAGAATTATTAATATAAAAATATTTCTTACCAAGCAAAATGTGTGAATTGTGACTTTTATGAAAAGATGAGCCTGGGTGTGGTGGCTTACACCTGTAATCCCAGCACTTTGGGAGGTCCAGAGGGGAGGACTGCTTGAGCTCAGGAATTTGAGGCCAGCTTGGGCAACATAGCAAAACCCTGTCTCTACCAAAAAATTTAAAAATCAGGTTGGGCGTGGTGGCTCACACCTGTAATCCCAGCACTTTGGGAGGCCAAGGTGGGCGGATCACTTGAAGTCAGGAAAGGCCAGCCTGGCCAACAGGGTGAAACCCCATCTCTACTAAAACTACAAAAATTAGCCGGTGCAGCCAGGCGCAGTGGCTCACGCGTGTAATCCCAGCACTTTGGAAGGCTGAGGTGGGTGGATCATCTGAGGTTGGGAGCTCGAGACCAGCCTGACCAACATGGAGAAACCCTGTCTCTACTAAAAATACAAAAAATTAGCTGGGCATGGTGGCGCATGCCTGTAATCCCAGCTACTTGGGAGGCTGAGGCAGGAAAATTGCTTGAACCTGGGAGGCGGCGGTTGTGGTGAGCTGAGATCGCACCATCGCACTCCAGCCTGGGCGACAAGAGCAAAACTCCATCTCAAGAAAAAAAAAAAGTTAGTTGGGTGTGGTGGCAGGTACTTGTCATCCCAGCTACTTAGGAGGCTGAGGCAGGAGAATTGTTTGCCTGGGAGGCAAAGGTTGCAGTGAGCTGAAATCATGCCATTGCACTCCAGCTTGGGTGACACAGCGAGACTCTGTCTCAAAAAATACATTAAAAAGATTTTACAAATTAGCTGGGTAGACTGGTACATGCCTGTAGTTCCAGCTATTTAGGAGGCTAGGGCAGAAGGATGGTTTGAGCCCAGGAGTTTGAGACCAGCCTGGGCAACATAGCAAGACCCTGTCTCTTCTAAAAAAAAAGAAAAAAAAAACACAGCTGGGCATGGTGGCTCATGCCTATAATCCCTGCACTTTAGGAAGCCGAGGCAGGCGGATCACAAGGTCAGGAGTTCGAGACCAGCCTGACCAACATGGTGAAACTCCTGTCCCTACTAAAAATAAAAAATTTAGCCAGGCATGGTGGTGCACGCCTGTGATCCCAGCTACTTAGGAGGCTGAGGCAGGATAAAAGCTTGAACCTGGGAGCTGGAGGTTGCAGTGAGCCAAGATCACGCCCTTGCACCCCAGCCTGGGTAACAGAGCGAGACTCCATCTAAAAAACAAAAAGCAACAACAAAAAATTAGCCAGGCGTGGTGATGAATGCCTGTGGTCCCAGCTACTCGGGAGGCTGCGGTGGGAGGATCACTTGGAGCCTGGGAGGTTGAGGCTGCAGTAAGCTCTGCCTGCCCCATGCTCTGCCTGCACCACTTCATTCCAGCCTGGGTGACAGAGCAAGACTTTTTGCCTCAACAAAACAAAACAAAACAAAACAAAAACAAACCCCCTGAAAACAAGAGGAGGGATGAGGAATGATTTCCATCCCAAACACAGTAGAACTCCCAAGGAAGGTAGGGGGATATTTCCTAAGCCCTCCATCCCTACCATGAACCCAGGGGGTCAGTTCAATTGGGATCTCCCCATTTTATGGATGGGGAAGTTGGGGTCCCATTGTGACAGAGGAAATGGAGTCAAATTCGGGTCTGCCTGTGGTCCCTGTTCAAACCCACTGCCCGCCATGGAGAGGGGCGGCCTCCATGGCTCTGTGCACTGTGGCCTGGCCACCTACCCTTTGGAGTCCTCACTGCCAGGCTTCCGCAGGGGCCAGTCCTCCCACCTGGATGCCATTCTCCCTCCCTTCAGGTTCCCTAGAATCCTTCCCTGACCTCCCCATCCCAGGGCTGGGCCCATCTCACTTCTTGGGGTCTCAAGCTTAAGAAACATTCCTCTAGGAAGCCCTCTCTGACTTCCATCGGCCACTTTGGGGCTCTTTGATGAGAGGCCCCTCTTTGGGCCTCTCCATGCCTATGTGTCCCCCATCATGGCCCCAGTCACTGACACCCATTGTCCTCCCTACCCCAGCACATGTGGAGCCCCAGGAGCCAGGACTGGGATGTGCCCAGGCGGGACCCCATTCCTGCTCTGTGTGTCTCAGGCCGACCTTTCCGGTATCCCAGGGCCACGGCAAGGTCCATCGGGGTGTAGCCAGAGTCGGCTTCGGTGGTGAGGTCAGCACCTCGGGCTGCAAGGGAGAGGGGAGGGTGCTAGAGGGTGGGGCCTGGGAGCCCAGAATGGGGTCTGGGGACCTGGGAGATCCCATGGCACCCCTCATTCCCCACAATGCAGCCGTGGGTCTGCCTATTGCCCATGTGGCCTTTTGACAAGAGTCCAACCTCTGCTATCTTGGTCTCCACTGAAGAACATGGCTGAAGGGTCTCTGAGCCATGGAGGATGGAGGTGCTCAGCCTCTGGGCCAGATCCTAGACCCAGACCCTGACTCCCGTGTGGTCCCACCACCTCCTCCCCTCTGATCCACCCTCCGAGAAGAGCAGGCAGTGACCACCTGCTCCAATAACTCTTCAAGCAACGCTCGGGCATCTCCCTGCCCTCAGGATTCCCGCAGGGCCTGCTGGAGCGTTGGGGGCCTTGGGGCCAGTCCCGACTCCCACTCACCCAGCAAGGCCTCAACGCATTTCACGTGGTTCCCACGCACAGCGTACAGCAGCGGCGTCCCTCCATTCTGTTGTGGGTAGGGGCAGGAAAAACCAAAGTTTACTTCTTCCTCATTCTCACAATGCCTTGTACTCTCTGGCCTCCAACAGAATGTGGTTCCTCCTCCTGCTCATCACTGGGCCCATCTCACTTTTTGGGGTCTTGAGCTTAGACACCTTCCTCCAGAGAGCCCTCTCTGGCTTCCCTTGGCCACACTGGGCTCTTGCAGCCACCTGTGCATCGTCATCATAGCACAATTCACTGCATCTCAGCTGCCTGTTTTCATGTCTGCCTTCCCCACGTGGGGAGCTCTGCTCTGTGAGGCTGGGAATGGGGCTGTCTCCTGTTCTCGGCACCCAGAGCAGGCCTGCACCTTTGAGGTGCTCTGTGAATATTTGAGGCAGGAATGAAGGCCAGGAGGCTGAGAGGTCCCGGGGGAGGGCAGTCCCTCACCCAGTCATAGATGTTGATGTCCACGTCACGCTCCAGCAACAGCCCCACAATGTCTGTATAGCCGCCAGTGCTGGCCAACGACAGGGCGCTCTCTCGCTCTTTGGCCAGGATGTGGGGGTCGGCACCCTGCAAGAAGAAGGGGCAGTGGTGGAATGGGTTGGGGCATAACCAGGAATCCTGGGGTACCCACAGCAGCTGCATCTCTTTTTTTTGCTTTTTTTTTTTTGGAGATGGAGTCTCGCTCTGTTGCCCAGGCTGGAGTGCAGTGGCGTGATCTCGGCTCACTGCAACCTCCACCTCCCGGGTTCATGCAATGCTCCCACCTTAGCCTCCAGAGTACCTGGGATTACAGGTGGCCACCACGACGCCTGGCTAATTTTTGTATTTTTTTAGTAGAGACAGGGTTTCACCCATGTTGGCCGGGCTGATCTCGAACTCCTGACCTCAAGTGATCTGCCCGCCTCAGCCTCCCAAAGTGCTGGGATTACAGGCACAAGCCACCACACCCAGCCAGCAGCCGCATCTCAAAGACAAGGCACCAGCAGACACAGCCAAGAACCCAGCCCACCCTAAGACCCCCGGGAACTCCCCAGCTGCCCAGCTTGGCTGGGACGCACCCACTCCAGCAGGAAGCGAACGGTCTCAATCTCTCCAAAGGCCGAGGCCCAGATGAGGGGAGTGAAGCCGCGCTCGTCTGGCTTGTTGACGAGGTTGTCACCTGGCAGGAGGGGGCAGGTGATACCACCAGGCTGCACCCCTGCCCCCTATCCCCAGTGCTGCCAAAGGGGGACGAGGTGGGGGCTGGGGTTAGACAGGAATGAAGGCGAGCGTACGTCGATGGACATACATGGACACGGTCACACAGACAGGTAGATACAAGCACACACGTGGGTACTCACAGGTCACGTCAGCGTCATGAGTGGACATGGACACCCATATGCACACACCACCCAGGCGCGGACATGCCAGCACACGTGTGGACACGCACCTTTCCGCAAATGCTCCTTCAGCTGGTCGAGCTCCCCCTGCGCCGCGAGCTGGTGGATGGACAGGGCTGGGGCAGGACAGAGGCAGAGTCGTCACTCGTCCCCTTGCTTCTCTGTGCCTCAGTTTACCCTCTGTCCACGACTGCTCCTCACAGGCCCTCCCACCCTCCTACTCCTCTCCTTGTTAGGGACCGTGGGCTCACTCACAGTCTAGGGTGGCCGGCAGAGCTGACACCTCGTTCCCCCGCTGCCGGTTGGTGAGAGTGGTAGAGTGCTTCAGGGAGTTGCCTGCTGGGAGAGAGACAATAGGCCTCAGTTTCCCCTCGGTAGATGTTCTGAGGCTTCAGGACAGAAGCCCATTTGGTTTTTTGCTGCTGTTGTTGTTGTTGTTGTTTGAGATGGAGTCTCGATCTGTCCCACAGGCTGGAGTGCAATGGCGTGATCTCGGCTCACTGCAACCTCCATCTCCTGGGTTCAAGCGATTCTTGTGTCTCAGCCTCCCAAGTAGCTGGGATTATAGGCGCCCGCCACCACACCTGGCTAATTTTTGTATTTTTAGTAGAGATGGGGTTTCGCTATGTTGCCCAGGCTGGTTTCAAACTCCTGACTTCAAATCATCCACCTGCCTCAGCCTCCCAAAGTGCTGGGATCATAAGTTTGAGCCACCACGCCTGGCTGTTGGGCTGTTTTTTTTGAGACATAGTCTTGCTCTGTTGTCCAGACTGGAGTGCAGTGGTGTGATCACAGCTCACTTCAGCCTCAACCTCCTGGGCTCAAGCCACCCTCCCACCTCAGCCTCCTGAGCAGCTGAAACTACAGGTACCACCATACCCAGCAAATTAAAAAAAAATTATTTTGGTAGAGATGGAGTCTTGCTATGTTGCCCAGGCTGGTCTCAAACTCCTGGGCTCAAGCGATCCTCCTGCCTCAGCCTCCCAAAGTGCTGGGATTACAGGCATGAGCCACCATGCCACTGCCTTTGGTATATCCCCGGGGTCTTGGAGCTACCCAAGGCAGTGCCTGGGACTCCACCATTCACTCACTCTACTCTCTTGAATACCTAGGATGCATCTTTCTTCTCCCTGCCTGGCAATGTTCTGGGCAAACAAGACATAGTTTTTGCCCTCTAGGGAGTCTGGGGTCAAGTAGATGCATCAGAAATAGAGACATAATAAAAAACTTCAAGTTGAAATAAGTGTTCAAAAGAACTTAAGGCCGGGCATGGTGGCTCACACCTGTAATCCCAGCACTTTGGGAGGCTGAGGTAGGTGGATCACCTGAGGTCAGGAGTTTGAGACCAGCCTGACCAACATGGTGAAATTCCATGTCTACTAAAAACACAAAATTAGCCAGGCGTGGTGGCAGATGCCTGTAATCCCAGTTACTCGGGAGGTTAAGGCAGAAGAATCACTTGAACCCAGGAGGGAGAAGTTGCAGTGAGAGAGATCACACCACTGCACTCCAGCATGGGCAACAAGAGTGAAACTCCGTCTCAAATAAAAAAATAAACAAATTAAAAGCAGGTAGAAGAGGACAGAAACAAGGGAGCACAAGGAATAAGTCCTTCTTAGGTAATGTGGTAACTGGAGGGCCTCCCCAAGGTGACATCACCGAGATCTTAGGAAGTCAAAGAAATCAGCTACAGGTACTGGGCACGGTGGCTCACACCTGTAAGCCCGGCACTTTGGGAGGCCGAGGCAGGCGATCACCTGAGGTCAGGAGTTCTAGACCAGCCTGGGTAACATGGCAAAACTCCGTCTCCACTAAAAATACAAAAATTAGCTGGGTGTGGTGGCGTATGCCAGCTACTTGGGAGGCTGATGCAGGAGAATCGCCTTAACTCAGGAGAGGGAGTTGCAGTGAATTAAGATAGTGCCACTGCACTCTACCCTGGGTAACAGAGCAAGACTCCGTCTCAAGAAGAGAGGGGACTCCAGGAGGCATCTCAAGATTGGGGAGAGGGAAAAGGAGGGGAGGGGAGGGGAGGGGAAGGGAGGAGAGGAGAGCCTGGGCAACAAGAGCAAACCTCCGTTTAAAAAAAACAAAAAAACCAAAAACGAACTGTAGTCCCAGCTACTCAGGAGGCTGAGGCAGGAGAATGGCGTGAACCCAGGAGGCAGAGCTTGCAGTGAGCTGAGATTGCGCCACGCGCTCCAGCCTGGGCCACAGAGCAACACTCCATCTCAAAAAAAAAAAAGAAAAAAAACCCGGAGGCGGGAAGGGAGGGGAGGGGAGAGGAGTTAGCTATAGGAAGAAGTGTAGGAAGAGCATTCCAGACAGGAGTGACAGCAACAAAGGTTGTGGGAGGGAACTAAATTAGGCATATTCTTGGACTCTAATCAAAAATAAACCCTCAGTTCCTCAGTAAGTAAAACAGGATGACCATCTGATCCAGCAATTTCACTCCTAGCTATCTACCCTCAAAGAGTTAAAAATAGGTGTGAAGGGCCAGGCACTGTGGCTCACACCTGTAATCCCAGCATTTTGGGAAGTGGAGGCCGGCAGATCACTTGAGCCCAGGAGTTGGAGACCAGCCTGGGCAACACGGCAAAACCCCATCTCTACAAAAAATACAAAAATTAGCTGGGCATGGTGGTGCACGCCTGTAAACCAGCTACTTGAGAGGTAGCTGGATTCTTGTGAGGCACGAGAATCGCTTGAACCTGGGAGGCGGAGGTTGCAGTGAGCCGAGATCGCACCACTGCACTCCAGCCTGGGCGACAGAGTGAGACTCGGTCTCAAAGGAAAAAAAAAAGGAAGGAAGCACTGATCCATGGTATGATATGGATGAACTCTGAAAACATGATGCTGAGTGAGAGGGGCCAGACACAAAAGGCTACATAGTGTTATGATCCTACTGGTACGAAATGCCCAGAACAGGAAAATCTAAATAGATAGAAAAGCAGATTGGTTGCCAGGGATGGGTGGAAGGAGATTGGAGAGGGACTGTTATGGTATGGGGTTTCCTTTTAGGGTGATGAAAATATTCTAGATAGGCCGGGCGTGGTGGCTCACACCTGTAATCCAAGTAGTTTGAGAGGCTGTGGCGGGTGGATCACGAGGTCAGGAGTTCAAGACCAGCATGGCCGACATGGTGAAACCCCATCTCTACTAAAAAAACAAAAAATTAGCTGGGCATGGTGGTGCGTTCCTGTAATTGCAGCTACTTGGAAGGCTGAGGCAGGAGAACTGCTTGAACTGGGACCCGGGAGGTGGAGGCTGCAGTGAACCGAGATTGAGCCACTGCACTCCAGCCTGGGCTACAGAGTGAGATTCTGTCTCAAAAAACAAAGAGGCTAGGCGCGGTGGCTCACACCTGTAATCCCAGCACTTTGGGAGGCTGAGGTGGGTGGATCACCTAAGGTCGGGAGTTCAAGACCAGCCTGACCAACATGGAGAAACCCCGTCTCTACTAAAAATACACAAAATTAGCCAGGCATGGTAGTGCATGCTTGTAATCCCAGCTACTTAGGAGGCTGAGGCAGGAGAATTGCTTGAACCCAGGAGGCGGCGGTTGTGGTAAGGCGAGATCATGCCATTGCACTCCAGCCTAGGTAACAACAGCGAAACTCCATCTCAAAAAACAAAAAACAAAACAAAAATATTCTAGATAGAGGCGGTGGTTACGCAACACTGTGAACGTACTTACTGATATTGAATGGTACTGCAATCCTGGCTTAAATGGCAAACTTTTATGTTATGTATAGTTTATCACAACAAAAAAATATATACAAAGTTGTAAAAAAAAAAGAAAAAGAAAAAGAAACAAACCCTTCCTGAATGGAGAAGGAAGACACGTCCTATTAGTGAGCCATAAAGACAGAGGTCCCAGCCAGGCATGGTGGCTCATGCCTGTAAATCCCAGCACTTTGGGAGGCTGAGGCAGGAGGATCGCTTGAGGCCAGGAGTTCAATATCAGCCTCAGCAACATGGTGAGACCCTGCCTTTCAATTACAAAAAAAAGAAAAAAATTAGCCAGGTGCGGTTGCATGCCTATAGTCCCAGCTACTAGGGAGCTGAGTGAGGTAGGAGGATGGCTTGAGCCCAGGAAGTTGAGGCTGCAGTGAACTATGATCTCATCACTGCACTCCAGCCTTGGTAACAGAGCAAGAACCTGTATCAAAAAGCAAAAACAGACTGGGCACAGTGGCTCACACCTGTAATCCCAGCACTTTGGGAGGCCGAAGCGGGCGGATCACCTGAGGTCAGGAGTTCAAGACCAGCCTGGACAACATGGTGAAACCCCGTCTCTACTAAAAATACCAAAAACATTAGCCGGGCATAGTGGTAGGAGCCTGTAATCCCAGCTACTCAGGAGGCTGAGACAGGAGAATCAGTTGAACCCAAGAGGCGGAGGTTGTAGTGAGCTGAGATCGTGCCATTGCACTCCAGCCTGGGCAACAAGAGCGAAACTCCATCTCAAAAAACAACAAAACAACAACAAAAAAATGAAAGCAAGACAAAGGTTCCATCTGGGACCTGACATTCCATCATGATGGAATCCCAGAGGGCCAATCCCAGAGGAGGTATCCTACCCTGTGGAGAGGAAACACTGGCATCCGGTTCGGGATTCACAGGCTCGGGGGTGCAGGGGAAGAGACTGAGGACCACAGTGTCTGAGCCATCTGCGGCCTCCTCTCCCAGGTCTTCAGGGTCCCCAAGTTCTGAAGCAGGGGGCAGCTGGGTCAGGATGAGGTCCTCTGCAGGCTGGGTAGGCTCCATGAGGAACGCTGGTGGAGGTGTCAGAAAGGGAGAGATGACAATAATTATCAACAGCTATAATAAAGTAGGCACCGACTGCATACCTAGCCTTGCATTGTGAGGGTGGGTAAACCGAGATCCAGGTTAATTACCAGAGCCAGGGAAATGAAAACCAGAGTCCAACTGCTTTCGAGGTGTACCCTCCCCCACCATCAAAACACCTGCAATGTGCAATGTTTAAAAGCCTGGGCTCTGGCTGGGCACGGTGGCTCACAGCTGTAATCCCAGCACTTTGGGAGGCTGAGGTGGGTGGATCACAAGGTCAGGAGTTCGAGACCAGCCTGGCCACCATGGTGAAATGCCATCTATACTAAAAATACAAAAATTAGCCAGGTGCGGTGGCGGGTGCCTGTGATCCCAGCTACTCAGGAGGCTGAGGCAGAGAATTGCTTGAACCCGGGAGGTGGAGATTGCAGTGAGCAGAGATCATATCACTGCACTCTAGCTTGGGCGACAGAGCAAGACTCCGCCTCAAAAAGAAGAAGAAAAAAAAAAGGGCTCTGGGGTCAGCTGTCTGGGTTCGAATCCCTCAATTTATAGGCCCTGAGAACTTGGGCATGTGACTTAACCTTTGAGCCTCAGTTTCTTCCACGACAAAATGTGGAAATGAGCCGTACAACGAATTATGTCTGCACATAGCTTATCCAGGGGTCTGCTAAGGGCGGAGCTCAATAAATATTCGCTATGGTTGCTGGGGGGGGCTTCCCAGAATGAGTGAGAGCTCAACAAAGGTGTGATTGGTCCCACTCCCACCCAAGCTTCCCAAATCGATCCAGGAGGTCCACTCACCTCCCCACGAGCCTCCTCTGTCCCCCCGCACCTAAAGCCCAGTTCTCTCAAAACTTGGGGGCCCAAGTCACAAACTATTCTCTTCCAATGGATATAGCGGGAGGCAAGCTGGCGACTGGACCCTCAGCGCTCTGGTTTCCTCTGCCAGGACAGAAAGCAACTTGATACTCGACCGCTACCCCCACCCCAGAGCTCCCCCACTGCGCGTGCGCACCCCGCCCCCCAAAAGTGAGGAAGGGCCCCAGCCCTAAGTGCTGCCTCTAGCCCTTTAAGACTTAGGGGAGGGCGTGGATTCCGCTGGGGCCCTGGGAGGGCAGTTGCGCCTGCGCCTTCTTTTCCCCTCCTCACCGACTCGGAGGGAATGGGCGGGGCCTAATGGGCTCTGAGAAATTCACAGCGCCTGTGCCCGCTTACCTTTACCCCGCCCACAGATTTTTCCAGAGGGAGCCAATCGGCTCCGGCTTCGGGTAGATGGGCGGGGCTATATCAAGAAGAAGCGGTAGAGGAAATACGCGGGGCGTCTGGAACTTAAAGGGGCAACGTACCTTTGCCGTCCCGTTCCTCAAGGTCCCTTCTGCGGTCTCAAAGGCTTATAAGCAAGGGCGGAGGCAGAGGGCTAAAGAAGGGAGTTTATGCGGTCCGAGTGGATAATGCGTAGAGGGCTCCCCCAGCTCGTCTCTCAGGGAATAGAGGGTTCAGAAAGGGAGAGAGTTCTTCCCCCTCTCCTGCCTGGGTGTCCCTCCACCAGCCTCAGGGGCGTCGCGCCCCCTCCTCACCGCGCCACCCCCGGGTGTGCCTCCTTCCCTCCGTCTCACAGCCCCTTTCCTGTCCGCGAAGACTGAGGAGCGGGGAGGGCGGGCCCTCTGACGCCGGAACTGGAGCCGTGCGGCGTCCGGTTTCAGCAGGGAAGGCTTAGGCGGCCGTCCCAGCCTCCAGGCTTCCGGTCCCGTTTCCCTGTTCGCTCGGCCGCGGTCGCTATGGAGGAACCAGAGATGCAGCTCAAGGGGAAGAAAGGTGGTGCGGGCCTCCGGGCGGGACAGAGGGGGCCGGGAACTCGTGGAGGGGCGACCTGACAAAGGCCGAGCGCGGAGGGGCCGCGCGAGGAGCAGTGATTGAACTGCCGTCCAACCCCAGCTCGGCCGCTGACTAGTTTTGAAACCTGTAGAAAGGCTCCGTATCTGCTTTAATTACCCGTCCCCCCAGGATTGTTTCAATAATTCAGTAGCTGAGGCTGGGAGTGGTGGCTCACGCCTTTGTAATCCCAGCACTATGAGAGGCCTAGGCGGGAGCATCGCTTGAGCCCGAGACCAGCCTGGGTGACATAGTGAGACCTCGTCTCTTAAAAAAAATACAAAAATTAACTGGGCGTGGTGGCACACGCCTGTGGTCCCAGCTACTTGGGCGGCTGAGGTGGAAGGATTGCTTGAACTCGGGAGGTCGAGGCTGCACTGCAGTGAGCTGTGATCGTGCCACTGCACCCCAGCCTGGGTGACAAGTGAGACCCTGTCTAAAAAAACAAACAAAAACCAAAACTCAACTATCTGATATTTGTAATGCATTGACAGAATCCCCGGGGTAAAGTAATCGCTGTGCGTGTTGTTTCCTTTTTCTTTTTTTTGAGACAAGGTATCACTCAGTCGCCCAGGCTGGGGTGCAGTGGCGCGATCATGGCTCACTGTAGCCTCAATCTCTCTGGCTCGGGCAATCCTCCTGCCTCAGCTTTTCCAGTAGTTGGGACTACAAGCGCACGCCACTACGTCAGGCTAATTCTTTAATTTTTTTTTTTTTTTTGAAGGAGTCTCGTTCTGTCACCCAGGCTGGAGTGCCGTGGCGGGATCTCGGCTCACTGCAACCTCAGCCCCCTGAGTAGCTAGGATTACAGGCACACACCACCATGCCCGGCTAATTTTTTTGTATTTTTAGTAGAGACGGGGTTTCACCATATTGCTCAGGCTGGCCTTGAACTCCTGACCTCGAGTGATCCGCGCACTTTGGCCTCCCAAAGTGCTGGGATTACAGGTGTGAACCACTGCGCCCAGCTAATCCCCTATACTTTGAATCACCTCTAGAATACTCACATCTAGAGTACATAATACAGGCCTACGCATCACTTCATTCACATTGATTCAAAGAAGTGCTTAGTGTAGGGCAAATTCAAGTTTTGCTTTTTGAAACTTTGTAGATTTTTTTTTTCCTGAGTATTTTCCATCCACAGTTGGTTGAATCCACAGATTCGAGAACCATGGATAACGGAAGGCAAGAGTAGGAGGCATAAGCCACCATGCCCTGTCTGTTATGCTCACTTTCCTCTTTTTTTTTTTATTTGAGACGGAGTTTCACCCTTGTTGCCAAGGCTGGAGTGCAATGGCATGATCATGGCTAACTGCAACCTCCACCTCCCGGGTTCAAGCGATTCTCCTGCCTCAGCCTCCCGAATAGCTGGGATTACAGGCATGCACCACCATGCCCAGCTAATTTTGTATTTTCAGTAGAGACGGGGTTTTTCCATGTTGGTCAGGCTGGTCTCAAACTCCCAACCTTAGGTGATCCTCCTGCGTCGGCCTCCCAAACATCTGGGATTACAGGCATGGGCCATCACCCCTGGCCGTTATGCTCACATTCAAAGTGAGGAGGCTTATCTGGTAAGAGGTCACACAGTTTGGAGGTGGCAGGTTGGGCTCTGCCACTCAAAGCACAGTGGTGAGATGGAGAGACTCGTGTTAGCCTCCTTTGACTCCCAGACATGCCTGGGTTCTCTCTCCTGAGCAATCACCCTGGTGATGGCATTGGATTCATCTCCGTAGCAAACCTTGAGGCAGGTGCTGTTATTCCTTTTTTCCAGATGAGGAAGCTGAGGCTCAGAGAAGCCCTGCTCTCCCAAATTCAAGCTTTTAGCTTTTCCTGTGAACATGTAACCTAATCAGTTGAAATTGGTATTAAAAGAAAGGAACAAAATGCCAAGGTCCTGAATTAGGTGGAGGGGACATCTGTTAAGCTTGGTAGTCAGGGAGGGTCTTGCGCAGGAGGTGACATTTGAGCAGACCTGAGGGACAAAGGAGAGCCAGTGACAGAATGGTGTCTCCGGTTGGGAATAGCAGGTGCAAAGGCCTTGAGGTGACAGAGTGTTCAGAGCTCTGCTGTAATGAATAAAAGAGTGATTGGTCACATACAGGCATTTAATTTTGTTTTTTTTTTTTTTTGAGATAAGAGTCTTGTTCTCTTGCCCAGACTGGAGTGCAGTGGTATGATCATGGCTCACTGCAGCCTCCACCTG
>NW_012120265.1:3403530-3407042 GCF_000951035.1 Colobus angolensis palliatus | reverse complement strand
GCATGCCTGTAATCCCAGCTACTCAGGAGGCTGAGGCAGGAGAATCACTTGAACCAGGGAGTCGGAGATTGTGGTGATCTGAGATTGCACCACTGTACTCCAGCCTGATGACAGAGCAAGACTCTCAAAAAAAAAAAAGTTTACTCCTTATGAACTCATCACTCACTATGTCCTCTCATTAATGTCCCCTTTTTAAAATTTTTTATTTTTTTATGTTTTTTTGAGATGGATTTTTGCTCTTGTTGCCCAGGCTGGAATGCAATGGCATGACCTCAGCTCACTGCAACCTCCACCTCCCAGATTCAAGTGATTCTCCTGCCTCAGCCTCCAGAGTAGCTGGGACTACAGGTACCGGCCATCATGCCTGGCTAATTTTTGTATTTTTAGTAGAGATGAGTTTTACCATGTTGGCCTGTCTGGTCTTGAACTCCTGACCTCAGGTGATCTGCCCACCTCAGCCTCCAAAGTGCTAGGATTACAGGCGTGAGCCACCACACCCGGCCTCATTAATGTCCTCTTGAGTGAGCCGTGCCATGACCACTTTCTCCAGACTGTCATGGGCCAGGGGTAACCTAGCTGCTGAGGGATATACCAGATGCCCCCTTTGCTCTGGCTGGACTCAACACTTGAGCAATGAGGAGGCTGATGCTTTGTCTCCCCACACCCGCCCCACCCCTACCACCTGTGGACCCTGTATCCAGTCACGGACAAGTTCACTGAGAGCGTCTACGTCCTGGCCAACGAGCCGTCCGTGGCCCTGTACCGGCTGCAGGAGCACGTGCGTCGCTCCCTCCCCGAGCTGGCCCAGCACAAGGTGAGCTGGGGCCTGCTGGGAGGAGCAAGGGCTGTCGGGGCAGGAGTCAAGGCTGGGACACCAATAAGGAGGCATGTGGTGGCAGAGCCAGGTCAGAGGCGTGGTGGACAGATCTGGGGTAGATTCTGAAGGAGGTGGCAAGATGTATGTATTATTAGTTCATTCTCTTGCTGCTATAAGGACATACCCAAGACTGGGTAATTTATAAAGAGATTTAATTGACTCACTGTTCAACAGGGCTGGGGAGGCCTCAGGAAACTTACAATCATGGCAAAAGGGGAAGCAAACATGTACTTCCTCACATGGCAGCAGGAGAAGTATGAGTGCCCCGTGAAGGGGGAGGCCCCTTTTTAAAACCACAAGATCTCGTGAGAACTCACTTACCAGGAGAACAGGATGAGGGGAACTGCCTGTATGATTCAGTTATCTCCACCTGGTCCCTCACAACACACGGGGATTATGGGAACTGCAATTCAAGGTGAGATTTGGGTGGGGACACAGCCAAACTGTTCTATTCTGTAACAGTTATGACCTGCATAGCAAGGAGGCAGCCGTCTGATGATCTAAGGGAAGGGTGTGCCAGGCAGGGGGAACAGCCTGTGCAAAGGCCCTGAGGCATAGTGGCCAGGTGTTCACAGAAAGCCCAGACCTGTGAGGGAAGGGAATTGCAGGAGGAAAGTTCTCTGCATCCACCATGAGGGCTCAGGGGAGCCCCAACCAAGAGAGCTGGAAGGAAGGCCCTCTAGATGGGGGTGGCCTCCCTTGCCAAACATCTCCTGCGCCCCCTACAGGCAGACATGCAGCGTTGGGAGGAGCAGAGCCAGGGAGCCATCTACACTGTGGAATACGCCTGCAGGTGAGCGCCACAGCCTCTCCGCTGCAGGGTCACTTTCTGCTGCTCTGGCCTCCTGGGCTTTCAGGGGCATCCCAGCCATCTGCCCAGTAAGCCCCACCCTGCCAAGCCTACCCGAGTGGGTGTATGGAGTCTGTACCACGATTAACCTGGCCAGGGCCCCCGGTGGGTGTCTTCCCTGTACTCCCCAGCTGCCACAGAAGAGAGGGATAAGGATTCTAGAAGATGCTTCCGGGGACCAGCATTTCTGTCCCACAGCCAGGACCACAGATGGGCCGGTGGGGTAGATGGCAGCCAGGGGGAAGCCCAAAGCACAGATAAGGCTGTTTATTTTTAAATTTTTTTTGAGACAAGAGTCTCTGTCACCTAGGCTGGAGTGCAGTGGTGCGATCTCAGCTTACTGCAACGTCCGCCTCTCAGGTCCAAGCAGTTCTCCCGCTTCAGCCTCCCGAGTAGCTGGGACTACAGGCGCCTGCCAACTCGCCCGGCTAGTTTTTTTGTATTTTTAGCAGAGATGGGGTTTCGCCATGTTGGCCAGGCTGGTCTCGAACTCCTGACCTCAGGTGATCCACCTGCCTCAGCCTCCAGAGTAGCTGGGACTACAGGTGCCCCGCCACCTCGCCCGGCTAATTTTTGGTATTTTTTAGTAGAGACGGGGTTTCACCGTGTTAGCCAGGATGGTCTTGATCTCCCGACCTCGTGATCCGCCCGTATTGGCCTCCCAAAGTGCTGGGATTACAGGCTTGAGCCACCGCGCCCGGCCCCCATGGGAGAGTTTAAAGCAAGGGTGGGAATAGATGATTTGTTCATTTGGAGTTCACCTCATCTGCTGCATGGAGATTGGACTACTGGCAGGAGGGGAAGCAGGGAGACCAGGGAGAGGGTGGGTCTGGCATCCAGGCAAAAGATGGCCGTTCCTGGCTGTGCCTGGACCCATGCGGGCAGTGTGGTATAATAGTGAGAACAGGTGAAACTAGAACCATCAGGATCTGCCCAAGGATGGGACAGGAAAGGCGGGCCCTGCTCGTTGGCTGGGAATGCCATTGTTGAAGCAGACCCTGTAATGAGGATTTGTGTGCAATTAATTTATCAGGGCCGGGCGTGGTGATTCACTCCTATAATCCTAGCACTTCGGGAGGCCGAGGTGGGCAGATCACTTGAGGTCAGGAGTTCGAGACCAGCCTGGCCAACACGGTGTAACACCGTCTCAACTAAAAATACAAAAATCAGCCAGGCGTGGTGGCGGGTGCCTGTAATCGCAGCTACTCAGGAGGTTGAGGCAGGAGAATCGTCTGAACCCAGGAGGTGGAGGTTGCAGTGAGCCAAGATTGTGCCACTGCACTCCAGCCTGGACAACAGAGCAAGACTCTGTCTCAAAAAAAAAAAAAATTTTTCATCAGGAGACATCTGCAGGGGAGAAGGGGAAACAGGGCACGGCTGGCTGGTGAGGAGGCTGAGTGAGGGGCACCTCAGGTAAAATCTGCAGAGGGAGGCCTCAGCCTGGGCCTGCACAGGAGCCCAGAAGGTTAAGTTAGGCTCCAGGTTGTTCCAGTGCCCAGCGAGGGACACAGGTTTTCATATCCCTCACTGGTGAGTGGCGGCTGAGGGCCTCCTGGGATGTGAACTTCCAGGCACTTTCGGGTCCTGTGGGCATGCTCTGAAGAAGAGTCCCAGGTGTGGTCATGGGGGTAAAAAGAATGCCGGGAAGTGCAGTAGGCAGCAGTGTCCACTACCAGTGGGTTTGAGAGGGAAAGATGAGAAGAGTTCACTGGGGTCTGTGCACAGTGGCTCATGCCTATAATCCCAGCACTTTGGGAGGCCGAGGCAGGAGGATCACTTGAGACC
>NW_012120265.1:3385425-3403480 GCF_000951035.1 Colobus angolensis palliatus | reverse complement strand
GGAGCTTGCAGTGAACTGAGATCGCACCACTGCACTCCAGCCTGGGCAACAGAGTGAGACTCCGTCTCAAAAAAAAAAAAAAAAAAACCTGTGCTTTCTTCCTCTAGCTGTGGCATCTAATCCAGGAATCTACGCCATGGGTGGCTAAACACAGTTCATTTTAACTCGTTAAAATGAAATAAGGCCAGGCGCAGTGACTCACGCCAGTAATCCCAGCACTTTGGGAGGCCGAGTGGGCAGATCATTTGCGGCCAGGAGTTGAGACCAGCCTGGCCAACATGGTGAAACCCCATCTCTACTAAAAATACAAAAATTAGCCAGTGGGCTAATGGTGGTGGGCACCTGTAATCCCAGCTACTAGGGAGGCTGAGGCAGGAGAATCACTTGAACCCGGGAGACAGAGGTTGCTGTGAGCCAAGATTGTGCCCAGTCTGAACAACAGAGTGAGACTTTGTCTCAAAAAAAAAAAAAAAAAATTAAAATTAGAAAATGAGGCTGTGCGCAGTAGCTCATGCCAGTAATCCCAGCACTTTGGGAGGCCGAGGCGGGAGGATCACCTGAGGTCGGGAGTTTGAGACCAGCCTGACCAAGGTGGAGAAACCCCATCTGTACTAAAAATACAAAAATTAGTGGGGCGTGGTGGCACATGCCTGTAATTCCAGCTACTCGGGAGGCTGAGGCAGGAGAATCGCTTGAACCTAGGAGGTGGAGGTTGCAGTGAGCTGAGATCGCGCCATTGCACTCCAGCCTGGGCAACAAGAACAAAACTCCATCTCAAAAAAAAAAAAGAAAGAAAGAAAACTAGTAAATATTCAGCTCTCAAGTCCCACTAGCCACATTCCAAGTGCTTCTCAGCCATCTCAATGGATGAAGAACATTTTCATCACCACAGATGTTGCCCCAGACATCACTGGGCTAGGCGGGAGGCCAGCGAGCATTTGTCTGTAATGAAATGTGTATTTCTTTTTAATTTAATTTTATGTATTATTATTTTTTTGAGACAGAGTCTTGTTCTGTCACCCAGGCTGTAGTGCAGTGGCGCAATCACGGCTCCCTATAGCCTTGACTTCCTGGGCTCAAGTGCTCTTCCTACCTCAGGCTCCTAAGTAGCTGGGACCACAGGTGAGTGCCATCATGCCTGGCTAATTTTTACATTTTTTGTAGAGATGGGACTTCACTATGTTACCCAGGCTGGTCTCAAACTCCCAGGCTCAAATAATTCTTTTGCCTCAGCCTCCCAAAGTGTTGGGATTACAGGTCTGAGCCACCACATCCAACCAGATTTTTCTTTTCCTTTTCTTTCTTTTTTTTGAGATGGAGTATTGCTCTGTCGCCCAGGCTGGAGTGCAGCAATCTCAGCTTACTGCAAGCTCCACCTCCCAGGTTCACGCCATTCCCTTGCCTCAGTCTCCCAAGTAGCTGGGACTACAGGTGCCCACCACCATGCCTGGCTAATTTTTTTGCATTTTTAGTAGAGACATGGGTTTCACCATGTTAGCCAGGGTGGTCTCGATCTCCCCACCTCATGATCCACCTGCCTCGGCTTCCCAAAGTGCTGGGATTACAGGTGTGAGCCACTGCGCCCAGCCCAGATTTTTCTTTTTAAGAGATGGGGTCTTGCTGTGTTGCCCAGGCTGGTCTCAACCTCCTGGGCTCAAGCCATCCTCTTGCCTTGGCTGTTGAGTAGCTGGGATTACAGGCGTGAACCACAGTGCCCAGGTGTTCTTTCTTTCCATTTTTTTTTACACTCCCATTATCAGTAGTAATGACTGAGATACTTTTTATGACATCTTTATACACTGAAACCTCCTTCAAAACATTAGATGTTTCAGTGGCAGATAAGTGAATGTGCTGTGTTGCATAGACGTCATTTAGTCATAGCAGGGAAATCTAAAATGTAAGCCCATTGTGAGTCCTCGGGGAGACCCGCAGAATTACCGAGGTACCCACTGAGCTCTGGTGGTGACCTCTAGTGCTGGGGTGTGAGACAGTTACCTGCAGGACCGGGGCACTGACCAGGCCTGTCCTCCCGTTTCAGCGCCGTGAAGAACCTGGTGGACAGCAGCGTCTACTTCCGCAGCGTGGAGGGTCTGCTCAAACAGGCCATCAGCATCCGGGACCATATGAATGCCAGTGCGCAGGGTCACAGGTAGCTCCTGGGACCGCCCGCCCCCACTGCGGCTCTCAGCCGCAAGGACTGTCTCAGCTGCGCTGAGAACCACTGCTTCTCGCTTATTAGAAAACTTTGTCTTTCCTCTTGTCCTGGTGTCTGGTGACCTCCTCTTGTCCTGTGGCATCTATAACCTGAGTTCAGTCACTTAATACCCAGGTCCTGAGCTCTGCTGTGTGCCTGGCCCTGGGCTGGGTGCTGGGGACATAGCAGTGACTGAGACAGGCTCACAAGGAGACATACGACAACCAGGTAAACATGGCAGACAAGAGCATGTCAGATATGCTGTGAAGAATTCCACGGGGCCCCTCCTGGGAGATGGCATGAGTGACATGCAGACAGAGACGATCTGGGGGCAGACGGAGTTCCACACAGGGCAGTGGTGAGGGCAGGATGCTCTGGGGCTGGGTTCCCTGGGAGTGTTCAGGAAGCACCAAGAAGGCTTCTGTGGCTGGAGCGGGCCAGCTCGGGGGAGATGGGGCCAGGGAGATGGCAGGGGCCTCTCCCTGTCCCATGACCCAGAGCCGAGGGAGGCTTCAAGCTGAGGACCAGCAGTCTGAAAACGAAAAGCACTCACAGTGCTTGAACATTGGAAATAGAGTTTTTGAAGAGTAGCCCTTCTTTTTGTTTTTTGTTCCCATTATAACTTAATAAATACGCTTATAAACACATACTCATGTGCCAGGAGCAGGAACGTCGCCTTGGGATGTGTCTGGCTTCCACAGATTAGGGTTCTGGCAGGCCTGTCCCCTGCTGTGCACAAGAAAGCATCTGTGTTGCTTAACTAAGACAACAAGAATTGCAGAAAGAAGACTTGAGTGTATGTGTAAGAATGGGAGTGTAGCAATCTTCCCTCAAAGGGTAGCATGAAGGGTTTATCTGGGCTCTCTTGCATCTGAAGGGGAGCGGCATCGGGCTTTTCTGCCATGGGTTGGTGTTGGCAGTTGGAACTAGACTTCACTGAAAAGACATAGCTCTTACTGTCAACTCAGGGTTTCCAAAAATGCTTTTATATGCCCTGTTTGTGCCTGCTGTTTCAAAAACGCAACATGCTCCCAAAAGACATTAGTAGCAGCTTGAGTTGCTGCTAACACCTCTCTGTAAGCCCTATGGATTTGAAGTGCCCAGTCCTGTGTGAATGAGTCCCAGGTGTGGCCTCTGCAGTGCTTCATCCCACTTTTGAAAACATACGTATATATTTTAAATAGAAACATGGTCATGATACATTCCCCGGGCAGGTCTCAAACTCCTGGGCTCAAGCAATCCTCTTGCCTCAGTCTCCCAAAGTGCTGGGATTACAGGGATGACCCACTGGGCCCGGCCATTTGTCACTTTTTTTTTGGAGACAGAATCTCACTTTGTCGCCCAGGCTGGAGTGCACTGGCAAAATCTTAGCTCACTCCAGCCTCCCGCTCTGGGTTCCAAGTGATTCTCATGCCTCAGCCTCCTGAGTAGCTGGGATTACAGGCACACGCCACCACGCCTGGCTAATTTTTGTATTTTTAGTAGAGATGGGGTTTTGCCATGTTGGCCAGGCTGGTCTTGAACTCCTGACCTCAGGTGATCCATCCGCCTCAGCCTCCCAAAGCGCTGGGATTATAGGCATGAGCCACAGTGCCTGGCCCACTCACCCCACTTTTAAGGAGGATGCCCCAGAAGCTCAAGCCAAAGGTCTTCCGAGACGAGAGTGTCACCCAAACATGCACTCCAGCCAGCTGAGCAAGCCTCGTGGCCTCTGACCTTGGCCTCATGGATGCTGCACGTGTTTTGTTCCAGCCCAGAGGAACCACCCCCGCCCTCCTCAGCCTGAACCTGGAAGAGACTCGGGGCACCCCAGCCTCCACCAACCCAGGTCAGTGCCGAGGGTAGCCACGAGCCTCTCTCTGCTCTGAACTAACCAACCCACCCGCTTGGCAGTCAGCCAGGCACCTGCTTGTCTAACCACTTGGGGTTTCTTACTGGGCTTGTGGGATGGTTTTGGAGGTGGCAGGTGGAGGGGTGTCTGCGGGTCCAGAATGTTTCACCCTGCTGCTCAGGGACTATGTCAGCGCATCTTTCCCACTCTCTCTCCGCCACCTTCCTCTTTCTTTTCCAGGCCATAGGCCCTATGCCAGTCCCAGAGATTTCCACCCCCCAAGACAGAGAGGGGAGCCCACATTTCCTCTATCCTACCACATACCAGCAACCTGCTTTACCCATGCACAGTCTCTCAGGCAGAGCCCAGCATGGGCAATTACTCACCTATCTCTGGGACCTCCCCACCAATCCACTGCCTAACTGCTGTGTGACCAAGCAAATTAACCCCCCTCTCTGGTCTCTGCATTTCCTTTGTGTAAAGGTGGCTCATCAGGTGACTGAGAGGGGGCAGGGCATGGTGATGGATGTGCTTTGGAGCAGTCAGCTATTTCTACATAACACAGCATCCAAAAACTTAGTGGTTTACAGCCCCAGTAATTAATCTACTCACTGTTCTGCACTTTGGGCTGGGCTCAGCTAGGCGGTTCTGCTGCTCTCTCTGGGGCTCGCCCATGTGGTGCTCATGGGAGCTCAGCTGCAGCTGCATAGTCGGGGGCCCTTGACCAGGACTGCTGGCAGCAGGCGTCAGGTTTTCCTCATGGCCTCCCCATCAGGCCAGCCTGGGTTTCTCCTGGTCGCTGGGAGCCAGGAGAGTAGCTTCCATGCGGAGTGCCGGTTTCACATTTGTGGGTGGCCCATCTGTTGAGGCCAGTCACGTGACCAGGCCCAGGATCAGATGGGAGAGGAACATACAAGTGCAGCGTGAGCCGTGGGAGGCATAGCTGACCACGCTTAGAAAGTGTGGTACCAGGAAAGATCTGATGTGTCACCATTCTGTATCTGTGATGGGCAGACGCAGGCAGGTTAAAGGGGTCCCAGGGACTTATCGAGCCTCTGCCTGTTGGCCAGGCACTGTGATTGTCCTTGGTGCCATGGAAGCCCTCTCAGAGGTCGAGGGGAGGCAGGTGGAGACAGAGCCTCTGTAGGCCTTTCAAGCTGTAGCCCCAGAGCCCAGAGGCAGCCAAATTCATGTGTCCAGTCAGAGAGCACTTAGTGGGCACTGCAGTCAATCAGAGAGCACTTATTGGACACCACAGGCAGCATGCGTTTATTGAGTACCTCTGACAGTTGATGCACACTTCCTGAGCACCTGTTCATAGCAGGCTTAGTTCTGGTTGTGGGGTGGTGAGGAATCCCACAGGCTGAGGGGTGGCCTGGGAGCTTTCTGGGGGGCCTGAAGCAGGAGGGGCTGCCTGAGGGGGTCAACAGCCTACTGCCCTAAGCAGCCCTGCCCACACCCCCAACCTAGCCTCTTGTCTCCCCAGTCCCATCCCCCACACCCTGGTCACTCCTACTTTGTGCCTCAAGGACACTGCCCCTCTGCCCTCCTCACTCCCCAGCGTCTGCTGTCCCCTCCGCAGGGGGAATGCTGCTCCCCGGCAGGATTGCTCTGTGTCTCATCCAGCTTTGTCCCTGCAGAGTCCCTCTCCCCAGAACCACCAGTTCCATGCCCCATCTCAGAGCCTTTCTTTTTTTCTTTCTTTCTTTTTTTTTGAGATGAAATCTCGCTCTGGTCACCCAGGCTGGAGTGCAGTGGCATGATCTTGGCTCACTGTAACTCTGCCTCTCAGGTTCAAGCGATTCTCTCACTTGAGCTTCCCGAGTAGCTGGGACTATAGGTGCCTGGCACCTCACCCGATGAGTTTTTGTATTTTTAGTAGAGACGGAATTTCACCATGTTGGTCAGGCAGGTCTTGAACTCCTGACTTCAGGTGATCTGCCCTCCTTAGCCTCCCAAAGTCCTGGGATTACAGGCATGAGCCACTGCACCTGGCCTCAGAGCCTTTCATTCTGCACCCCTTAGGGTCATCAGTGACCTTCACAGGGTCAAGTTATCCCCCTCCTCTCCAGTCCCAGGACCTTAAGCACTGCCCCGTTTTACAGAAGAGGAAACCAAGGCCCGAGAGGTAAGGCAGCCAGCCCAGGGTCATCGCCTATGCCCAGAAATGCCAGGATTCCCACCCAGACCTCTGACCACCAAGCTCCACCTTAGCCTGGCCCAGGTTCATCCCTCAGGTGCCGCCTCATGCCTTGAGTCTGCCTCTCTGACCACCCTGACCCTCGCCCCCGCTCGCCAGCCTGACCGAAGCTGGGCCAGGCAGAGACTGAAGACTGAATGAGTGCGGCCAGCACCCTCCTCCTGCGCCTGCCCAGAGACTCCAGGCCCAGCCATCAATGTTCCCAGAAGTGGCTTATTGCTCCTGGACTCTTACTGGCCCCCCATCGACCCTTGGACCAATAATTGCCATCAAAATAATCCTGATTATGCACCTACCAAGTCCCTGGCCCTGGGCTAAAGTCTTCACAGGGGTCATCTCATTTCATCCTCAGCCCTCAAAAGCAGGTCTCACCCCCAAATACAGATGGACAAAGAGAGGCTCTGCCGGGCATGGTAGTGGGCACCTGTGATCCCAGCTACTCAGGAGGTTGAGGCATGAGAATCACTTGAACCCAGGAGGCAGAGGTTCCAGTGAGCCAAGATGGCACCACTGCACTCCAGCCTGGGTGAGAGAGCAAGACTTTGCACCCCCCGACCCCCAACCACCAAAAAAAAAAAAAGAAAAAGGGGAACAGTCAGAGAAGAGCAGACCCCAGCCTGGGTTGGTCCCAGCCCTGCCCGCCTCTGATGTGCTGTGTGACATAGGCCTGGTGCTGGCCCTCTCTGGGCCTCCCTCCCTTCCTTTCTTTTCTTTCTTTCACCTGGCGCTGGCCCTCTCTGGGTCCCCTCCCCTCCCCTCCTCTCTTCTTCTTTTCCAGGATCTGGCTGTCACCCAGGCTGGAGTGCAGTGGCATGATCTCAGCTCACTGCAACCTCTGCCTCCTGGGCTCAAGTGATCCTCCTGTCTCAGCCTCCCAAGTAGCTGGGACTACAGGCGCACACCACCACCCCCAGCTAATTTTTTGTATTTTTTGTAGAGACGGGGTTTCACCATGTTGGCTAGGCTGGCCTCAAACTCCTGAGCTCGTGATCCTCCCACCTCAACCTCCCAAAGTGCTGGGATTATAGGCGTGAGCCACCACACCCAGCCTTGGTTCTCCCTTTCTTCATCTGGATAAGGAAGGCTGGACTGCACCTTCTCTACAGGCTAAGCTGGACACTCGCATATCTGCCCTCCCAAACTGCATTCTGCCTCAAGCAGCGACGCCCACCCCAGGCTCAGGCCACATGGAGAGGCCACCCTTAGTTCCAGGGGTGGATGTGGCACCTCGGCCTGGCCAATCAGAGCTGCTGTGTCCTAGGTTCCCAGTGATTGGTTCGAGATGGACACGTGACCCAGTGAGAGGCCTTCCTGGGAGTTCTACCGGGAGCATCAGGAAGGTTGAGCTGGGTGGATGGGAACGGGGCAGGGGCGAGGGGGTTCCAGGGGAGACCTGAGAACATTGCCTGGGGCCCTGGATCCAACTGTACGTGACATAAGCCAATTTCATTTCTTTGGTTTCATGGACACCTGAATTATGATTTTTGCCAAAATGGCTTTGAGTCCGTTTCTGCTGCTATTTGCAGAAGGGCCTGCACTGACCTCTGTGAATGACAAGTCTGGGTGACCTCCACAAGTTATGCATCTCCAAGGCCAGCTGTGTTACCCCAGAATCCCTTGTTCCAGTACAATGTATTAGGGAGGTCAGATAGAGTTGTTTAGGGTCAAGGCAGTTTCCAGTCCCGCTACTCTGGGAGGGTCCGTCATCTTGGCACTGTGGGGTGGTTGATGGAGACGGGTGGGAAGAGCAGGGGTGCCCCGAGGGAAGACAGAGGACATCCTACTGGGACATTGGGCCTGTCAAGGCGTCTGAAGGCCTGGAAAGCGGGTTCAGCCCTACCTCTCCTCCTCCTAGGACACACTGGGGGGCCTCTGCCATTATGCCGCCACCTCTCCACTGACCCACTCAGCTTAGGAGTGAGGAGGAGCCTAAAACCACCCCGTTTAGGGCCCTGATTGGTGTGTGGCCTCCAGAGTCCTTCTCCCTTCTTACTTGCTCTGAAGGCATCTCTCAGTGTCCATCTGTCCTCCGTGCCACCCTTTATCCAGCAAACACTGATGGGTATTTGTGAGCTAGATAGTCCAGCACTGTCTTGCTCAGACCTTCAGGAGAAACTGGCAGCAGAATGGGATTATCGCCTGCCTCCTAGGACCTGCCTAGGAAGACTGGGGCACTAGGAGCTGGGGGTGAGGGAGGCAGGTGTGGGGGACCCCACCAGACCCTTCTAGGGCTCTGAGTCACTCATAGCCTCTGGATGTGACCTTAACCAGTGACTAACAGTCATCTCTCTTTTTTTTTTTTTTGAGATGGAGTCTCACTCTGTCTCCCAGGCTGGAGTGCAGTGGCACAATCTCAGCTCACTATAACCTCTGCCACCCGGGTTCAAGCCATTCTCCTACCTTGGCCTCCCGAGTAGCTGGGATTATAGGCACCTGCCACTGCACCCGGCTAATTTTTGTAGTTTTAGTAGAGACGGGGTTTCACCATCTTGGCAAGGCTGGTCTTGAACTCCTGACCTCGTTCTCCCAAAGTGCTGGGATTATAGGTGTGAGCCACCGTGCCCGGCCCAGTCATCTCTCTTAAAAGGAGTCTAGGCCGGCTGCGGTGGCACTCGCTTGTAATCCCAGCACTTTGGGAGGTCAAGACTGGAGGAACCCGAGTCCAGGAGTTGGAGACCAGCCTGGGCAACATGGAGAGACCCTGTCTCTATAAAAAAAAAAAAAAAATAGCCGAGCATGGTGGCTTGCGCCTGTAATCCCAGCACTGTGGGAGTCTGAGGCGGGCGGATCACCTGAGGTCAGGAGTTCAAGACCAGCCTGACCAATGTGGTGAAACCCTATCTCTACCCAAAATATAAAAAATTAGCCGGGTGTGGTGGTGCGCACCTGTAATCCCAGCTACTTGGGAAGCTGGGGCAGGAGAATCGCTTGAACCCGGGAGGCGGAGGTTGCAGTGAGCTGAGATGGAGCCATAGCACTTCAGCCTGGGTGACAGAGTGACTGTCTCAAAAAATAAAAATAATAATAATAATAATAAGTAAATAAAAGGGGTCTGATCAGGACTCTGGGTCGTCAGACACCTCATCACCCCAAGTCCCAGGGCTTGTGGGGACGCTGGTTAATTTGCATCTCATTTGAATGCTCCCTAGCCCTTTTTGCCTGGAGGGCGCCCCGCCCCCTCTAGCCACCAGGGGGCGCAAGATGCAAAGCGTTGGCGGGAAGTTTGGCCTCCAAGCGGTCATTGTCTGCAGTCCTGGCTGGCCCTGGTGGGCACACTGTGACCCTCCACCCTTTTTCTCTCTATATACTCTTGCTCCCATTTTTCAGAGAGCAGACAGGTTCTGAGAGGCCAGAGGGCTCTGAGAACAAGAGCTCGCAGCCTCCCTTGTCAGGGTGGAGGGCAAGGGCACTCCTAGAGCTCACTCAATAGCACTTACTGGCCAGGCGCAGTGGCTCACACCTGTAATCCCAGAGCTTTGGGAAGCCGAGGTGGGCAGATCACTTGACGTCAGGAGTTGGAGACCAGCCTGGCCAACATGGTGAAACCTCGTCTCTACTGAAAATATAAAAATTAGCTGGGTGTGGTGCCCGCCTGTAATCCTGCTTACTCTGGAGGCTGAGGCAGGAGAATCGCTTGAGCCCGAGAGGTTGCAGTGAGCCGAGATCACGCCACTGTACTCCAGCCTGGGCGACAGAGGTAGACTCCATTTCAAAAACAACCAGCTGGGCACGGTGAGTCACGCCTGTAATCCCAGCACTTAGGGAGCCCGAGGCGGGTGGATCACGAGGTCAGGAGATCGAGACCATTCTGGTCAACATGGTGAAACCCTATCTCTACTAAAAGTACAAAAATTAGCTGGATGTGGTGGTGCACACCTGTAATCCTAGCTACTTGGGAGGCTGAGGCAGGAGAATGACTTGAACCTGGGAGGCGGAGGTTGCAGCAAGCCGAGATTGTGCCACTGCACTCCAGCCTGGCTACAGAGCAAGACTCCGTCTCAAAAAAAAAAAAGCATTTACTTCCAGCAGAACTCCAGAGACAGGTGGGCAGCTAGAAGAGACAGCTCTCCGTGCCATGGGGCATCCAAACAGGAGCGTGGCGCTCATGAGGCTGGAGATCACCAAGAAAGGATCCCAACCGTAATCTGCAGATGGGGTAAAAGGAGACCCATACATAGAGGGCACTGACCTGCCCCCTGCTCCGTCCACAGTCGTCAGGACAAGAATCAGACTTCTGCTGAGTTTTTGTCCTTAGCCCTTGGTCTGAGTCCTTGTTTTTATTTCAGACCTGCTCTGGGTTCCTGGAGAGTCCTGCACACTCACACACTCAGGACCCTGGAAAGCCTTTTTTTTTTTTTTTTTTTTTTTTAGCCCTATTGTATCCCTGAACAAGGCTTCTGGATGCCCCAGGCTTATCCCCCACTCTCTTTCACTGCTTAGACCTTCTTTGAGATTCTCCAGTTCTTCAAGAAACCCATGGAGACTGTGTGCAATGGCTCACACCCGTAATCCCAGCGCTTTTGGAGGCCAAGGCAGGAGGATCGCTTGAGCCCAGGAGTTCGAGACCAGCCTGGGCAGCAAATGAGACACCCGGTGCACCTCAAAAAATATTAAAAAATTAGCCAGGTGTGGTGGTGTGTTCCTATGGTCCCAGCTGCTTGGGAGGTGGAATCGAGAGTATCACTTGAGCCCAGGAGTTCAAGGCTGCAGTGAGCCATGATTGCACCACTGCACTCCAGCCTGGGCAACAGAGCAACTCTGTCTCTAAAAAACAAAAAGAAAAACCCATGGAGACACCCCTTTGGTGCCACCGTGTACTGGGCTCGGGCCTAAGGAACCCCCAGGCTGGGGGAGACAGAACCAGCCACACACTCTACCTCACCCTCTGGATCAGTGCTAAGCTGGAAGGAAGGATGGGGAGGTGGAAGGATCCTAAATGGTAAGAGGATAGGAAGGCTTTTGGAGGAGGGAACATTGTAGGTGGACCTTGAGGGCTCCTCTTGGCTCACTGCAACCTCCACCTCCCGGGTTCCAGCGATTCTCCTGCCTCAGCCTCCTGAGTAGCTGGAATTACAGGCATGTGCCACCATGCCTGGCTAATTTTTGTATTTTTAGGAGAGATGGGGTTTTGCCATGTTGGCCAGGTCCATCTCAAACTCCTGGCCTGAAGTGATCCACCCACCTCGGCCTCCCAAAATACTGGGATTATAGGCATGAGCCACCATGCCCAGCCTATCCGCACTTGTCACATGAGCAAGGAGGCCCCAAGGGGTGCAGTGACCATCCTGAGGTCACACATGAGTGGGCGGCACAGCTGGGATGGGGACTTGGTGTTCTTTAACCTCGGGGGCCCTCCCTAACAACTGGGCCATACATCCTTGCCATGAAAGGCCCTTCAAAGTCTTCCCCTGGGAGAAGGGAGAGAATCTGGAGGAGGGAGAGTGGGGACAGCTTCTCCACCCAAGCCTCCCACCCCAGCCTTCTCCTCCATTCCCTACCCACCGCATCCCCCATCTCCCAGACCCCCCTTCCCAGGTCACCCTTCTCCCTTGCCACCCACTCTGGCCCCTTCTATCCCTTCCTCCTCACAACCTTCCCCTCTACCCTCCAACTCTTACCCTAGCAACTAAAGGTGTCCCTTCATCTGAGAAGAATGAGGTTAAGACTCTTGGTGACCCTGCTAGGGGACACAATTAGTGGTTGGGGAAGGTATAGGATAGGAACAGAGGCAAAAGGACAGGGGACAGACTATGAATAACAAGATGGTGCCCACCAGAAGAAGGGGGCTGGGAAGTTGGGTTGCATGAGGGCCAGCCCCAGCCAGCTTCGCTCTGCCGGGCTAGCCCTTCCCCCAGAGCTGGCCCAGCTGCCGACCTCACGTAACCAGAGCCTGCCTGTTGCATCAGAGGCGGGCGGGCGGCCTCGGGTAAACAGAGCAGCCCTCCGGGGGCCCAGGGCTCCCCAGCCACCTCCACACTCCCCAAGCCTTGTTCTGCACCATGGAGTGGAGGCAGAAGCCCCCAGCCTGGCCCAGGCCCTGGCATATCCTTGGGACATCTGAGTGTGTGGCACTGGGCACTGGATGGGGACAGGAAGGACCCCCTGATGACACAGTGTGAACTCCATAGTTTTTATGTCCAAAGAAAAGTTGTGCTCAGACTAGAGGCCCACACTGCCTATGTCACAGATGGGTAAACTGAGGGATGGGGAGAGACACGAGCCTCCCAGGCCCCCTGTTCCCTGTCTCAGTGTCCCCCACACTCCAGCATCTGCCACTTGCCTCCCCCTGAGTTTGGGGGACCAGTCCCTCTCTTCTCTGGAGGAGATGGACACCAGGCAGCTTTGCAGCCCCCCTGCTCTCCACCTGTATCTGCCCCTCCTCTTCACCCCCGCCCCCTGTTCTGGCTTCACCTTCCTCATCTCCCCTGGCCAGAGAATGTTCTGTGCTCTTCTTCCTCTGCACTTTTGCAAGTGCTTTCCCTCTTGAAAAAGCCCTTCTCAGGTCTGGTGTAGTGGCTCACACCTGTAATCTCAGCACCTTGGGAGGCCGAGGAAGAAGGATCTCTTAAGCCCAGGAGTTTGGGACCAGCCTGGGCAACATAATGAGACATCCTCTCTACAAAAAAAATTAGCTGGGCTTGGTGGTGGCGTGCCTGTAGTCCCAGCTGCTGGGGAGACTGAGTTGGGAGGATTGCTTGAGCCCAGGAGGTAGAGGCTGCAGTGAGCTATGATCGTGCCACTGCACTCCAGCCTGGGCAACAGAGTGAGATCCTGCCTTGAAGGAAAACACAAGAAAAACCTTTCTCCTAGTGGCAAACTCCTACACATACTTGAAAGCCCAGCACAAATGCCCCCTCTTCTGAGAAACCCTCCCTAACTCCTCTGGCACAGCCCTTGCCCCAATTCTGGCCTGTCTCAGCCTCCCATCCCTCCCTCTGGCCCAAGACTGACCCCACAGGGCTAGGGGAGTGCATGGATCCCCTGCCTGCCTCAGACTGGGGGAGGGGAGGTGGGGGAGGGGGGGTGTGTTCTCCAGAAGTGCCCAGCCCAGAGCCATCTTTATGCTGTAATTCTTTTGACATTGATACATTCACCAACCCCTGCTCTGATCTTCCTGTGCGTCTGGCCTGTGCTGGAATCCCAGGGGAAGGGGTAGATTTAGAGGTCTGGGCTGGGGTCCAATCTGGAAAGCTCCTCACGACTGACCTTTGAAGTTTAGAAAACAGCCTCTAGCGGGAAGAGGGAGGGAGAGGGGCGCGGTTGGTGGAAACACTGTGGTTGTCTTGGACTGTGGAGAGGCAGGCGGAGCGGGGTTGAGGGACCAGTAGCTGCGGAGGGTCTGTCACTCGCTGTGGGGGCACGTATCTGGCCCCGGGAGGCACAGTTGAGTGAAGCCACACAGGCGACCCCAGAGCCCCGTCTTGCAGCCTTTCCATTCTAGTGAGCGCGAGGGTCAGCGTTGCCTGCGAGAAGGGCTTGGTTCCTCGGGTCGACGGGGTCCGGGATCGGAGTTCTATTTCACTCAGGAGGGAATTAATCCAAGCAAGTTGGGCCGAGTTAGGAACAGGTTTAGAATTAGGGTTAGGGTCACAGTAGGGTCAGGGGTCGGCAGTAAGGTCAAGGGCGCCTAGTGAGGGCGGGGAAAGCCTGGCCAGTCTGATCCAGCCCCCTCCCTTCGTCCTGCTTCTTCCTTATCCTCGCCCCCACCCCTGGCGCCCCAGCATCCTTTCGCGTCCGAGTCCCAGGCCCATAAACTCCCGGGCGGGGCCACGCCCAAGTGCCCGCCCATCGCCGCCTCCAGGGTGACGCCCTCTATGCAAATAAGCCTGTCACGCCCAATCAGCTCCCGGGGGCAGAGCCGCCCGCTCCCAAGGCACCTGCGGCCGCGGGCCTCTGATCTTCGTGCAGCCGCCGCAGGTCCGTGCGCCCAGCGTCCCAGGGCTCAGGCCGAGCAGGTGCGTGTCATATCGGGTTGAGGCTCCTGCGGTGTCCTCTGAACGGCTTCTGCGGGCTGGGTGGGTTTTGGAGGTCCGGGTGTACTGCGGGGCGTCCCAGGGTGGGGTGTGTGTCTAAAGGGGTGTGTGTCGTGGGGTTGTGAGTCCCGGAGGTTGTGGTAGGAGGGAGTTGTGTCTCCAAGGGGTGTGTATCTGAGGTGTGTGGGTCTGGAAGTTGTGTGTCCAAGGGCTCTGCGTCTGAGGTTTGGTGTGAGTCGGGGAGTTGGAGAGTTAGCTGTGTGTCCAAAATCGTGATACAGTGAGGCCCTATTTTGTGTCTGTGAGCTCTGTGATGTGGCATGCGATGTCCCTCTCTCCTGCTGTGCACTCCTTCAGCATTAGCGCATCCCCTGTGCACAACCCTATGCCTTCCTTCTGTGGGTGTACACTCGTTTGTCACAGCAGGACGGTAGGCAGAAACCTTGGAATGGGGGAGCAACAGCTGCCTGGGCCGACCCTCCTCCCTCTGCCTCAATGACTGTACCTGGGACTTGGGTACAGGAACAAGAGCCACATCCCCGTGTGGTTGTTAGCACACGACAAGGTGGTGGCAGCATTACTTTCATGGTCACAGTCCTCACTCCCTGTCTCTTTTGGGGTCCAGGGCTGCAGATATGGGCGACCTGGGTCCCTGGCCACCCTAACCCCTAGTTGCAGACCCATTTAGTCAGCAATAGCTGGCTGGGCGTGGTGGCTTATGCCTGTAATCCCAGCACTTTGGGAGGCTGAGGCAGGAGGATCACTTGAGCCCAATAGTTTTGAGACCAGCCTGGGCGACATAGCCAGACCCCCATCTTTTTTTCTTTCTTTCTCTCTCTCTCTCTCTCTCTCTCTCTCCCCCCCCCTCCTCTTTTTTGAGATAGGGTCTCATTCTGTCACCCAGGCTAGAGTACAGTGGTGATCTTGGCTCACTGCAACCTACACCTCCCAGGCTTTCCTCCCTCAGCCTTCCCAGTAGCTGGGATTACAGGCACGTGCCACCACTGCCTGGCTAGTTTTTGTATTTTTAGTAGAGATGGGATTTCACCATGTTGACCAGGCTGGTCTTGAACTCCTGACCTCAAATGATTCACCCGCCTCAACCTCCCAAAGTGCTGGGATTACAGGCGTGAGCCCCTGAACCCAGCTTAAAATTTTTTTTTTTTTTTTTTGAGACGGAATCTCACCCAGTCACCCAGGCTTCAGTGCAGTGGCTCAATCTCGGCTCACTGCAACCTCTGCCTCCCGGGTTCAAGTGATTGATTCTTTGCCTCAGCCTCCCGAGTAGCTGGGATGACAAGCATGTGCCACCATGACCAGCTAATTTTTGCATTTTTTTGTAGAGACGGTGTTTCACCATGTTGGCCAGGCTGGTCTCATGCAATCTGCCCGCTTCGGCCTCTCAAAATGTTGGGATTACAGGAGTGAGCCACCGCGTCCGTCCAAAAAAAATTTTTTTTAAATTAGGCAGGTGTGGTGGCTTACGTGTATAGTCCCAGCTATTCGGGAGGCTGAGGCAGGAGGATCACTTGAGCCAAGGAGTTCGAGTCTGCAGTGAGCTATGACTGAGCCAGTGCACTCCAGCCTGGGTGACAGAGCAAGATCCTGTCTCTAAAAAAAATAAATAAAAATAAAGAAAAGAAACAAAAAAAATAGCCAGGTGCGGTGGCTCACACCTGTAATCCAAGCACTTTGGGAGGCTGAGGGGGAGCGGATCACCTGAGGTCAGGAGTTCGAGACCAGCCTGACCAACATGGAGAAACTCCGTCTCTACTAAAAATACAAAATTAGCCGGCCATGATGGTACATGCCTGTAATCCCAGCTACTCAGGAGCCTGAGTCAGGAGAATCGCTTCAACCCGGGAGGTGGAGGTTGCAGTGAGCCAAGATCGCGCCATTGCTCTCCTGCCTGGGCAACAAGAGCGAAACTCCGTCTCAAAAAAAGAAAAAGAAAAAGAAACAAAAAAATAATAAAGGCCTCAGACTACCCTGGCCAAGAATCATCCCTGGGAAAGGGTAGGGCCCCTGGACCTTGGGCATTAGAGACAAGAACTCTCAGACTCTTGGAGTGAAGGAAACTGGATACAAAAATCTATTTAGACTTCGGAGGACCAGTGTCTGAGGACTGATTTCCAGAGGTGAAAGGGGCTTTCTAAAAAGGCAGCCTTGTTCCCTCATGTCTCCTGCCTGTTGTGCGGTAAAGAGGGAAGCTTGGCCTCCAGCAGACAGAATTTCAGGACGTTTAGGATCTTGGGGTATCACCTTAGAGAGCAGGAAGCTGGTTTGCAGGAGGGAAGGCTGAGGCCAGGTAGTAACACTAGGCCCCTCAGAAAAAGGATGGAGCTCAAGGCCATGCCTCAGCCCCCGAAGAGAACAGAGGCCGGGGGCGCAGGGCCCAGCTTCCTCTCCCTCCTCTCTGTGTGACCCCCCAACAGGTGGCTGCCCCTCTCTGAACTTTGTGGCCGCTCCTGTGAGCCGAGCAAGTTGAACCCAGTCTTGGCTTTCCCATCCCAACGAATGATTTATTTGGTTAAACTATGACCCAACCAGGTGGACATCTGGAAAATGCAAATGAAGAAGGGAACAGGAATTAAAAACATTTGTTCACCGCAACTTGGGTGCAATCAGTGTAGACATGTTGGGTGTTTGGCCTTCTGGAAGAGGTGTTTTTTTTTTTTTTTTTTTTTTCTTCTTTCTTCTTGTTTTTGAGATAGCATCTTGCTCTGTTGCCCAGGCTAGAGTAAAATGGTGTGATCTTGGCTCGCTGCAACCTCCACCTCCTGGGCTCAAGTGATCCTCCCGCCTCAGCCTCCTGAGGAGCTAGGAATACATGCTCACACCAGCACACCCAGCTAATTTTTTTTTTTTTTTTTTGAGACGGAGTCTCGCTCTGTAGCCCAGGCTGGAGTGCAGTGGCCGGATCTCAGCTCACTGCAAGTTCCGCCTCCCGGGTTCAAGCAATTCTCCTGCCTCAGGCTCCTGAATAGGTGGGATTACAGGCACCCACCATCGTGCTCCGGCTAATTTTTGTATTTTTAGTAGAGACAGGGTTTCACCATGTTGGCCAAGCTGGTCTCAAACTCCTGATCTCAGGTGATCCACCTGCCTTGGCCTCCCAAAGTGCTGGGATTAAAGGAGTGAGCCACCGTGCCCGGCCTGTGCCCAGCTAATTAAAAAAAAAAAAATTATAAAGATGGGGTATTGTCACGTTGCCCAGGCTGGTCTTGAATTCCTGTACTCAAGCAATCCACACACCTCGGCCTCCCAAAGTTGTGGGATTATAGGTGTGAGCCACCACACCTGGCCCACTTTTATTTATTTATTTATTTACTTACTTACTTACTTACTTACTTACTTATTTACTTATTTCTAGAGACAAGGTCTCCCTATGTTGCCCAGGCTGGTCTTGAACTCCAGGGCTCAAGCAATCAGCCCAACTTGGCCTCCCAAAGTGCTGGGATTAGAGGCACTAGCCACCACACCCTGCCCTGTTCTGGAAGATTCGAGGCACAGAGTGGTCTGGAGAGAGACTGTCTTTCTGTCTTTCTTTCCTTGAGTGTTGCAATCACAGCTCCCTGTGACCTTGAACTCCTGGGCCCAAGTGATCTTGTCACCTCAGTCTACCGAGTAGCTGGGATTGTAGGGGAGTGCTACCATGACTAGTTTTTTTTTTTGAGACGGAGTCTCGTTCTGTTGAGGCTGGAGTGCAGTGGCGTGATCTTGGCTCACTGCAAACTCCGCCTCCCAGGTCAAGAGATTCTCCTGCCTCAGCCTTCCAAGTAGCTGGGATTACAGGCACCTGCCACCATGCCCGGCTAATTTTTGTATTTTTAGTAGAGATGGGATTTCACCATGTT
>NW_012120265.1:3379164-3385253 GCF_000951035.1 Colobus angolensis palliatus | reverse complement strand
CCGGCTAATTTTTTGTATTTTTAGTAGAGACAGGGTTTCACCATGTTAGCCAGGATGGTCTCGATCTCCTGGCCTTGTGATCCACCCGCCTCAGCCTCCCAAAGTGCTGGGATTACAGGCGTGAGCAACCATGCCTGGCCTCTTTTTTCTTTACTTTTTTTTTAAGTAGAGATGGGGTCTCCCTATGTTGCCCAGGCTGGTCTTAAACTCTTGGGCTCAAATGGTCCTCCTGCTTCGGCCTCCCAAAGTGCTGGGATTACAGGCATGAGCCCAGCCAGATGCCATTTTTCTGAGAAGATTTAGAATGTGTCTGGGATCAGTTTTGGGTTCAGGGAACTTGCCCCAGCCCCGGCCTGTGAATCTCCATGGGGTGGGCAAGGAAGTTAAATCCCGTTTCTCAGCCTCCAAAGGGCCTCTCTGGAGCTGCATCTTGGGAACTTGTGTGGTTACCCTGATACCCTGGGGCCCAGGATTGAGTTTCCTGGACACTGTGATGGTGATTCTGGGCTGGACAGGCCCAGGCCCACTTCCCAGCCTGGGTGGGGGTGGTGAGATTGAGATGTCACATGATGGCCCTGGGGTACAGCCCAGGATTGGGTGGGGATCTGGGGGTCTCACCATGTGGCCCTGGAAGAAGCCTGCCGAATCCTGTGTAAAACAGGGCAACTATCTCTGCTTCCCTGGGGTGTCCAGGGGTCAGGCAGGTCTTATATGTAAATGAGGTGGAGTGTGGGCCCGGGCAGACAGTAAGGGCTCAATAACAGAAGGTCCCATCTGGGCTGTGATCAAGCGGAGGTGTTTGTGAGCCCATCCAGGCGCCTTTCCTCTCCGCCCTCTGCCAGGTGCTGTTTCCCTCCAAGCCCAGGTTCACCCAAGGTCAAGGTGGGGCCTGAGGAAGGGAGAAATGGAGGTGGATCATAATAAGAGTCATGGCTGCTGTGGGCATGGGCCTGCCTCGCCCACTGTTCCAACCTGTAGCCTGTGCCTGGTTCAAGCCCTATCATCCCTAGCTGGATGTTGGCCTGGCTTCCTGCTCCAACAGGCCTTTTCTCCATGGAAGCCACAGGGTCTTCTGAAAATTCCGAATCAGACCACAGTCCTCGCCTCCTCACACACCTTCCATGGCTCCCTCTTGCTCTACGTCCACCCTCTTTCTGTCCCCCAATGCCTCTCTGACCTTCTCTGTCTCCAGCCACCCCTTGCTCACTCTATCCTAGCTGCATGGGATTTGCCTGCTCCTGGAACCCACCTGTTTAGCACAATCCCACATCAGGGCCTTTGCACCTGCCATTGTGTCCACCAGGCAGGCTGGCTCCCATCTCCCTGAGACACCTCAGAGACAGGGTCTTGCTCTGTCACCCAGGCTGGAGTGCAGTGGTGCGATCTCGGCTCACTGCAATCTCTGCCTCCTGGGTTCAAGCAATTTTCATACCTCAGCCTCCTGAGTAACTGGAACTGCAGGTGTGGCACCCCTACACATCACCACCCTGTGGCTGGTGTCCTCTCCTCCTCAAGACCACTCCTCTTCAGAGAAGCCCTCCTGGACCCTCTGTCCAAAGTAGCTCTCTCCCTGCCCCACCCTCCACTGCCTCCCCCTGTTGAATTTCTTCCTTGAAGGCCTTCTTCCCAGATACGGTTACGTGGCCGCTGTTGCCTCCCCCATCAGACTGAGTGATGGGGGAGGCCTTGCTCTGCCCACACCCTGCTCCTGCATCCCCGGCACCTGATGGGCTCCCACACATTTCTGCGGGAAGATATTGGGGGCTGATGATGTCCTAAAGCCCCATCTCGGGGTCCCTGCTGGCTGCATCTTGGGGCTGCCGGGCTGTGTGGGCAGAGTCCTTTCTGCCCAGTGCTGACGGATGTGCTAATTTCCCAAGCAGGGAGGCTGGGGCATCTGGGGATAAATTTCCGAGGCCCCACAGGGAGAGCTTTCTCTGGAACAAAGAGAGGAAAACCTTGGGCTGTCCCTGCGGCCACTACCGTGGCTCAGGGGACATCACTGGGGGCCTGAGAGAGCCTTGGACTCTAGCCTGCATGGGACAGCAGGGTCAAATTCAGAGTGTGGGGTCTCTCTTGGCTCCATGGGCTGGGTGACCTCTGCCTCCCAGGTTCAAGTGATTCTCCTGCCTCAGCTTCCTGAGTAGCTGGGATTACAGGCGCCCACCATCATGCCCAGGTAATTTTTGTATTTGCAGTAGAGATGGGATTTCACTATGTTGGCCAGGCTGGTCTCAAACTCCTGACCTCAAGTGATCTGCCCACCTCGGCCTCCCAAAGTAGTGGGATTACAGGCGTGAGCCACCACACCCGGTCTGGAACAGGACTTTTTGGCAGGTGAGGGTGCCTGTGCCAGGTCAGGTTTGCCATGGATGGTCACCTGGACATGGTTTTCTCCCAAGCTGGGCAGTGAGACATTCAGAGGGTCAGTTCCTTGGCCTGAGAGGAGCATCAGCACTGTCCAATTGACTGTTTTGCTGTGCAGGTTGTTTAGAGGAGGGGCCACAAACGGGCAGCCTGTGGGCTGGATGGGGCCTTAAATTTGTTATGTGGACCATGAGGTGTTTCAATGAGAAGTGAATAAGTAGGGCCAGGCTCACACCTGTAATCCCAGCACTTTGGGAGGCTGAGGTGGGCGGGTCATCTGAGGTCGGGAGTTTGAGACCATTCTGACCAACATGGAGAAACCCCGTCTCTACCAAAAATACAAAATTAGCTGGGCATGGTGGGGGCATGCCTGTAATCCCAGCTACTAGGGAGGCTGAGGCAAGAGAATCGCTTGAATCTGGGAGGCAGAGGTTGCGGCCAGCTGAGATCACGCCATTGCACTCCAGCCTGGGCAACAAGAGCGAAACCCATCTCAAGAAAAAAACAAGTAGTTGCTGGGTGTGGTGGCTCACTTCTATAATCCCAGAACTTTGGGAGGCCAAGGCCGGCAGATTGCTTGAGCTCAGGAGTTCAAACCAGCCTGGGCAACCTAGTGAGACCCTGTCTCTACAAAAAATAAGATGTCAAAAAATCAAAAAATTAGCCACATGGAGGGGCAGGTGCCTGCAGTCCCAGCTACTCGGGAGGCTGAGGCAAGAGATTGGCTCAAACCCGGGAGGCAGAAGTTGCAGTGAGCCCAGATTGTGCCATTAAACTCCAGTCTGGGTGACAGACCAAGACCCCATCTCAGAAAAAGAAAAAAGAAAAACAGAAAACTGAGTAAGTTGTTGGTGTTGCTTCTGTTTGTGAAGCAGTTGTTTGCTCACTGATGAAGGGTGACTGAGGGCCTTCTATGTACTAGGCGCTGGGGAGCCCGGCAGGACGAGATGCTCATCAAAGAAAGCAATAAGGAAACACACACCAAAAAATCTGATAGGGCTGGGTGCTGCAGAAAGAGTTGAATTTGGCCGGGCGTGGTGGCTTACACCTGTAATCCCAGCACTATGGGAGACCAAGGCAGGAGGATCACTTGAGGCCGGGAGTTCGAGACCAGCCTGGGCAACATGGGGAGACCCCAGCTCTACAAAAAATACAAAAATTAGCTAGGTGTGGCCTCGTACTACTCCCAGCTACTCCAGAGACTGAGGTGGGATGATCACTTGAGACCGGGAGGTCCAGGCTGCAGTGAGTTGGGACCACACCACTGCACTCCAGCCTGGGTGACAGAATGAGACCCTGCCTGAAAAAATTAAAATAAACATTAAAAAAAAATTGATGCCTCCAGAAAGAGGGTTTTCTGCAGGTCTTTAGAGGACATGGAGACACTCCTGGACTTGGGCAAACCTAGAAGGGTGTCCCGGGGTTGGACACAGTCCGGGCAAAGGGAGAGTGATGGGCAGGTAGGGGATCAATTTGGGGCTGTTGTTGCAGACGCCCCCAAACGGGTAGAAGGTAGGCTGGGCGTCTGCTGGTAGACACCTTTTCAAGTGAGGGGAGAGGTGGGTGGGTACCTGGGGAGTTTGCATGGACCCCTTGTACACACAGGAAACCGAGGCTCAGAAAGCATCACGCAGTGGGCAAGTGGTGGGATCCTGGACTGACTAGCCCACAGCCCCAGCCCTGGCCTCTCTGTGCATGGCCAAAATGGGATCCTGGAGCAGAGCAGAGGGGGTGTCCCACAGGGGGTCCCACTCACCGTGGACTCCTGCTCCTCGAACAGGAGCTGTCCCTCCCAGGAGCAGGCCCAGGGAGAGGTGGGAAGGAGGGTCTGAGGGCTCCCCACTGGGCCTCGCTTTCCCCATGGATGCCAGAGGGACCTATGGAGAAAAGGACCCCCATGGGGCCTTCTCCAGCTGGAACATTCTAAGATTCCTGGATTCTAACACTACCCATTCAAATCTAGCCTCAGATGCCCCCAGCCTGCATTTCACCCCTGGTGAGTGGAGACCACCCTGCCTTGGGAAGGAAGCCAGGCCTGTGTGGTGGCTCATACCTGTAATCCCAGCACTTTGGGAGGCTGAGGCAGGAGGATAGCTTGAGGCCGGAAGTTCAAGACCAGCCAGTGTGACAAAGTGAAACCCCTTCCCTACAAAAATTTTAAAAATTAGCCTGGCATAGTCTGTTTAAAAATTAGGTGTGCGCTTGTAGCCCCAGCTACTGGGAAGGCTGAGGTGGGAGGAATGTTTAAACCCAGGAATTGGAGGCTGCAGTGGGCTATGATGGCGCCACTGCACTCCAGCCTGGGCAACAGAGTGAGACCCCATCTCAAAAAATAATAATAATTAAAAAGAAGAAACCCAGCCAGGTATGGTGGCCTGTAATCCCAGCACTTTGGGAGACTGAAGTAGCAGATCACACAAGGCCAGGAGTTCAAGACCAGCCTGGCCAACATGGTGAAACCCTGTCTGTACTAAAAATATAAAAATTAGCCGGGTATGGTAGTGCATGGCTGTAATCCCAGCTACTGGGGAGGCTGAGGCAGGAGAATCGCTTGAACCTGGAAGGCAGAGGTTGCAGTGAGCGGAGAACATGCCACTGCACTCCAGCCTGGGTGACAAAGCGAGACTCTGTCTCACAAAATAACAAAAAAGAGGAAAGCCAGAGTGTGGGTGATACCACTGCAGGGATGGGGGGCCCTACCTGTGTAATGGGGGACCAGCGTGGATTGGGGGAAGTCTGTATATGTTTTCTGGAAGAGTCTGTATGCGTCTGGTGGGGGTCTCCACATTGTTCAGGGAAAGGGGTCTGTGTGTATTTGGGGGACTGGCATGTGTTGGGGTGTCTGGGTGTGTCTGAGTGTTTTCAGGTTCTGTCTATGCAGAGGGAACAGAATGTGTTTTGGGGACATGTGTGTTTGGAGAGCTGTGTGGGTTGGGGGTTTGGCGTACTGTGAACTACATGTATTTTGGGGACTTTTGCAGGAGGAATCCTTGTGTATTTGGGGTGTCTGTTATGTTTTGGGCATCTGTGGATTTTCCGCAGCTCTGTTCGGGGGTCTCCATGTGTGGGGAATATTCCTACCTCCCATTATGCCCATACAAGGATGGACTGACCCCCAACCCCATCCGCCCCTGTCCCCCAGCACAGCTGGGTTCCCCCCAGGGTGGAGAGGTGACCCCAAGGCCTTCTGAGAGGCATCAGGGCCCAGCGACCACAAACCCTCCCCGCATCTATAAAGCACCTGACTATGAAGCACCCCCTCAGTTCAGCCGGGTGGCTCCTGCTGCCCCCTGACTTTCCGGGGCAGAAAACTGAGTTCCAGAGAAGCTCAGCAATGAGGGAGTCACTGCCCGAGCCCACCCTCTCCCCTGAGTCCCTGAGGGCAGGTGCGGGGCTCCAGGGACCGCTGTGAACTGAGCCAAGTCACCTACATGCCCCCCCGCCGACCCGGGCACCACCTCCCTAGGCCCCCAGGGGAGGAGGCGGGCCCAGGGCTCTGGCTGGGGAAGGAGGGTCGCCTGCAGCTGGGGTCGGAGCCGCTGGAGCCCCCAGGAGAGGGGAGGAGGGTTCCTGGCTTTCCAAGGGGCTCTTCCTGTCGCCCATAATGAGGTACTTGGGGAGCAGGTGATGAAACCACAGCCTGGGTTGCGTGAGGCGGGGCAGCAGGCCTGATTCGCTGCAGGGCCCAGGAGCAGCGCCCCCTCCCCGCTTCATCACCTCCC
>NW_012120265.1:3377062-3378511 GCF_000951035.1 Colobus angolensis palliatus | reverse complement strand
GTTCAATAGACCCCCTGCTCCCTACCCTCTCCCCAGCTGGTGGAAGAAGGATTCTCACCCCCAATTAACAGGTGAGAAAACTGAGTCCTACCACGCAGAGAGGCCAGAAGGGAAGGGTCAGCGGAGGGGTGAGATTCCCTCCAGCACCCCATCTCCATTACTGGGGGTCTAAGAGGCCTCGCCAGTCTGGGGAGATGATCATCTATGGCTTGAAGAACTTCAGGGTAATGTTTGTTGATTGACTTAGTGACCACAGATACTGCCAGAGAATTTCTGATGCTTCCGTACTCCTGAGCTTTTCTTTGTCCTCTCAATTCCCCCCTAACCCCCACATTGCTCAGGCCTGGGATCACCAGGCTCCTCTTCTATCCCAGGTCAGCAGCACATCCTGCCCCTTTGGTCACCAAATGAACAGTCCACTTCTGCCCAGGTGCCACCCCTGTCTCCATTCAAACTCCGTATTTCCCACTGGCTCAGCCTCTTCATGTCACCTCACTCTAGCCTGAACAGACACTGCTCCCCAAGGCAGCCATAAGCAGCAGGGAGCTTTTTTATTTTTAGAGACAGAGTCTCACTCTGTCACCCAGGCTGGAGTGCAGTGGCCCACTCATAGCTCACTGAAGCCTCCACCTCCTGGGCTCAAGTCATCCTCCCACCTCAGCCTCCCAAGTAGCGGGGACTGCAGGCAGACACCACCATGCCCGGCGAGATTTAAATTTTTATTTATTTATGTATTTATTTATTTAAGGCTGTGCACTGTGGCTCTCGCCTGTAATCCCAGAACTTTGGGAGGCCGAGACTGGTGGATCACCTGAGGTCAGGAGTTCGAGACCAGCCTGGCCAACATGGTGAAACCCTATCTCTACTAAAAATACAGAAATTAGCTGGATGTGGTGGTGTGCGCCCGTAATCCCAGCTACTTAGGAGGCTGAGGCAGGAGAATTGCTTGAACTAGTGAGGGGGAGGTTTCAGTGAGCTGAGATTGCACCACTGCACTCCAGCCTGGGTGACAAGAGCGAAATTCTGTCTCAAAAAAAAGAAAAGAAAATTTTTTTTAGAGTCCGAGTCTCACAATGTTGCTAGGGCTGGAGTTCAGTGGTGGGATCTCAGTTCACTGCAACCTCTGCCTCTCCTGCTCAAGTGATCCTCCCACTTCAGACTCCTGAGTAGCTGGGAGTAAGGGGCGCACCACCACGCCTGGCTAAATTTTTTATTTTTGTTTATTTATGTTTTGAGACAGGATCTGGCTCTGTCGCCCAGGCTGGAGTGTAGTGGTGTGATCTTGGCTCACTGCAGCCTCCACTTTCTGGGCTCAACTGATTCTCCCACCTCAGCCTCCTGAGTAGCTGGGACCACAGGCATGCCACCACACCCAGCTAACTTTTTTTTTTTTTTTCCTAGAGACAGAGTTTTGCCATGTTGCCAGGCTGGTCTTGAACTCCTGGGCTC
>NW_012120265.1:3374896-3376692 GCF_000951035.1 Colobus angolensis palliatus | reverse complement strand
TCCCAGCTACTCGGGAGGCTGAGACAGGAGAATTGCTTGAACTCAGGAGGTGGAGGTTTCAGTGAGCTGAGATCATCCACTGCACTCCAGCCTGGGTGACAGAGCAAGACTCCACCTCAAAAAAAATAAAAAATAAAAAAAGAGAGAGAGAGAGAAATCTTCGTTTTGAAATAAATCACACGAAGAAAAATGCACAAATCAGTAGAGTTGAGCTCAACACATTTGCACAAACTGAACACATCTGTGTACCCAAACCTGGGATCCAGGAACAGGACTTCCCCAGCCCCTGGGACTTCCCCCTTGGGCCACTGCCTAATCACAGCTGCTGCCCAGGGTGACCAATGTGCTGTCTGATGTCCATCAGCCTCAGTGAGGGTTTTTTTTTTTTTTTTTGACACGGAGTCTCGCTCTGTTGCCCAGGCTGGAGTACAATGGCACAATCTTGGCTCACTGCAACCTCCGCCTCCTGGGTTCAAGTGATTCTCCTGCCTCAGCCTCCCAAGTAGCTGGGATCACAGGCACATGCCACCACGCCTGGCTACTTTTTGTATTTTTAGTAGAGATGGGGTTTTACCATGTTGGTCAGGCTGGTCTCAAACTCCTGACTTCAAGTGATCTGCCTGCCTCGGCCTCCCAAAGTGCTGGGATTATAGGCTTGAGCCACTGTGTCCAGTTGCATCAGTGAGTTTTGATTGTTCTGAAACTTCATGTAAATAAAATCACACAGTGCGTCCTCTCGGTGGAGTCTGGGATTGTCGAATTGGCCAATGGTCTCTGAGATTCATCCACGTGGTTGTGTGTAGCAAGAGTGCACCCCTTTTCTGTGTTGTGCCATAACTGATCATAGAATCGACAAGAACATGTTGACCACCTCTCCCATTAAGGGCTTCCAGGTTGATTCCAGTTTGAGGCAATGATGTACGAAGTGGCAGAAAACATTCTTGTCTGTATCTTCAGGTACAACTTGGACCTATTTCTCTTGGGTCACAGGGTAGGCATCTGTTCAGATTTAATAGATGCCAGAGAATTATCCAAGTGCTTGTGCCTTTTTCCTCTACCACCAGCAATGCACGAGAGCTGGAAGTAGAAAAGCTTGCAAGATCATTGCTCACTGTAATGTTGAACTCCTGGGCTCAAAGAATCCTCAAGCCTCAGGCTCCCACATAGCCAGGACTACAGGGGTGTGCCACGGCGTGCAGCTAATTTTCACTGTTTTTGTAGCCAGTTTCTCGCTATGTTGCCCAGGCTGGTCTCCAATTTCTGGCCTCAAGAAATCCTCCCACCTCAGCCTCTCAAGTAACTGGAAGTATCTGGGAACAGTCAGGAGTTTGAGACCAGCCTGGGCAACATAGCAAATCCCCGTCTCTACAAAAAGTTTTTAAAAATTTGCTGGGTGTGGTGACACTTAGCTGTAATCCCAGCTATTCGGGATGCTGAGGCTGGAGGATCACTTGAGCCCAGGAGTTCAAGGCTACAGTGAGCTATAATTGCACCGCTGAACTCCAGCCTGGGTAACAGAGGAAGACCCCATCTCAAAAACAAAAAAAATGACTTGGCTGGATCCCGTCTATTTCAAAGATCTAAGTTCATTGAAATAACACTGCACTTTCCTGTTGTGTGAGATTTGAGAAAATAGCTGTAAAACCACCTGGGCCTGTTGCCTTTAAACATGTTTTTTAGTTATTGTTTTAATTTTGAAATTATTATTATTTTTTAGAGACAGAGTCTCACTCTGTTGCCCTGGCTGGAGTGCAGTGGCTCAAAGCTCACTGCAGCCTTGAACTCTATTGCCTTTA
>NW_012120265.1:3368550-3374846 GCF_000951035.1 Colobus angolensis palliatus | reverse complement strand
GAGATAGGGGTCTTGCTATGTTGCCTAGGCTGGTCTTGAACTGCTGGGCTCAAGCAATCCTCCCACCTTGGCCTCCCAAAGTGCTGGGATTACAAGTGTGAACCATTGTGCCCAGCCCACTTTATTACTTTTTTAATGCTAGGTCCTGAGTCACCTTTCTAATCTTCTATGGTTGTTGGGTCTACTTAAGCTTTCTACTTCTTCTGAGGTCAGTTCTTGGCTCAGTGACTTGCACAGGTTGATGCTTAATAAATGCTAAGTATGAGGGTGCAACAAAAGGGGTAGGAAGCTGCTGGACTCTTAGCTTCAAATGCCCACCTCCCTCCCCTTCTGCTCAGGATCCCACTCAGCCTCTGCATCTACCTCCAACTACATGCCTCCTCACCCAGGAAGCTCTCCTGGGTTTCTTCTCCTGTTCTGTCTTTCCTGCTCCATTCCTTGGTCAATAGGTCCACCTCTCTGCCTCTGTGCTGGGCAGATGCCACAGCTCTCTGATTTCTGGCTGGACAAAGCAGGGAGGGTATGTGTGTGCGGAAGAGGCCTCCCCAAACCTCAGCTTCCCCCCTCATGCCTGGCACATTCAGCCTGTGCCGCCACCTCCCCCAGCAGTTCCGATCACACCAACATCTGGAGAATGGGCCACCAGGGTCTGTCTGCGGCTCTGGGCAGGGATTTGCATGTGACTACAAATATACATGCACACTCTGGCCTGCCGCCTCCGCATTCTTTGCCTGGCCCTTCACACCTGGGCCCGAGACAGGTCAACGCTGAGTGGCTGGATTTGCATGCGCGTGTATTTCTGGGCAGGGTATCAGCTGGGGCAGTCTGAGAGGAAGTTGTTGAGGGAAGCTGTAGGGTTGTGGAGGAGGTCAGTGACATCTCTCTTGATCTACTCTGCTCACCAAACCTTACTGTCCATTCCTGGTCCTGATCCAGAGGGGCTTTTAGTCTGGAGGAGACGAATCTGGATATATATACCCTCAATGCCATGGAATCTGAACTGGAGGAGGATGGTGACTGTGGGAGACCATAAGAATGGCAGGGAGGACTTCCTAGAGGAATGGGTTTTTTGAACTGGGTTTTAATGTTTGAATAGGAGTTGGCTTGGTGAAAAAGGGGAAAGGTTCCTTCTAGTCAAGAGATATTTATTGAAGAGAGAGAAGCAGGCAAGAGCTGATTTGGGAAGAGGACTTGAATGCCAGGCTAGGTGCTGGAACTTTCTCATAAGGGCAGTGGGGAGCCATGGAGAGTGTGTGAGCAGGAGAGGACCATGCTCAGAGCTGTGTGTTGGGTAGATTCCCTCAGGGGCTAGAGTGGAGGATGGCTTTGGTTCCATGTCACTGGGGTTCAGGAGAGTGAAACTCCTGCGTGCGTTCATCTGCACCTGTCAGGCCTGGCTCCAGAGCTGGTGTAGGGCCTGCTGGCTTCTGGAGGACTAAAGCACCCTGGAGTAGAGTGACTTAAAGTGCAAGGCACAGGCCCAGCACAGAGGGGGCCCTACCCTCAGTCTCTGTCCAGACAGACACAGCCCTTGCCTCCTCTCCAGCTGCCCATCATCTCCATCCTGGCCTCCAACAGACCTGCTCCCCATGGAAACCATGAGCTGAGTCTTAAAATAATAAACCAAGCCCATCCCTTCTCTGCTTAAAACCTTCTCATAGGCTGGGCGCGGTGGCTCACGCCTGTAATCCCAGCACTTTGGGAGGCCAAGATGGGCGGATCATGAGGTCAGGAGATCGAGACCATCCTGGCTAACACGGTGAAACCCCATCTCTACTAAAAATACAAAAAAAAAAAATTAGCCGGGTGTGGTGGCGGGCGCCTGTGGTCCCAGCTACTCGGGAGGCTGAGGCAGGAGAATGGCGTGAACCCGGGAGGCGGAGCTTGCAGTGAGCCGAGATCATGCCACTGCACTCCATCCTGGGTGAGAGCAAGACTCCATCTCAAAACAAAACAAAACAGAACAAAAAAACAAAAATTAGCCAGGCTTGGTTGTGCATGCCTGTAATCTCAGCTACTTGGGAGGCTGAAGCAGGAGACTTGCTTGAACCTGGGAGGTAGATTGCGCCACTGCACTCCAGCTGGCATGACAGAGCAAGACTCTGTCTCAAAAAATAAAATAAAAGGCTGGGCGTGGTGGCTCATGCCTGTAATCCCAGCACTTTGGGAGGCCGAGGCGGGCGGATCACAAGGTCAGGAGATCGAGACCATCCTGGCTAACACGGTGAAACCCCATCTCTACTAAAAATACAAAAAAAAAAAATTGCCGGGCGTGGTGGCGGGCGCCTGTGGTCCCAGCTACTCGGGAGGCTGAGGCAGGAGAATGGCGTGAACCCAGGAGGCAGAGCTTGCAGTGAGCCGAGATCATGCCACTGCACTCCATCCTGGGTGAGAGCAAGACTCCATCTCAAAACAAAACAAAACAGAACAAAAAAACAAAAATTAGCCAGGCTTGGTTGTGCATGCCTGTAATCTCAGCTACTTGGGAGGCTGAAGCAGGAGACTTGCTTGAACCTGGGAGGTAGATTGCGCCACTGCACTCCAGCTGGCATGACAGAGCAAGACTCTGTCTCAAAAAATAAAATAAAAGGCTGGGCGTGGTGGCTCATGCCTGTAATCCCAGCACTTTGGGAGGCCGAGGCAGGCGGATTATGAGGTCAGGAGTTTGAGACTAGCCTGACCAATACGGTGAAACACCGTCTCTACTACAACTACAAAAACTTGCCAGGCGTGGTGGCACATGCCTGTAGTCCCAGCTACTTGGGAGGCTGAGGCAAAATAATCATTTGAACCAGGGAGGTGGAGATTGCAGTGAGTTGAGATCGCGCCACTGCACTTCAGCCTGGGTGACAGAGACAGACTCCATCTCAAAAATATATATCTATTAAAAATAAAAAATAAAATAAAATAGGAAATAAAATAAAATATGCTCTCATAGCTCCACATCACTCTTAGATCAAAACCCACAGCCCTCCTCCAGCTCAGAAGGCCCACAGTGGGCCAGGTACAGTGGCTCACACCTGGAATCCCAGCCCTTTGGGAGATTGAGGCAGGAGGATCACTTCAAGCCAGGAGTTTGAGACCAACCTAGACAACATAGTCAGACTCCATCTCTGCAAAAATAAAACAAAAATTAGCAGGGAGTGGTGGCACTCACCTGTAGTCCCAGCTATTCAGAAGACCAAGGTGGGAGGATTATTTGAGCCTGGGAGGTCAAGTCTGCAGTGAGCTGAGATTGCACCACGGCACTCCAGCCTGGGCAACAGAGCAAGACTCTGTCTCAAAAAAATAAATCAATATGGCCAGGCGTGGTGGCTCACGCCTGTAATCTCAGCACTTTAGGAGGCCAAGGCAGACAGATCACTTGAGGCCAGGAGTTCGAGACCAGCCTGGCCAACATGGTGAAACCCATCTCTACTAAAAATACAAAAATTAGCAGAGTGTGGTGGTGCATGCCCATAATCGCAGCTACTCGGAAGGCTGAAACAGGAGAATCACTTGAACCCGGGAGAATCACTTGAACCCTCCAACCTCATAGCTGTTTCTTGTCCCTCCTCAGGGCCCTGGTTCCTTCTGCCTGCTGTTCCTTCTGCCTGCTGTTCCTTCTGCCTGGAACCTGCTGTTCCTTCTGCCTGGAACTCACTTCCTGTCTCAGCTCTGAGGGTCTCAGTGCAGACAGAGACTTCCCAGTTCTCCCCCATCGCATGACCTCTGCCCTAGCCGTGGTGTCTATGTCTAAAATGGGGACAGATGGAGTGAGAAGGGGCTCGAGTCAGGTCTTCCATGCTTAAGAGACTCAGGCCTAAGCCCCAGCCCTGCCACTGCTCTCATGGGACCCCGGGCATCAGGGGCATTTCCGGAGTCATCTTGGCCCTGGGACCTCTGGACCAAGGCCCCCCTCCACCCCCCAGGGACCCATCAGGGTAGGGGCAACACATCCCAGCCGTGGGAACAGTCCCGATTCCGGCTGGGGATTAAAATTAGCCCTGGAGGTTAAATTTAGCAAGTTAAGCCGGAGCTGAGGGTCTGGGACCAACAGCCTGAGCTCTACATAGTTGTGGGGGCTCAGAGACCCAGCCCAGAGAGGGCAGAGGGTGTGCCTGGGGTCACACAGCATGCCATATGTGCCATTCGAGGTGTCTGACACTTCTGGGCCCTGGGATAATGAAGGCCTTGCCCAGACTGCTTGGGCAGGGGTCTGGGAAGCCCCTGTGACCACTCCCAGAGAACAATCTGGATTTCTTTCTTTCCTTCTTTTTTTTTTTTGAGACTGAGTCTCACTTTGTTGCCAAGGCTGTCAAAGTCTCGGGATCTCGGCTCACTGCAACCTCTGCCTCCCAGGTTCAAGGGATTCTCCTGACTCGGCATCCTGAGTAGCTGGGTCTACAGGCGCCTACCACTATGCCTGGTTAATTTTTGTATTTTTAGTAGAGATGGGGTTTCGCCATGTTGGCCACGCTGGTCTCAAACGCCTGACCTCATGATCCACCCACTTCAGCCTCCCAAAATACTGGGTGGCATGAGCCACCGCGCCCAGCCGGATTTCTTTTTCTTTTTAAGACAGAGTCTTGCTCTGTCACCCAGGCTGGGGTGCAGCGGCACTCCTGCCGCAGCCCCCCAAGTGGCTGGGACTACAGGCGTGCACCACGACACCTGGTTAATTTTTGAATTTTTAATAGAGACAGGGTAGGTTGGATGCAGTGGTAATCCCAGCACCTTGGGAGGCCAAGATGGGTGGATCATGAGGTCAGGAGTTTGAGACCAGCCTGACCAACATGGTGAAAACCCGTCTCTACTAAAAATACAAAAATTAGCTGGGCATAGTGGAGGGTGCCTTTAATCCCAGCTACTCGGGAGGCTGAGGCAGGAAAATCGCTTGAACTTGGGAGGCGGAGGTTTTAGTGAGCCAAGATTGCGCCATTGCACTTCAGCCTGGGCAATAAGAGTGAAACTCATCTCAAAAAAAAAAAAAAAAAAAAAAAAAAGAGATGGGGTTTTGGCATGTTAGCCAGGCTGTTCTTAAACTCCTGATCTCAAGTGATCTGCCTGCCTGGGCCTGCCAAAGTGCTGGGATTACAGGCGTGAGCCACCGTGCCTGGCCTGATCTGGATTTCTTGATAACTTGTTGCCAAGCCTGGTGGTGGGTGCTCAGCATTTCATACCAGCCCATTCACAGAAGAGCAAACTAAGGCCTGGGGAAAGGGCCTTCTGTGCTGAGGGCTGCCCTGAGGGTCAGAGGGAAGGCCAGGCCCGAGTGCAGGTCCGCGTGACCCTGGAGAGGCCCCTTGCCTGAAGCCTCAGTCACCTGTGACATGGTAGAGGCTGGGGGGTGGAGTGTGGTCACACAGTCGGCAGAGCGGGGACGTCCCCTGGGGTGTCAGGGGATGTCTGTACAGCGGGCGGTGGCTGCAGGACAGGCCACGTGATTTGATTGTTCCCAGGAACCTCGCGTGGGGGTCTCTGGGGAAGGCCTGGACCCCAACATAGTCCAGCAGTCTCCTCCTCCTGGGACCCCTACCAGGGCAATCTCACATCTCCTTGAGTGGGGTACAGGATTTCTTCCAAGTCACCAAGTGGATGCCAGGCCCACACCCTGGCCCAAGGACTCCGAGCTGGAGGCCTTTCCAGAGTGTGCCTGCATCCTCCTGCTAGAGCAGCCTCAACCTCCCCAGCTCAAGTGATCCTCCTACTTCAGCCACCAGAGTAGCTGGGACTGCAGACATGTGCCACCATGCCTGGCTAATTTTTGCATTTTTTGTAGAGCCGGGGTTTCAACATGTTGCCCCGGCTGGCCTCAAACTCCTGGTCTCAAGTGATCCTCCTGCCTTGGCCTCCCAAAGTGCTAGGGATCACAGGCGTGAGCCACCATGCCCCATTTGGTCTAAACATGTTTATTGAGCCTCTACTGCATCCTCAGGCTGGCCGGGGGCGGAGTCTGCGACAGTGACCCAGCCTGCCTTGATTTGCCCCATCATCTTCCCCTCAGTGACTGGCAGGGGCAGGTAGAGGAGAGGTGTGAGGCTGGGGTACCCCTCTGCACTCTCCACCCACTCACTCTGTCCTCTCCCTCTTCTCCTCCTAGACAGAGATCGCTCCACTCAGCCTGGGACAATGGGGAGGAAAAAAATCCAGATCTCCCGTATCCTGGACCAAAGGAATCGGCAGGTGAGTTCCACCGGGTGGAACAGTGGTTGGGAAAGACATTCCTAGCAGGGGGCATGGCCTAGGCAAGGGGCTGACCCGACCAATTGAACTGCAGGGGAATGAGGAGGCATGAGGAGTCCTGATGCCGTGTC
>NW_012120265.1:3360313-3368113 GCF_000951035.1 Colobus angolensis palliatus | reverse complement strand
TAGTATTTCTTTTTTTTTTTTTTTGAGACGGAGTTCACTTTGTCACCCAGGCTGGAGTGCGTGGAGCGATCTCAGCTCACTGCAAGCTCCGCCTCCTGAGTTCAAGTGATTCTCCTGCCTCAGCCTTCCGGATAGCTGGGATTACAGGCGACCGCCACCACACCCGGCTAGGCTAATTTTGGTAGTTTTAGTAGAGTCGGGGGTCTCACCATGTTGCCCAAGCTAGCCTCGAACTCCTGACCTCAATCAATCCTCCTGCCTCGGCCTCCCAAAGTGCTGGGACGTCAGGCTGAGCCACTGCGCCCGGCCTGCTCATTTTCATGATCATTTATTCATCTATTCTCACTGATGGCTGGAACCCCAGCCACAGGGAGGTGGAGCTCGGCACAGCCACACCCAACTCAGAGGGCCAGAACAGAGGGAGGCCCAGAACTGGGAAAGCCCAGAGGGAGCATGTGGGCTCTGCTTGGGAACCCAAGGCACACTTCTCAAAGGGCAGGAGACATTTGGCTTGGGTTTTGAAGCTCCAGTAGGAGTTTGCTAGGTTGTGACATGAGAATTACCAGCGCAGCCAGAAAGAATCCTGAGGTACGTTCGAGGAAGAGTTAGGCCCTGCCACTTCCCCCACACCACCCCACATTCGTCTCTTCTTCTCTCCCCTACCCCTGCGGGTCCTGGGTCCAGGTAACATTCACCAAGCGGAAGTTCGGGCTGATGAAGAAGGCCTATGAGCTGAGCGTGCTCTGCGACTGTGAGATAGCCCTCATCATCTTCAACAGCGCCAACCGCCTCTTCCAGTACGCCAGCACGGACATGGACCGCGTGCTGCTGAAGTACACGGAGTACAGCGAGCCCCACGAGAGCCGCACCAACACTGATATCCTCGAGGTACCCCAGGTCCTCCTCCCCAGCCCCACCAGGCCCCGTACACACTGCTTTCTCAGAGCCCAGGGACTCTCGGTTTGCACAAAAGATGAGCGTCTTCATCTGGCTTTGCAGGCTGATGTCCTTTATTTCTGCTGTCCCTAGAGTCGGGGGACCCTTCTAGGCACAGCAGAAATAAAGCACATCTGGCAGGTCGCAGTGGCTCACACCTGCAATCCCAGCACTTTTGGAGACTGAGGCAGGGGGATCACTTGAGGTCAGGGATTCTAGACCAGCCTGGCCAACATGGCATAACCCAGTCTCTACTAAAAACACAAAAATTAGCCGGGCGTGGTGGCTCATGCCTCTAATCCAAGCTACTTGGGAGGCTGAAGTAGGAGAATTGCTTGAACCCGGGAGGCGGAGGTTGCAGTGAGCCCAGATCGTGCCATTTCACTCCAGCCTGGGCAACAGAGCAAGACTCTGTCTCAAAAAAATAAGTAAATAAAATAACAAATAAATAAATAAAAAAGACAGAGGGGTCTTCACTGGGATGGGAAGCTGAAGCCTAAGGGCTGCAGAGAGCAGCGGGCTAGGACTAGGCCTGGGAGTCCCCAGTGTTTCGGAAGTGTGGGGCAGAAGTTGGCAAAGAAGAGGTTGGGGCCCAGGAGCGTGTGGTTCTATGGCCGCGGGAGAAGACAGCTCAGTAAATCTACTGGCGTTTCTTAAGCAGCTTTTTTTCTTTTTTTGAGACCGAGTCTTGCTTTGTCGCCCACTCTGCAGTGCAGTGGCACAATCTCAGCTCACCACAACCTCTGCCTCTCAGATTCAAGTATTCTCCTGCCTCAGCCTCCCAAATAGCTCTGACCACAGGCATACGCCACCATGCCTGGCTAATTTGTATATTTTTAGTAGAGATGGAGGTCTTACCATGTTGGCCAGGCTGGTCTCAAACTCCTGACCTCAAGTGAATCTGCCTGCCTCGGCCTCCCAAAGTGCTGGGATTACAGGCGTGAGCCGCCGTGCCCAGCCTCTTAAGCAGCTTTTGATGCCAGGCTATGAGGCTGCAAGTAGGGACAGAATGGAGGTCCTGGAGTCATGTCAGGAGCAGCATTAGGACAGTGCCAACAGGACTGCATGAATCTCAGCTCCTGCTATGTTGATCTGGGCAGGACCTTGGACTCTCTGGTCCCAGGGGAGGAAATTGCTATATGCTATCTCACTGGGGTTTGGTCAGTGGGATTTGGCTAGAGCAGGCCATGCCTGCATTTCTCCCCACTCATGGAGCGGGACGGGGATAGTCTCTCCCCTCTCCCATAGAACTGGGTTCCCTGGCTAGGGTAGGGGTAAGCGTCTACCCTGTTGTCTCCTATCCCCATAGACGCTGAAGCGGAGGGGCATTGGCCTCGATGGGCCAGAACTGGAGCCAGATGAAGGGCCTGAGGAGCCAGGAGAGAAGTTTCGGAGGCTGGGAGGCGAAGGGGGTGATCCAGCCTTGCCCCGACCCCGGCTGTATGTAAGTGACTCCCTGGCTCTGTGAATAAGGCATTCCTCCTACTTCCTAGGCCCAAGTTGTTGAGGCTGGTACTGAGAGAGGGGCTTAGAGCCAGGGATCCTGGAGTTTGGAGGCAGGTCTCCACCTGGTAGGGCAGGAAAGGCTTCTTTGAGAAGTGGGCACCATACCTGGGGCTTTGAAGGATGAATAAGAGTTCAACAGGTGAACAGTTCCTTCCTTCATTTCATCTTTGATTCATCAAACACTCTGTGCAGCACCCTCAGTGCTAACTGTACACTAAGTGAGAGGCCTTGGCTCTGAACCTACCTGTCAAGGACAGGTAGAGTCAGACAGGAGCTCCCCCAGCCTGTGGGGTTAGAGCAGGTAGGGACCCTGGTGGGAGGTGCAGCAAAGGCTTCCTGAAGGTAGAGCTGGGCCCCTGAACTCACCAGGATTTTCTCCCTTGGACCCCATCTGGCCTGGGGTCCTCTGACCCATCCCCTCTCTACCCAAAGCCTGCAGCTCCTGCTATGCCCAGCCCAGACATGGTGTATGGGGCCCTGCCGCCACCAAGCTGTGACCCCAGTGGGCTTGGGGAGGCACTGCCCGCCCAGAGCCGCCCATCTCCCTTCCGACCAGCAGCCCCCAAAGCCGGGCCCCCAGGTGAGCATGGGACAGTGGGGTGGGGGTGGGGTCCTGGGGGGCTGTTTGGGTGCATCTTGGCTCTGGCTCTGGCACTGCCGGGCTGTGTGCATCACCTCTAAACCTCAGACTTCATTAGTTGACATGGCCCGCCTGTCCTCTCTCTCTGGTGTCTCTCTGGGGTCTCCTCTTCCCCAGGCCTGGTGCACCCTCTCTTCTCACCAAGCCACCTCACGAGCAAGACACCACCCCCACTGTACCTGCCGACGGAAGGGCGGAGGCCAGACCTACCTGGTGGCCTGGCTGGGCCCCGAGGGGGACTAAACACCTCTGTGAGTGAGGGGAGGGTGTGGTGGGGCTGATGAGGGCAGACAGGGCGGCCTGGGTGTGGGCCTCAGTTTCCCCTTCACCCTCTCTCCGCACAGAGAAGCCTCTACAGTGGCCTGCAGAGCCCCTGCTCCACTGCAACCCCTGGACCCCCGCTGGGAAGCTTCCCCTTCCTCCCCGCAGGCCCCGCAGGTACACCCCCAACCCGCCCCGCCCCGTCCCGCCTGGGAAGCGTCCGCACTCCTGCCCTCTGGGAGTTCCACACTCTCCCACCCACCAGAACTCAAAACTCACTGGGGGTGGTCAGGTTTGCAAAAGGCTTAAGGAGAGGTCCAGGCCTCAGCCCCCAATTCCTGCCCACCAGAATATGGCCTGGGAGACCCTCCACCGCCCCCTGGCTTGTTGCAGCCCCCAACCCTGGCCCCCTGGCAGCCCTCGAGGGGTGATGGGCCCCCCGCCGTGCCCTCCCAGCCCAGGTAAGTGCTCTATGGCCCCAGCTCGAGTCCTGGTCCTCCAAAGCCCCTGCCGCTGCTGACCTCTGGTGGCCATCCCTGGTACTGCGCACACTTCCGGTGCGGGTGGGCAGTTATTTTGAGGCCCCAAGAGGGACCGCCACCCCCTCCTTTCCCAAGGTCCTCCTGCCAAGCCTTTGCCCACGCTGTGCCATCCCCTGGCTTCCTTCCCTTCCTCGCTGAGCTCACGGCCTCCCTCTCTCTTTCCCCCTGCAGTGGGGGCCGAAGCCTGGGCGAGGAGGGTCCCCCAACCCGCGGCGCCTCCCCGCCGACCCCCCCAGTCAGCATCAAGTCCGAGCGCCTCTCTCCGGCCCCCGGGGGCCCCGGCGACTTTCCTAAGACCTTCCCCTACCCCTTGCTCCTCGCCCGGTCCCTGGCAGAGCCTCTGCGGCCCGGGCCCGCCCTGCGCCGGCTGCCCTTGGCCGATGGCTGGCCCCGGTAGGAGACCCCTGGTGGCACAGGCCCAGGGCACTCGCGGGGCACGGCGAGGGCACGTGGGGGCCCCACCTCCCTCCAGGCCTCTTCAGAGAAGACTCGACAGCGACGGCCCCCTCCGCGGTGGGGGCTTGGACTCAATCCACCCTGGGGGGACTCCTTTCCTTCTTCCTCTTTGTGTGTATACCTAAAAATAAAACGCGCGTGGCGTCCGTGGACCAGACTCACTGTGGCTGCTCAGAACTTGCCTCATTCTTGCCTAGTCTTGGCTTGGGGTGCCCCCTCCAGAAGCCGACCTGAGACGAGAACTCAAGAGCCCGTGGGGTGTCCGGGAGGGCTGCCAGGTGCAGGGGTGGGGAGGCGAGGCGGGAGGAGCCCTGCAGGGGACACGCACCAGCAGCGGGTGCTTAGCCCTCGGGGGCTTTTGAGGACAGCATAGAGTGATCGTGCACCTAGAATGGCCCCACTCCAGGGGTGAGGGCCCCTGCTATTTCCTCTCCAGGGCCAACGGCCAGGGCTGCTCCTGGCGCTGTGGGTCATGGGCTCAGGGGCAAGCCCCTAGGGCTGGGTTGTATGGCTCCAAAAGCAGCAGCTGGGAATCCTGAATGTCGGGCTGCCAGGGCACTGGGAGCACCTCTGAACTGCTCCTCTTCTTATTTTTTATTTTATTATTTTAATTTTATTTTATTTGAGACAGGGGCTCCCCGTATCACCCAGGCTGGGTTGCAGTGGTGCCATCTCGGCTCACTGCAACCTCCGCCTCCCGGGTTCAAGTGATTCTCCCGCCTCAGCCTCCGGAGTAGCTGGGACTACAAGCGCCTACTACCATGCTAAGTTTTGTAGTTTTAGTAGAGACAGGTTTCACCATGTTGGTCAGGCTGGTCTCCAATTCCTGACCTGAGGTGGTCCGCCTGCCTCGGCCTTTCAAAGTGCTGGGATTATAGGTATGAGCCACCCAGCCCTGCCAACTACTCATCTTTTTTTTTTTTTTTTTTGAGACGGAGTCTTGCTCTGTGGCCCAGGCGGGAGTGCAGTGGCCGAATCTCAGCTCACTACAAGCTCCGCCTCCCGGGTTCACTCCATTCTCCTGCCTCAGCCTCCCGAGTAGCTGGGACTACAGGCGCCCGCCACCTCGCGCGGCTAGTTTTTTGTATTTTTTTAGTAGAGACGGGGTTTCACTATGTTAGCCAGGATGGTGTCGATCTCCTGACCTCGTGATCCGCCCGTCTCGGCCTCCCAAAGTGCTGGGATTACAGGCTTGAGCCACCGCGCCCGGCCAACTGCTCATCTTTTGAATGGGTGTATCTCTTGAGCCTTTGACCCAGCAATTGATTCTACCCAAGAGACAAGAGATCAGGGTGTTTACACATCCATTCCTGGGGCTGCAAACTGCCCCCACTCGGGCCTGTCCTGTGTGTGAAGGCAGACTTGGGTGTCCTGGAGTCAGGGGTGCCTCCCAGAAAATAGTTGAGGGGCAGCAGGGTGACACTCCAGGTGGTCTCAGTGGGATTTTTTTTTTTTTTTTTTGAGATGGAGTCTCGCTCTGTCTCCCAGGCTGGAGTGCAGTGGCCGGATCTCGGCTCACTGCAAGCTCCACCTCCCGGGTTTAGGCCATTCTTCTGCTTCAGCCTCCCAAGTAGCTGGGACCACAGGTGCCTGCCACCTCACCCGGCTAGTTTTTTGTGTTTCTTAGTAGAGACGGGGTTTCCCCATGTTAGCCAGGATGGTCTCGATCTCCTGACCTCATTATCCGCTCCTCTCGGCCTCCCAAAGTGCTGGGATAACAGGCTTGAACCACCGCACCCGGCGGGGACTTTTTTTTTTTTTTTTCAGTTGGGGCCTCATTATGATGCCCAGGTTGGTCTCAAACTCCTGGGCTCAAGCAATCCTCTCACCTCGGCCTCCAGAATAGCTGGGACTACAGGTGCAAGCCGCCATACCTGGCATTCAGTGAGATCTCTAGAACACTTAACATCTGACTTCTTGCCGGGTGCAGTGGCGAATGCCTGTAATCCTAGCACTTTGGGAAGTTGAAGTGGATGGATGGCTTGGGCCCAGGAGTTTGAGACCAGCCTGGGCAACATAGTGACACCCCGATCCCTACAAAAAATTTTTTAAAAAATTAGCTGGGCATGGATGGCACATTCCTGTAGTCCTAGCTATTCAGGAGGCTGAGGTGGGAGAATCGCCTGAGCACAGGAAGTCAAGTCTGCAGCGAGCTGTGATCGAGCCATTGCACTCCACCCTGGACAACAGAGCAAGACCCGCTGTTAAAAACATCAACAGCAATGACAACATAAAAAACTGACTTCTAGCCGGGCGCGGTGGCTCACACCTGTATTCCTAGCACTTCAGGGGGCCAAGGAGGGCAGATCACTTGAGGCCAGAAGTTTGAAACTGTCTCTACTAAAACCACAAAAATTAGCTGGGCCTGGTGGCCCATGCCTGTAATTCCAGCTACTTGGGAGGCCGAGGCACCAGAATCACTCGAACTCGAGAGGTGGAGGTTGCAGTCAGCTGAGATCACGCCACTGCACTGCAGCCTGCAGAACAGAGGAAGACTCCATCTCAAAAAAAAAAAAAAAAAAAAAAATACTTCTTGCCTGTAATCCCAGCCCTTTGGGAGGCTGAGGAGGAAGGATGCCTTGAGCCCAGGAGTTGGAGGCTGCAGTGGGCTATTATCAGCCCACTACAATCCAGCCTGAGTGACAGAAAAAAACATTGTCTCTAAAAATAACAGTAATAAAATTTAAAAGATCTGCCTCTGCCCTGTTCTGCTCATCTCTTTGAAGCTTGCCCTCATCCTTAGAAGGAAGCTGGGCTCCTCAGCTGCCCTACCCCACTCTGGCCTCGTCTCCTATCCCTGTCCCAGCCCCTCCAGTCCCTTAGAAATATTTGCAATTCCAACATACTGGTCTTTCCTGGAGCACCTCCCTCAACCCCCAACTTGCCTCCTTTTTAAACTCCTTCCCACCCTCCAAGGCCCAGCTCTGCCTCTCTTCCTCCAGGGTGCCATCTACACTGTCCCAAGCTGAGAAACGCCTTTGTGGATTGGAGTTCACAGATTTGGACAGGAAGATGGAAAACATGAGTGTTGAGATCAAGACTTACAAGATCTGCCTTGGCCGGGCACAGTGGCTCACGCCTGTAATCCAAACACTTTGAGAGGCTGAGGTGGGAGGATGGCCTGAGCCCAGGAGTTCAAGACTAACCTGGGCAACATGGTGAATCCTACCTCTTTAAAAAAAAAAAAAAAAAAATTAGCCAAGTGTGGCGGTGTGCACCTGTAGTCCCGGTTACTCAGGAGGCTGAGGTGGGAGAATCACCTGAGCCCGGGAAGTCAAGGCTGCAGTGAACTATGATTGAGTCACTGCACTCCAGCCTGGGCGACAGAGCAAAAGACCCTGTCTCAAAGAGTGAAAAAACAAAAACAGGCCAGGCATGATGACTCACACCTGTAATCCCAGCGCTTTGGGAGGCTGAGGCAGGTGGATCACTTGAGGTCAGGAGTTCGAGACCAGCCAC
>NW_012120265.1:3342647-3359996 GCF_000951035.1 Colobus angolensis palliatus | reverse complement strand
CACATGTACCCTAGAACTTAAAGTATAATAATAATTAAGAAAGAAAGAAAGAAAGAAAGAAAAAGAGAAAAAACTAAACAACTATTAAACAATGTAAAAAAAATTGGGTGCAGCACACCAACATGACACATGTATACATACATAACAAACCTGCACGTTGTGCACATGTACCCTAGAACTTAAAGTATAATTTTTAAAAATTAAATTAAATTAAAAAAATAAAAACATACAAATACAAATACAAAAATTAGCCGGGCATGGTAGCATGCGCCTGTAGTCCAAGCTACTCAGGAGGCTGAGGCAGGAGAATCGCTTGAATCCGGGAAGTGGAGGTTGCAGTGAGCCGAGATCGCACCACTGTACTCTAGCCTGGGCAACAAAGCAAGACTCCATCTCAAAACACAAACAAACTCACCTGCTTTCCAATCACTCTGCCAAGTTCCAAAGCTGAGCTGATTGGCGCAGCTCAGCCAGAATGGGCAGGGTACCTTGACTGACAATTTCAAAATCCCATTCTGTCACTCAACGCCCCAGGAGAGGTTTCTTCAGTAAAACCAAGCGCCTTGCATTCCACCCTTAGCGCATACAGTCCTAGACAAGATGATAGGTGGCACTCCTTTTAAGGGATAGGGAGACAGGACAAAGTATATAAGTGACAGAACCCGGAGAGGGCACTCATTTATATGACGGAGTATAGTGCCTTCTGCACCCCAGACCCCAGCTAAAGTTTGTCCTATGTCATCTTCGCCACCCTCATCCCCAGTGAGGTGGGGGCTCTGGGGCCCCAGTTTCCAGGACAGGGATATGGCATGATCAAAGTGTGTAAAAGCCCCTCTCCAGGCTCCCGTGGCAGGGGACACTGGGCGCTGAGGGGAGGCAGTATCCCCTGGAATGATCATTCTGTGTGTGTGTGTGTGTGTGTGTGTGTGTGTGTGTGTAGGCGAAACCACCAGGACTTCAGGACAGTTCAGAGGTGGAGGTGAAGGGAAGAGGGTGCCGTGGGCGACTGGAAGCCCCCATTTCACCCTCTGTGCTGTGGAAGCTTGTGGGGAATGAGACTTGGATGGGATGAACTTGAAGTCACTGCAGAGTGTCCGAGTGTGGCTAGAGATTTTGCTCACCCAACCCCAGACTCAGGTCTTTCTGTTTTCTTTTTCTTTTCTTTCTTTTTATTTATTTATTTTTTATATATATTTTTGAGACAGAGTCTCGCTCTGTCGCCCAGGCTGGAGTGCAGTGGCCAGATCTCAGCTCATTGCAAACTCCGCCTCCCGGGTTTACGCCATTTGCCTGCCTCAGCCTCCTGACTAGCTGGAACTACAGGCGCCCGCCACCTTGCCCGGCTAGTTTTTTGTATTTTTTTTTTAGTAGAGACGGGGTTTCACCGGGTTAGCCAGGATGGTCTCGATCTCCTGACCTCGTGATCCGCCTATCTCAGCCTCCCAAAATGCTGGGATTACAGGCATGAGCCACTGCGCCTGGCCTATTTTTTTTTACTTTTGAGGCAGAGTCTCACTCTATTGCCCAGGCTGCAGTGCAGTGGTGCAATCACAGCTCACTGCAGCCTTGACCTCCTGCATGCAAGCGATCTTCCTACCTCAGCCTCCCAAGTAGCTGGGACTGCAGATGCGCACCACCTTGCCCAGCTAGGCTGGAGTGCAGTGGCATGATCTCGGCTCACTGCAACATCTGCCTCCCAGGTTCAAGTGATTCTCCTGCCTCAGCCTCCCCAGTAACTCACAGGCGTGAGCCACAACACCTAGCTAATTTTTGTATTTTTAGTAGAGATGGAGTTTCACCATATTGGCCAGGATGGTCTCGATCTCCTGACCTTTTGATCCACCCGCCTCAGGCTCCCAAAGTACTGGGATTACAGGCGTGAGCCACTAATTAGCTGCCCAGCCTGCTCAGCTAATTTTTGTGTTTTTTGTATAGTCTGGGTTTCCCCACGTTGCCCAGGCTGGTCTGGAACTCCCGGGATTAAGCGATCCTCCCATCTTGGCCTCCCAAAGTTCTTGGATTACAGGCATGAACCACTGCACTCAGCCTTTTTTTTTTTTTTCCTCACCGTGTTGCCAGGGTTGGAGTGCTGTGGCATGACCATGACTCACTGCAGCCTCAAACTCCTGGGCTCAAACAATCTTCCCACCTCAGGCTCTTGAGTAGCTGGGACTTACAGGCTTGAGCCACCACATTGGGCTAATTTAACTTTTTTAAAATTTATTTTATTTTATTTAGAGATGAGGGTCTTGCTGTGCTGCCCAGGCTGGTCTCAAAATTCTGGGCTCAAGCAGTCCTCCAGCCTTAGCCTCCCACGTAGCTGGGACTACAGGCATATGCCAAGCCACCATGCCTGGCTGGACTCAGGTCTTCAACACTTCCCACCTGGTTCCTTCTGTCCCTTCCCCACTCAGGAGGGGTGAGCCACTGTCCCCATGGCAGTGATCAATGCCTGTGGAGGTCCAGCTGAGCATACAGCCCCTGCCACCTCCAGCAGCGCCACTGCCACATGCATGGTGTTACACATAGAGGATACAAACCCTTCACCCACTTACCCACCCTTCTGTTCTGAGGGCTCCCCCGACAATGACTCTGGCCATCCTTCCACATGGGCTGAAGAACCGCCTACTCACTGGCACCCCAACCCCACACATCCGGACCAGGACCAGGGACTGAGCAGGAGGAAAAGGGTCAAAGCAGCAGGTACCCTGGGGGAAACTGAGGCATGGCCAGAGAGAAAGAACCTTCCCAGCCTTTGGATCTCACCCTCACGGTGGACAAGAAGTCAGGCCAGTCCCTGATATCATTGCCCACAGACTAAGCACCCAGTGTGAGGTCCATTAAATTATGGGCTGCTTTCTAAGGCTGGGAGCCCCCGGGGCTACTGGTGAGACAGGTTCGGCTTCTCCATCCCAGCAAGACTGCACTTTTGCCCTCCACCACGAGGTGGCGTGGGATAGTGCGCTTAAGATTCAGCACTTGCCAGCCGAAAGTTAAAAAAATAAAATGTAAACCAGGCCCGGGGGCTCACGCCTGTAAACCCAGCACTTTGGGAGGCCGAGGAGGGCGGATCACCTGAAATCGGGAGTTCGAGACCAGCCTGATAAACACGGAGAACCTCGTCTCTACTAAAAATACAAAATTAGCGAGTCATGGTGGCCCATGCCTGTAATCCCAGCTACTCGGGAGGCTGAGGCAGGAGAATCACTTGAACCAGCGAGGCAGAAGTTGCGGTGAGCCAAGATCGCACCATTGGGCTCCAGCCTGGGCAACAAGAACGAAACTCCGTCTCAAGAAAAAAAAAAAAAAAACATAAATACATAATAAAATGTAAAAATGAAAAGGTAGTTACATGGGCCCCACACACAGGAACCCACCCCCATAAAGATACTCAGACACTTGGTCATACCCAATATATGTCTACACTCAGGCAGACACACTCATCCACAGAAAGACAAATGGCAAAACCCAGGCACGAACACCCGAAGCCCTTTCCTCCTAGCGGTGAAATAAAGAACATCAGATCCCTGAAGCTGACATTTGGTCCTTGATCCAGCCATGCCTGAAGCTGACACTACAGTTAGTATTTTCTGTCACATGAGCCGCAAACTTTCCTTTTTTTGCTTGAACCCATTTTAGTTGATATTTTGTGGAGCACAGCCAGAGTCCTGGCTGATAGAGATGAATAAGGCACTTGCCAGGTGAAAAATATTGAGGCATTCTTTTTTGGTTTTGTTTTGTTTTTATTTTAAGATTGAGGCATTCTTGAAGGCATTGCAAGATGTAGGATATTTACAAAGGCCTGGAGGTATGACAGAGAATGGTGGGTGCAAGCTGTACTACTGGGTTCACCACAGTGCTAGCAGCAGATTTAAGTCAGGCAGAGGGGTCTGGATTCAGTCTGAGTACTTAGCCTACTTGGTACTTAGGAATACTAAGTACTTAGTCTACTAAGTGGGAACCATTGAATGTTCTTGATCGGGGGGGGGTTCTCTCAGAAATGTCCCTTAGGTGGGAATAAATGCTTTCGTTGCAAACCTTTGAAATAAGTTTAGGTAAGAGAAGACTGAGCCTTGAGAGAGGTGGGCCACGCAGGCCTCCCAGACACAATCTTGACTTCGATCGCTCAGAACCAGCGTGTCTGAACTACAATTTCCGGCATGCAACGCGAGCGGCCTCCTTGTCCCTGGTGATTTGCCGGCTCAAAACATGCTGATTGGTTGCACGGGATGCTCGTCAGATCAGAGTCGGGCTCTAATTGGTCGAGTTCCCGTGGAGGCGCCGGAGCCCCAGGCCGGTGGGTCCGTGCAACGCGCTCCCGCAAGCGTCATGGTGAGCGAGCGTCTTGCGAAATGGGGGGCTCTGCCGGGGTCCAGCCGAGGGGGTCCAGGGAGACACTGAGGGAATGGGGTCTCTTCTTGGGGATTGGAGGCTCTGAGGGATTCGGGGGCACGCTGAAGGCCGTGTGTCCCTCTCTGGGGGCCCTGCTCTCGCTGCAGGACCTCCGAAGGAGTCGACGGGGGTCGTATCCAGGGAGACTAGAAGCCCTTAAGCGTTCTGGGGATTCCGCTGTCTGGAGACCTTTTAGGGGTTTGGGGTCCTGCTATGGGGTCGTGGTCCCACAGAGGGGACTGCGGACCCCAGCACATTTGGAACTTGGTTAAGGCGGTGTGGGGGCCTGTTGGGGTCCACTCTGGGGACAGGGGTCCTGCAGGAGCGTGGGGGCCGCGCCGACGGGATCCATCAGGGGTCCCTTCTATATCGGGGTGTGTGGAACGGGCAGGGGAAGCCGTGGGAAGTGGACTCAGGAGGTCTGGGTGGCCTCAGGGCGGGCAAAGTTCTCAGAGTGGGAGACAGGAGAGTTGGAACCTTCAGGTCTCACTCAGCTCTGGGTCCAACCCACTGAGTGTGTTCTTAAAACTTAGCCCCGCCCCGGGGGATCAGGCTGGTGCAGGGAGATGAGGGACTCCCATAACCCTGACGCGACTGGCCTGGGCAGAGAGAGGGACGTGGAACTGGAGAGTCCCTGCCTGGGACCATCCCCGATGAGGGGTGCTGGAGATGGCCCTGAAGGAAGGGCCCTGATGGCCGGGATTATTGAAAGTGCGACGTTGTCCCAGGCGGAGGTGCAGGACACCCGTAGGAGATGAGGGCGCAGGCTCCCGGGAATGAGATGGTGGGAAGTTGCATTGATTTTATCAGGGTTCTTGGGTTCGAGGATCGTAAATCCAGTAAAGGGAAAAGAAGGAGCTGATGGAAGACTCCAGAAAATCCTTGGAGATGTCTGCAGAGCCCTGACCTTGAGATAGGAGGCTGGCTGGAGGGCAGGGCTATCAGAACATTCCAGGACAGACCTCTAGAAGCCTCAGGTGGAGAGGTACACCCCTCCACCACCTTTTCCCTTAGGGGGTTTTGGGAGGTGGTGGGGTCATTGATGAAGGTCCAGGAAGACCTCTGAGACTCCAGTGGTTGGGCGCAGTGAGGGCTGAGGAGAGAGCTGAGCCATGGGGAGGTGGAGCGGTGGTCTGTAGCTATGCCTGCAGGGTGCAGAACCGAGTTGGGGACTGACTGTGAGAAAGGTAAAGGCCTAAACCACCTGGAAGGGTATGGGATGATGGGTGAGTGTTGGGGTCTCTCAGGAGAGCCTGGAGGAGGCTACTGGGCTCAGCAGAGAGGTCTGGGCTGGAGCTTTTTACTGTGCTGAGTTTGTGATGGGTTGGTGGATTGGGTGGTTAAAACCCTGGCAGGTCACAGGAGAGAGGTCGGAGAGAGAGGAGAAAAACAGACTGGTGGGTGGGAGGGCAGGGTCCTAGGGAGAGGGTGGGGCTTCGACAGCCCTGGCTCACTGGCTTGCCGGGGCCCATGGGCTGGCACTCATGGTCCTTAAGTGCCAGCCGGCCAACCAGCCAGTGTGCACTAGGGTCCTGGGGAGGGTGAGTAATGAGGATTTAGAGATGAGAAAGATGGTGCCACCAACCTCATTACTGAAAAAAGATTTCTGGTCTCAGTTTATAAGTCACAGGCACAGAGAAAATGTCCTATTAGTCTGTTATTTTATTATTATTTTGTTTTGAGACAGAGTCCCACTCTGTTGCCCAGGCTGGAGTGCAGTGGCACAATCTCGGCTCACTGCAACCTCTGCCTCCTGGGTTCAAGCAATTCTGCTGCCTTAGCCTCCCGAGTAGCTGGGATTACAGGCATGTGCCACCATGCCTGGCTAATTTTTGTATTTTTAGTAGAGACAAGGTTTTACCATGTTGACCAGGCTAGTCTTAAACTCCTGACCTCAAGTGATCAGCCCGCCTCAGCCTCCCAAAGTGCTGGGATTACAGGCGTGAGCCACCGTGCCTGGCCTCAGCAGTCATTTTGAATTACCGTGCTAGGCCTGGTATCCATCACATTAGGGTTTTTCTGACTAAATTTAGCTTAGTTATGCCTGATTAAAGGATTATTTTAATAATTAATTTTAGTATTAAACTTTATTTCATTTTGATTATAATACTAGAATACTAGTAGACAGCTCTCCTGAGCACATAATTTTACATAATTATGTAATTACTGGCAGCAAATGCATATTTACTGCATTTAAGCAGGAAAACCCAGCTTCACCACAGACTGATTCTTCTAAAATGTTTAAAAATAAGTATATGAAAATGTGTTCTGAATTAAGAACTGGGTGAGAAAATTCCTAATTTAAAAAAAAAGTAGTTATAGCTGAGTGTGTTAGTGCATGACTGTGGTCCTAGCTACTCAGTACGTTGAGGTGGGAGGATCACTTGATCCCAGGAGTTTGAGACCAGCCTGGGCAACATAGCAAGACCCCATCTCTAAAAATAAAAATAGGCCTGACACAGTGGCTCATGCCTGTAATCCCAACAGTTTGGGAAGCCAAGGCGGGAGGATTGCTTGAGCCTAGGCGTTCAAGACCAGCCTGGGCAACATGGAGAAACTCTATCTCTACAAAATAGTCAAAAATCAGCTGGGTGTGTTGGCGGGTGCCTGTAATCCCATCTACTAGGGAGGCTGATGTGGGAGAATCACTTGAACCTGGGAGGTTGAGGCTGCAGTGAGCACCCCAGCATGTCACTGCACTCCAGCCTGGGTGGCAGAGCAAGATCCTGTTCTCCCCACCACTCCCCTGCCAAAAACACACACACACACACACACACACACACATAAAAATAAATAAACTCACCACATTCAGACATGTAGGTCTTCACATCAAAACAGAAGGTGGCCAGGAGCATAGATGCCCTTTCAAGGAGGTTAATTACAAAGGGAAGGAGAGGGAGGAGGGTGATGGAACCATCAGGGATCATTTAAGGTGGGAGACACTTAGGGGAAGGAGCTACCAGGGTGAAGGAGAAAGCTAGAAGCTCAACCAAGACGCAATGGCTCCCAAGGTGGGAGTGCGGAGTGCAGAAAGGCGGTGGGAGCTGCTTGCACGGAGTGTGGCGACCTCGTGGTTAGGGGTTGGAAGGTGGTGGTGAGGAATACAGGAGGCTACATAGGAAGCACCCATTTCTAGATGAGAAAAGTGAGACTCCGGGAAATTAATATTATACCTGAATCCGTAGCGGAGGCGGGAGGCGAACCCCATGGTCTCCACTGCCCTACACTCCAGCTAGGTAGTGAGGGGAAATTAATATTATACCTGAATCCGTAGCGGAGGGGGGAGGCGAACCCCATGGTCTCCACTGCCCTACACTCCAGCTAGGTAGTGAGGGGGGATGCTGCTGATCTCTGACTGGGAGGGCAGGGCCAGGCCATGTGAGTCCAGGCTCACCCCAGGACTCTCCCCTAAGAAGCTGCTAGAGCCTAAGAGGCTCGCCCTTCCCCCATCGGGCCTGGCTTCTCTATAAATAGCCTGGGTTCCTAGGGAGGGAGGGAGCTTGTGACCCTCTGGCAGGTGCTGCCAGTCACGTCCCCTCCCCCCAGGCGGTCCTCGGAGTGCAGCTGGTGGTGACCCTGCTCACTGCCACCCTCATGCACAGGCTGGCGCCGCACTGCTCCTTCGCGCGCTGGCTGCTCTGCAACGGCAGGTGAGCCGTGTCCCGGTGGTGGGAGGGGCCCCGCGGAACCACACCCCCTTCTGGGTCTCTACGCTCCCCCTCACAAATTGCACGGCCTCGATCTTGGTTAGTGGGTGATGGGGGGAAAGACGTTGTTGAGGTGTAATTGAAGTACAACAAACTGCATATATTTGTTTTTTCTTTTTCTTTTTAGAGACAAGGTCTCATTGTTACCCAGCCTGGAGTGCAGTGGCCTGATCATAGCTCACTGCAACCTCAACCTTCTGGGCTCAGGTGGCCCTCCTGCCTCAACCTCATGAGTAGCTGGGACTACAGGTGTGCACCACCGTGCCCAGACAATTTTTTAACTTTTAACAGAGATGGGGTCTTGCTAAGTTGCCCAGGCTGGTCTCAAACTCCTGGGCTCAAGCGAGCCTACCACTTTGACCTCCCAAAGTGCTGGGATTACAGGCGTGAGCCCCCATGCCTGACACAAACTGTATATATTTGACGTATACAGTTGGACCTGTTTTGACAGATGTACACATGGATGGAACCATTGCCACACTCCCCACGTCCCCCACTCTTCCTGCCTCCCTGTAACCCAGCCTTCCTTCCACCCCTGCACCTGCTAGAGCTCGCCTGCTCTGTTTTTTGTCCCTGTGTGGGTCTCCGATGCTTTCTGAGAATCTGGTGGTAACTAAATTCTCTCCTGAGAAAAATGTATGTGACAAAAACAAAGGCAAAAACACACGTCAGAGATGATGGCTCAGGCCCATAATCCCAACACTGGGGGAAGCCAAGGTAGGAGGATCACTTGACCCAGGAGTTTGAGACCAGCCTAGACAACATGGAAAGACCCCGTCTCTACAAAAAATTTTAAAAATTAGCCAGGTATGGTGGCTCACGCCTGTGATCCCAGCTAATCAGGAGTCTGAGGCGGGAGGATCATTTGAACCCAGAAGGTTGAGTCTGCCGTGAGCTGAGATGGCGCCACCGTACTCCAGCCTGGGTGACAGACCAAGGCCTTCTCTCAAAAACAAAAACAGAAGGCCAGGTGAGGTGGCTCACGCCTGTAATCCCAGCCCTTTGAGAGGCTGAGGCAGGTGTATCACTTGAGATCAGGAGTTTGAGACCAGCCTGGCCAACATAGTGAAACCCTGTCCCTACTAAAAATACAAAAATTAGCTGGGCATCGTGGTGCATGCCGGTAGTCCTAGCTCCTCAGGAGGTTGAGGCAGGAGAATCACTTGAACCTGGGAAGTGGAGGTTGCAGGGAGCCAAGATCGTGCCACTGCACTCCAGGCTGGGCGACAGAGCAAGACTCTGTCTCAAAAAGAAAAGGAAAAAGAAGATAAAAGTTGCACACACCTGCTTCCCCAGGAGAGTTAGCCTGCAGATTCAGGGGTATCCAAGCCCCCTGAGCCCACTCAGCCTAAATCTATTGGCCTCACGATTTCCCCAGAATTTCCCCATGCTGTACCCTCACCTACCTCCCAGTGTTCCCCTGGACTAGGCTACCCTCTAACTAGAATCCCTGGATTTGAGGTTCACTGCCTCAACCTACCAGCCCCATACCTGAGCTTCCCTGACTGCCCATCCTTGCTCTCAGTCTGTTCCGATACAAGCACCCGTCCGAGGAGGAGCTTCTTGCTCTGGCGGGGAAGCCGAGGCCCAGAGGCAGGAAAGAGCGGTGAGTGAACTGGGCCCCATCCCCAGCCTTGGGTGGGTATCTCCTCCCCAGGGATGGCCTTACCTCTGCTCAGGGGGCTCTGGGCTAAGGGACACAGGACTGGCCCACCCACACTTCCAGACTCTGATCTGGGCACAGGTGAACTGGGAGACCCTAGTCCAAGGAGATGATCACTGTCAAGTTAGCATCTGTTTCCTGGCAGTTTGCTCTAGCCAGTCCTGTGGGTAGTGGTGGGGGTCCTCACATCCCAGTATGCAGAGGAGCCAAGGCTATGGGAAGTGATGGTCTCCAGGCCAACTGCTTGGAGCTCTGAGGGTGGCTGGCCCCAGTGGGATATGTGCTCACCAGCCCCCTTGCTTGTCACCATCCTCCCAGGTGGGCCAATGGCCTTAGTGAGGAGAAGCCACTGTCTGTGCCCCGAGATGCCCCATTCCAGCTGGAGACCTGCCCCCTCACAACTGTGGATGCCCTGGGTAATAGCCCAGTCCCGTCCCTAAACTCCACTCCCTCAGCCCTGAAGGTCCCCACACCCTCATGGGGGTGGGGAGGATTTGAAGGAGGAGTGTGCTGTTGGGAGGGGAGCAGGCTGGGCCCCAGGGCTGAGCAGAGTGCCCCCCACAGTCCTGCGCTTCTTCCTGGAGTACCAGTGGTTCGTGGACTTTGCTGTGTACTCGGGTGGCGTGTACCTCTTCACAGAGGCCTACTACTACGTGCTGGGTCCAGCCAAGGAGACTAACATTGCCGTGTTCTGGTGCCTGCTCACGGTGGCCTTCTCCATGTATCCTTCCTCTCTGCTCCCTGCCAGAGGGGCAGGTGGGAGCAGGACCCGAGCTTCCCTGGCTCCCCTAAACTGGGGTGGCAGTTTTCACCTGCTGTGCCACAAACTTCCCCAAGCTTGGTGGCATGAAGCAGACATTTTATGTGCTCTAGCTCTGTGGGTGGACAGACTGGGCGGGGCTCAGCAGGTTGGTTCATCTCCACTCCACATGATTATGCCATTTGGTGGCAGTAGAAATGCCAGGAGGCAAGAGGGAATGCCTTGCCCAAAGTCACCCACCCCATCCCTGTTCTTTCTACCACATTCTCCTTGTGTAAGGAAATCACCAGGCCAGTCCACAATCAAGGCCAAGAAAGAGATGGCCCCTTGGCAATATTTTAAAAAATATATACTCCAGGCATGGTGGCTTACATTTGTAATCCCAGCACTTTGGGAGGCTGAGGCAGATGAATCACCTGAGGTCTGGAGTTCAAGACCAGCCTGGGCAACATGGTGAAATCCCATCTCTACTAAAAGTACAAAAATTAGCCGGGCACAGTGGCTCATGCCTGTAATCCCAGCACTTTGGGAGGCTGAGGCGGGTGGATCACCTGAGGTCAGGAGTTCAAGACCAGCCTGACCAACATGGAGCAACCCCTTCTCTACTAAAAATGCAAAAAATTAGCCGAGTGTGGTGGTGGCTGCCTGTAATCCCAGTTACTCAGGAGCCTGAGGCAGGAGAATCACTTGAACCCGGGAGGTGGAGGTTGCAGTTAGCTGAGATCACGCTATTGCACTCCAGCCTGGGTGACAAGAGCAAATTCCATCCCCCCAAAAAATTTTATACACACACACACACACACACACACACACGTATGTATGTATACGTGTATATGTATATATATTTGTTGTTGTTGTTGAGATGGGATCTTGCTTTGTTGCCTAGGCTGGTCCTGACTGGCTTCAAGTGATTCTCCTGCTTTGGCCTCCCAAAGAGAGCAAACGTATGACTTTAGGGACCCAAGTTTGAGGAAGCACAGAAAGAACGCCACTCCTGTGACTTTTGGAGAGGGAAACCTGTCTCAAAATCCACTGGTTCCCCAGATTCCCATGCTTTTTTTTTTTGAGATGGAGTTTTGCTCTTGTTGCCCAAGCTAGAGTGCAGTGGCATGATTTAGGCTCACTACAACCTCCATCTCCCGGGTTCAAGTGATTCTTCTGCCTCAGCCTCCCAGGTAGCTGGGATTACAGGCATGCGCCACCATGCCTGACTAATTTTTGTATTTTTAGTAGAGACTGGGTTTCACCATGTTGGTCAGGGCTGGTCTCAAACTCCTGACCTCAGGTGATCTAACTGCCTCAGCCTCCCAAAGTGCTGGGATTACAGGCATGAGCCATCACGCCTGGCTGCTTGTTGTTGTTGTTGTTGTTGTTATTGTTTGAGATAAGATCTCCCTCTATTGTGCAGGCTGGAGTGCAGTGGTGCAATCAGGGCTCACTGCAGCTTCAAACTCTTGGGCTCAAGCGATCCTCCCACCTCAGGCTCCCCAGTAGCTGGGACCACAGGGGCTGCCACCATGCCCAGCTAATTTTTAATTATTTTTTGTAGAGATGGGAGTCTCACTATGTTACCCAGGCTGGTCTTGAACTCCTGGGCTCAAGTGGTCCTCCTGCCTCGGCCTCCCAAAGTGCTGGGAATATAGGCATGAGCCACTGTGTCTGGCCCCCATGCTGCATTTTGAGGGCAGATTGAAGATGAAGCCCTTCTATATCTGATTGCTTTTCCAAGGGATGTGAAGTAGGTGAGGTGGGTGAAAGAGGCAGGATCACCCAGGGCGGGAGGCTGAACAGACATGGTGGTCTGATGAGGCCATCTCCCACTCAACAGGAACCCCCAGCTTACATCCTGATCTGAGATCCAGCACCCCAAACCCAAACTCCTCTAGGTCATCCCCAAGGCCTGTTTGTGCAGCAGTGCTTGTTTCCTGGAGTTCCCAGGTGGGGTGTGGTGAAATGGACAGAGTGGGGCAGTGGCACCTGAGGCCTCCTTAGCTCCAGCCTCCAGCAAGATGTTCCTGACAGTGACACGGCTGTACTTCAGCGCCGAGGAGGGGGGTGAGCGCTCTGTCTGCCTCACCTTTGCCTTCCTCTTCCTGCTGCTGGCCATGCTGGTACAGGTGGTGCGGGAGGAGACCCTCGAGCTGGGCCTGGAGCCTGGTAAGTGCAGCCCCCAACATGGGGCCACCGCAGCTGTCACTCCCTCATGTAATCTGACCAGGCTGGTTTCACTGGCTTGGTGTCCAGCATGAATAGGTAAAGGAGTGGGCTCCTGGGGTGAAGACAGCCCCCATTAGTGACCATCTCAGCTCCTGAACCTGTTTGGGCTTTGGGGAAGAGAGGACATTCCCTTTCTCACTGTCTCTGATGGATACTCATGGCTATAGCTCTTCTTTCTTTTTCTTTTTTTTTTGAGATGGAGTCTCACTTTTGTCACCCAGGCAGGAGTTCAGTGGCATGATCTCAGCTCACTGCAACCTCTGCCTCCTGCATTCAAGTGATTCTCCTGCCTCAGCCTCCCAAGCTGGGATTATGGGTGCACGCCACCAAGCCTGGCTAATTTTTGTATTTTTAGTAAAGATGGGGTTTCACCATGTTGGCCAGGCTGGTCTCAAACTCCTGACCTCAGGTGACCCACCCACCTCAGCCTCCCCAAGTGCTGGGATTACAGGTGTGAGCCACTGTGTGTGGCCTCTTTTTTTCATTTTTTAAAAAAATTATTTATTTCTTTTTATTGAGACAGGGTCTCACTGTGTTGCCCAGGCTGGTCTCACACTCCTGAGCTCAAGCGATCTGCCCACCTCGGCCTCCCAAAGTGCTGGTATTACAGGTGTGAGCCACCATGCCTGGCCTCTTAAATGATCCTTTTAACATATAATTTGTACCTCATCACTTCTCTGCCTGGCACCACACTCCCTGGGTCTTAGGAGAAAGACCATAGTCCTCACCATGGCCCACATGACCTTGCTGACTGCTTGAGTTTTACCTTCTCCAATTCTCCCTGGCTTTCAGTTTTTAAAATTATATATGTTTGATATATACAAAGAAGATGTGTATGTCAATTATAAAGCAAAATAATAATATAAGTACCTGCAAACCTACCCCTCAAATAATAAGTAGGTGGGGTAGTGACTGCACCAATCTCCCAGGGGGGCAGTAAGGTTTAAATGAATCAGGATCCATGGATAGGGCTTGATTTTTGCCAACCTAGTCCTCGTCACATGGAATGATGCCCTCTGTGGCCTTAACATGCATTTCTCTGATTACCAGGGAAGTTGAGCACCTTTTCCTGTTTATTCATGATTCATGTCTCTTCTATGAAATTTCTGTGAAATGCCTGTTCACGCTGTTGCCCATTTTTGTATCTTTTTTCTCTTTGAATTTTTTATCATTGTGGTAAAATAGACAAAACATAAAATTCACCATCTTAAACATTTTTAAATGTGCAGCTCAGTGGCATTAAGTATATTTAGATGGCCGAGCGTGGTGGCTCATGTCTATAATCCCAGCACTTTGGGAGGCTGAGGCAGGCAGATCACCTGAGGTCGGGAGTTCGAGACCAGCCTGCTTAACATGGAGAAACCCTGTCTCTACTAAAAATACAAAATTAGCCAGATGTGGTGACACACGCCTATAATCCCAGCTATTTGGGAGGCTGAGGCAGGAAAATTGCTTGAACCTGGGAAGCGGAGGTTGTGGTGAGCCAAGATCGAGCCATGGCACTCCAGCCTGGGCAACAAGAGTAAAACTCCATCTCAAAAAAAAAAAAAAAAAAGGTAGACCAGGTGTGGTGGCTCGCGTGTGTAATCCCAGCACTTTGGGAGGCTGAGGCAGGCAGATCACAAGGTCAGGAGATCGAGACCATCCTGGCTAACATGATGAAACCCTGTCTCTACTAAAAATACAAAAAATTAGCTGGGCATAGTGGTGGGCACCTGTAGTCCCAGCTACTCGGGAGGCTGAGGCAGGAGAATGGTGTGAACCCAGGAGACAGAGCTTGCAGTGAGACGAGATCCGGCCACTGCACTCCAGCCTGGGAGACAGAGTGAGACTCTGTCTCAAAAAAAAAAAAAAAAAAAAAAGTCTATTTAGATTGTTGTGGAACCATCACCACCATCCATCTCCACAACTCTTTCCTCTTGCAAAACTGAAACTCCATCCCATTAAACACTAACTCCCTGTTCCTCCTTCTGCAGCCCCTGATGCCCACCATTTTATGTCCTGTCTCTGTGAATGTGACCACTCTGGGTTCCTCATATAAGTGGCATCATACAGTATTTGTCCTTTTGTGACGGGCTCATTTCAGTTAGCACAACGTCCTCAAGTCATATCCATGTTGTAGCAAGTGTTAGAATTTTTTTTTTTCTTTTTTTGAGACAGGATCTCACTCTGTCATCTAGGCTGGAGTGCAGTGGTGCAATCACAACTCACTGCAGCCTTGACCTCTAGGGCTCAAGTGATCCTCCCACCTCAGCCTTCCAAGTAGCTGGGACTACAGTCACGTGCCACCATGCCTGGCTAATTTTTCCTTTTTTATTTTTCTCTGTAGAGATGGGGTCTTGCTGTGCTTCCCAGGCTGGTCTCAAACTCCTGGCCTTGAGCAATCCTCTCACCTCAGCCTCCCAAAGTGCTGGGATAGCAGGCGTGAGCCACTGTGCCCAGCCAGAATTCCATTTTTAAGACTGAACAGCATTTCATTGTCTGGATGGAACACATTTTGTTTATTTGTCCACGGATGAACGTTTGCTTGGGTGGGTTGTTTCCAACTTTTGGCTTTTTGATTAATACTGCTGTGAACCTGAGTATATAAGTATCTCTTTGAGACTCCATTTTCAGTTTTGGAGGGTATATATCTGAAGTGGAACTACTGGATTATATGATAATTCTACTTTTAACTTTTTGAGGAACTGCCATACCGTTTTATACAGCAGCTGAACCATTTTATTTTATTTTTGAGACAGAGTCTCATTCTGTTGCCCAGGCTGGAGTGCAGTGGTGGCATGATCTCCACTCACTGCAACCTCCGCCTCCTGGATTCAAGTGATTCTCATGCCTCAGGCACCCGAGTAGCTGGGACTATAGGCGCCTACCACCACACCCAGCTAATTTTTTTTTTTTTTTTGAGACAGAGTCTTGCTCTGTCACCCAGGCTGGAGTACAGTGGCATGATCTTGGCTCACTGCAACCGCCACCTTCCAGCCTCAAGTGATTCTCTTGCCTCAGCCTCCCAACTAGCTGGGATTACGGGAATGCACCACCATGCCTGGCTAATTTTTGCATTTTTAGTAGAGATGGGGTTTCACCATGTTGGCCAGGCTGGTCTTGAACTTTTGACCTCAGGCGATCTGCCCATCTTGGCCTCCCAAAGTGCTGGGATTACAGGTGTGAGTCACCACGCCCAGCCACACCCAGATAATTTTTGTATTTTTAATAGAGATGGATTTTGCCATGTTGCCCAGGCTGGTCTCAAACTCTTGAACTCAAGCAGTCTGCCAGCCTCGGCCTTCCAAAGTGCTGGGATTACAGGCGTGCACCACTGTGCCTGGCCCATTTTATATATTATATTCCCAGCAGCAGTGCACAAGTACATAATTTCTCCACTTCATTGCCAATACTTGTTTTCTTTTTCTTTTCACTTGACCACTATTTGCATTATTTTCCATCTGCATACATGCATCACACTTTCTTTGCTGAGCCATTGAATGTAGTTGTAAGCATCACCTCTAGTATCTTGATGAATGGAATTTGATTATTTTAGTTGATATTTGTCTTGAAAAATATCCTTCCCTAAAATCAGAAAGCCATTCTATATTTTATTCTAAAATATTTCGGCCAGGCGTGGTGGCTTATGCCTGTAATCCCAACACTTTGGGAGGCTGAGGCAGGTGGATTGCCTGAGGTCTGGAGTTCAAGACTAGCCTGGTCAACATGGTGAAACCCCATCTCTAGTAAAAGTACAAAAAGTAGCTGGCGTGCACCTGTAATCTCAACTACTCTGGAGGCTTAGGCAGGAGAATCGCTTGAACCCAGGAGGTGGAGGTTGCAGTAAGCCAAAATCGCGTCATTGCACTCTATCCTGGGTGACAAGAGCAAGACTCCATCTTAAAAATAAATAAAATAAAATATTTCAACTTTTACATTTCATATAAGCTCTTAAACTCCTCACTGTCGCTGATGGACAGTGACATTAATTTTTGTGTTATGATGTAAGGGTCAAATTTGAGTGTCTCCATGGACTAACCTTGCTAAAGAATTATATTTTTAGGCCGGGCGCGGTGGCTCACGCCTGTAATCCTAGCACTTTGGGAGGCTGAGGCGGGTGGATCACGAGGTCAGGAGATCGAGACCATCCTAGCTAACATGGTGAAACCCCGTCTCTACTAAAAATGCAAAAAATTAGCCAAGTGTGGTGGTGGCTGCCTGTAGTCCCAGCTACTTGGGAGGCTGAGGCAGGAGAATGGCGTGAACCCGGGAGGCAGAGCTTGCAGTGAGCCGAGATTGCGCCACTGCACTCCAACCTGGGGGACTGAGCAAGACTCTGTTTCAAAAAAAAAAAAGAATTATATTTTTATTGAATTCCAGATTCTTTTTGGTTTTCTTTTGTCTTGTCTGATCCTTCCCCTTTGGTGTGGCTAGGACCTCTGGATTTTAGAACAGTACTGATGTACCTCCTTTGCTTGTTTCCAATTTCTCAGTTAGCTACTTAGCTCATAAATTTTCAGTCTTTTCTAAGTTTATAGCATACATAGCATTTAATGTTATACATATTTTATCAGGTCTCTCACTTTTGTTCACCTAAGTTTTTTTTTTTTTGCTGTTTTGGGGTTTTC
>NW_012120265.1:3338112-3341197 GCF_000951035.1 Colobus angolensis palliatus | reverse complement strand
CACCTTGCCCGGCTAGTTTTTTGTATTTTTTAGTAGAGACAGGGTTTCACCGGGTTAGCCAGGATGGTCTCAATCTCCTGACCTCATGATCCGCCTGTCTCGGCCTCCCAAAGTGCTGGGATTACAGGCTTGAGCCACCTGTACATGCGCCCGGCTATATCCCTTTATTTTCAATCTTCTAGTGACTTTATGTCAAGGTATGTCATCCTTTAAAAAACATGTAGCTGGATATTTTCAATGTAGTCTAACAGTCTTTGTCATTTAACTTTAAAGTTTAGTCTACTTACATTTATTGTGATTACTGACATTTGACTTTGTTTCTACCATCTTACATTTTTGCTTTCTATTTGTTCCTTTTCTGTTGTCTCAGTTGACATTAGCTGTCAGCCTAATTGTTGTTCCTTTATAGGTGATCTGTCTTAATTCCCTGGCTGCTTTGTGATTTTTTTGTTTTTGGTGTTCTGCAGTTTCACTCCATTGTGTCTAGGTATGGATTTCTTTTTATTTACATGGTTTAATATACTTTGTGTGTGTCTTTCATTCTGCAAACTTCTCAACCATTCTCTTCCAGTAATTCCTTTTATTCTTCATTCCTTCTCTTCCCTACCTCTGGGGCTCTGATTTGATTTGCATTGAACTTTCCGTTCTGTCTTCCTTATTCTCTTAGCCTCTCTTCATATTTCTCACCTACTTTTCTGAGTTGGAATCTGAGTGATTTCTTCAGATCTGTCTTCCAGTTCATCATTTCCTCCTTTGGCTGTTCCTAATGTGCTGTTTAACAATCTATTATTTCAATACTAACATTTTCCTTTTAGAAGAGTTTAATTTGGTTCCTTTGCAATTCTACCCAGTCATCTGAAGGTAGTCTCATGTCACCTGTTCTGTGATTACAGCTTTCATTTCCTTAGTCATTTGACATATAATTGACAGCACCAATTTCTGAAGTCTTTGAGGCCTAAACTTGACTGTTGTTTTTCTGTTAACTCTCCTTTATGGTGATTTGTTTCCTTATGCATTTGTTGATTTTGTCTGTGAGCTCACATGAATTTTCTCCTTTTTTTTGACAAGGTCTCACTCTGTGCTGGACTGCAATGGCATGATCTCAGCTCACTGCAACCTCCACATCCTGGGCCCAACCCATCCTCCCACCTCAGCCTTCAGAGTAGTTAGGACTACAGGCGTGCACCACCACTCCTGGTTTTGTATTTTTTGTAGAGATGGGGGTTTTGCCATGTTGCCCAGGCTGGTCTTGAACTTGTGAGCTCAAATGATCCACATGCCTTGGCCTCTCAAAGTGCTGAGAGTTACAGGTGCGAGCCACTGCACCCAGCCCTGCTCTTAATTTTTGGAAAATCTTGGGTCCTGAATTGAGGATTCCTTCCTCCAGGAGAACTTTGGTTTTCTCCTGCAGGAGTCCTTCATCCCCCTCCAGATTCCTTCTATAACCTAGGGAGCTCAGGCTCAACAGATACCCCTGAATGTTCCCAGCCCAATCAGGAGTATCTGCCTGGTACATTGTTTCTTTTTCTTTGAGACTGAGTTTCACTCTTATCCCCCAGGCTAGAGTGCAATGGTGCGGTCTAGGCTCACTGCAACCTCCGCCCCCCAGGTTCAAGCGATACTCCTGCCTCAAGTAGCTGGGATTACAGGCACCTGCCATCACGCCCAGCTAATTTTTGTATTTTAAGTAGAGACAGGGTTTCACTATGTTGACCAGGCTTGTCTCAAACTCCTGATCTCAGGTGATCCGCCTGCCTCGGCCTCTCAAAGTGTTGGGATTACAGGCGTGAGCCAACACACTGACCTTGTTTCTTGTGAAGAGTGCTGTGTAACTAGAGCACAAAGTTGTCCTTGTGCCTGGCACGGGGCCTGGTGCATTCCTACTTGGGGAGCAAATGGATGCCTGAGGGACGGGGGATTAGGGAACAGAGTGGCCTCAGAGACCCTAGGAATTCACTCTATTCGGTCCTCTTCTTACCGTCCCCAGGCCTGGCCAGCATGATCCAGAACTTGGAGCCACTTCTGAAGAAGCAGGACTGGGACTGGGCGTGAGTCCTGGGAATGGGGGAGGGGAGCAAGGGCAGGATGGGACCCTCCCAGGGTCCCCCAGGCAGGCTTGTGACCTGGTGTTCTCCTAGGCTCCCTGTGGCCAAGCTGGCTATCCGCGTGGGGCTGGCGGTGGTGGGCTCTGTGCTGGGTGCCTTCCTCACCTTCCCAGGCCTACGGCTGGCCCAGACCCACCGGGACGCGCTGACCATGTCGGAGGACCGGCCCATGCTGCAGTTACGTGGGTCGCTTGGTGGGTGGGGGGATTAGGGGCCCTAAGGGAGAGGCTGGGGAAGAGGGGGTGCCCAGGCCTCACTCTCTCCTGCTGTCACCCCCTAGGTTCCTCCTGCACACCAGCTTCCTGTCTCCCCTGTTCATCCTGTGGCTCTGGACAAAGCCCATTGCACGGGACTTCCTGCACCAGCCGCCGTTTGGGGAAAGGCCCTTCTCCCTGTGCGTATCGGGTGGGGCTCCCCTGGGTGCTCCAACCTCTGAGACTCAGGGAGGAGCCTGGGGAAGATCCTGGGGGGTGAGGGGCGGCCTTCCTAGCCCTTTACCCCGCCCCGCTCCGCACAGGCTGTCCGACTCTGCCTTCGACTCCGGGCGCCTTTGGCTGCTGGTAGTGCTGTGCCTGCTGCGGCTTGCGGTGACCCGGCCCCACCTGCAGGCCTACCTGTGCCTGGCCAAGGCCCGCGTGGAGCAGCTGCGAAGGGAGGCTGGCCGCATCGAAGCCCGTGAAATCCAGCGGAGGGTATGGACGCCCCGATGACCTAGGCCAGAGGGATCTTGGGGCTGAGGGCAGGGTTCCTAGTCCTTTGGGCGTGGAGTCCTCCCAAACCCAGAAGGCTTCCTGCTGCAGCCACCCGTTACCTGCCCACAGGTGGTCCGGGTCTACTGCTACGTGACCGTGGTGAGCTTGCAGTACCTGACGCCGCTCATCCTCACCCTCAACTGCACACTCTTGCTCAAGACGCTGGGTGAGACGCTGCCGTGTGGAGGTGGAGGAGGGGTGGGGCTGGAAGATAAAAGAGTGGAGTTG
>NW_012120265.1:3335754-3337842 GCF_000951035.1 Colobus angolensis palliatus | reverse complement strand
TTATGAGCAGGAGGTGGAGTTTGGGAATGGGGTATGCGCTAGGAGGTGGAGCCTGAGGAGGGTTGGGTCTTGGCAGGAGGTGGGGCCTGGGAAGGGGGCGGGGACTGGTGGTGGGGCAGGTTATGAGCAGGAGGTGGAGTTTGGGATGGGGTGTGCCTTAGGAGGTGAAACCTGGGGAGGGGTTGGGTCTTGGTAGGAGCTGGGTAGGGGGAAGGGCATGTAGTGAGGCAGGATCTGAGCAGGAGGTGGGGCCAGGGATAAGGCTTGCCTTGGACAGGTGGCAGCGCCTGAGGGGGTGGAGACCCGGCAGGAGGTGGAGTCTGAGACAGGGGTGGGAGTGTCTGGAGGAATGGGCCCGGCCCCTCATGCCAGCCCTGCCCCTCGCCCCCTCCCCCATTTCTCCACTCATACCTCGCTTCATCCTCTTCTCCTAGGAGGCTATTCCTGGGGCCTGGGCCCAGCCCCTCTACTATCCCCCAACCCATCCTCAGCCAGTGCTGCCTCCATCGGCTTTGGGGAGGACGAGGTCCAGCAGACTGCAGCGCGGATCGCCGGGGCCCTGGGTGGCCTGCTGACGCCCCTCTTCCTCCGCGGCATCCTGGCCTACCTCATCTGGTGGACGGCTGCCTGCCAGCTGCTCTCCAGCCTCTTCGGCCTCTACTTCCACCAGCATTTGGCAGGCTCCTAGTTGCCTGCAGACCCTCCTGTGGCGCTGAGGTCTTGTCCTGGGTCAGCAGGACACTAGCCTGCCCCCTCTGTGTGTGCCCTGGTGTCCCCAGCTGCAAGGTGGGGCCGGACTCCCTGCTGTTCCCTTCACCGCAGTGCCTGAGCCGCAGCCCCCCTTGGACGCCAAGTTTCTGCCTCAGAACTGTCTCTCCTGGGCCCAGCAGCATGAGGGTCCGGAGGCCATTGTCTCCGAAGCGTGTGTGCCAGGTTTGAGTGGTGGGGGTGATACTGGCTGCTCTTCTGAACAAATAAAGGAGCACGCCGATTTTTACAAACAGGGTCTGAGTGGTTTGGAACTTGGGCGTGTGCAGGGTGGTGGCACCTGCCCGGGTGCAGGGTGGGGGCTGCGCAGGAGGGAGAAAGGATCAGGACTGAGAGGGGAGCAAAGGTCTGGGAGGAGAAGGGAAAGCGAGGAGGAGGCCAGGCACGGCAGCTCAGGCCTGCAATCCCAAATCCCAGCACTTTGGGAGGCCAAGGCGGGCAGATCACTTGAGGCCAGCAGTTCAAGAACAGCCTGGTCAACGCATGGTGAAACCCCATCCCTACTAAAAATACAAAAAGTAGGCATGGTGGTGCATGCCTCTAGTTCCAGCTACTGAGAAGGATGATCCTGAAGAGTCACTTGAACCTGAGAGGTGGAGGCTGCAGTGAGCCGAGATCGTGTAACATCCAGCCTGCGTGACAGAGTAAAACTCTGTCTCAAAAAAAAAGAAAAGGAGGAAAAAGAGAAGAAATACAAGTGTCCCAGGAAAAGTCCAAAAGCAGGATGGAAGAGACCAGAAATCAGGGGAAGGTGGAGTCCCAGCTGAGAGGGCAGGTGGCCTGGGAGGGGCGGGCAGGTGAGAGAAATGCCTTGTGAGGGAGTGCCAGGAGAAGGTTAGATGGGCAGGGAAACCTCAGGGGAAAACCTGTTTGAATAAATGGGAGGGCGGGGAGCCCATGGTGATGCCAGCATCTGCCACAGGTGTGCAGGTGACTTTGTATAGAGGTCACACACAAGGAGGGGCATATTGAGGTCTTTGTGACCCAGGGAAGGGACGTGGGGCTGTCGTGGACTCTGAAGTTGTCCTGTAGCTGTGACTCCAGGGTGTGTGCACATGTGTGTTACAATGTAAGGTGCAGGCTGGGCGCCGTGGCTCACGCCTGTAACCCAGCACTTTGGGAGGCTGAGGTGGGCCAATCACCTGAGGTCAGGAGTTCAAGACCAGCCTGGCCAACATGGTGAAACCCTGTCTCTACTAAAAATACAAAAAAAATTAGCCAGGCATGGTGGCGCGCACTTTGTAATCCCAGCTACTCGAGAGGCTGAGACAGGAGAATCGCTTGAACCTGGGAGGCAGAGGTTGCAGTGAGCCAAGATCA
>NW_012120265.1:3332145-3332879 GCF_000951035.1 Colobus angolensis palliatus | reverse complement strand
ACTTATAAAATATTAAAATAATTTTTAAAATTATTTGTAGAGGGCCAGGTGCAGTGGCTCATGCCTGTAATCCCAACACTTTGGGAAGTCAAGGTGGGCAGATCTCTTGAGCCCAGAAGTTCAACATCAGCCTGGGCAACATAGAGAGACCCTGTCTCTACAAAATATAAAAAATCAGCCAGGCGCAATGGCCTGCGCCTATAGTCCCAGCTACTCGGGAGGCTGAGGTGGGAGGATCACTTGACCCTGGGAGATTGAGGCTGTAGTGAGCTGTGATTGTGCCACTGTACCCCAGCCTGGGTGACAGAGTGAGAACCCTGTCCCATCAAAAAAAGATTATTTGTAGAGACAGGGTCTCACTATGTTGCCCAAGCTGATGTCAAACTCCAGGTCTCAAGTGATCCTCCTGCCTCAGCTTTCCAAAGAGCTGGGATTACAGGTGTGAGCCACCATGCCTGGCCATGAATTAGCTGTTGTTTGTTTTTGAGACGAGGTCTGGTTCTATCATCCATGCTGGGATGCAGTGGTGCCATCTCGATTCACTGCAACCTCCACCTCCCAGACTCAAGCCATCCTCCCACCTCAGCCTCCTGAGTAGTGGGGATTACAGGCACGTGCCACCATGCCCAGTATTTATTGTAGAGACAGGGTTTCACCATCCTGCACAGGCTGGCCTTAAACTCGTGAGCTCAAATGATCCAATTGCCTCGGCCTCCCAAAGTGCTGGGATAACA
>NW_012120265.1:3319673-3330273 GCF_000951035.1 Colobus angolensis palliatus | reverse complement strand
AAAAGCCAACCAACCAGGTAAGATATCTTTTTTTTTTTTGAGACGGAGTGGTGTTCTGTCGCCCAGGCTGGAGTGCAGTGGTGCCATCTCGGCCCCGCCTCCCGGATTCAAGTGATCCTCCTGAGTAGATGGGATTACAGGCGCTCGCCACCATGCCCGGCTAATTTTTGTATTTTTAGTAGAGACTGGGTTTCACCGTATTGGCCAGGCTGGACTCGAATTCAAGTGATCTGCCTGCCTCAGCCTCCCAAAGGGCTGAGATTACAGGCATGAGCCATCGCACCCAGCCGAGATATGGTTTTTTACTTGTCAGATTATGGAAGATCAAAGATGGGTGAGAGCATGTGCTGTAAATCCATATGATCTATTTGCAGGAATATCTGGCATTCCTATTCCTTTTTGAATAGGTTCCCCTCAAAGATGACCCCAAAAGGACTCAGAGCTGGTGGTTTACCTGGGAGGTGTCCCCAGGCAGCCCCCATGGCGGGTGAGAGCTGAGACGAGGAGGGAAGGTGCCCTGCAGGGGGCACCAAAGAGCAGGTGACGCTGTGGGCAACCCAGGCTCAGTCCTGCTGGGGGCCTTATGGGGGCAGTGTAGAGCAATTATCTCAGGGTGAGTCCACGGGTTAAGCTACTTACACACCTATCTTCAGTCATCGGCCAGTCGGTTGCACCTGGGGTACTGTGCTGTGTTTCTTCAGGAGATTGCTAGGCTAGGTGGAATTGCTTATAGCAAAAAGCATTTGGTGGCCGGGTGCGGTGGCTCATGTCGGTAATCCCAGCACTTTGGGAGGCCGAAGCGGGTAGATCACCTGAGGTCAGGAGTTCAAGACAGCCTGGCCAACATGCTGAAACCCCCTTCTCTACTAAAATGTAAAAATTAGCTGGGCATGGTGGTGGCGCCTGTAATCCCAGCTACTTGTGAGGCTGAGGCAGGAGAATCACTTGAACCCGGGAGGCAGAGGTTGCAGTGAGTCAAGATTGCACCACTGCACTCCAGCCTGGGCAACAGAGCAAGACTCCATCTCAATAAAAGGAGGAGGAAGCCAAGCTTCTGCTTGCATACCTTCTGGAGGAAAGCGATGGCCACTTTCTGTCTGCTGATGAGGAATGTGATGCCCCGGGTCGTGTCACTCACCTCTCAGTCTTGCAGTCTTTCAGGTGGCAGTCTCCTGAAGCTCTTCTTGGACGCAGCTAGCAAACATCTTCTTCACTGTCACTAGTCTAGACAGGTCCACGGGCTCACCTCTGTACTGTTAGGAGATGCCACAGTGGTGGGCGGGAGAGGGGAGGGGTTGACCAAGGTTCAGGGACTGGGGTGAAACATGGAACTTAGATCAGAAATCTGGGCTGGATGTCGGAGGCGGGGTGCAGATGAGTTCAGCAGCTCCTACCAAATTGCTATCACGTTGTCATGGCAATACCTAACAACATAATTGCCCATCCATAAAGGGGAACTGAGGGCTCACCTGATTAGACCTACTAATCTTAACTTACCTCCCTTGTTTTTAGTTGATTATAAACTCCATAGTGTTAAAAGTCACTCAGCTAAACACTATATAGCTAAACTCCCAGGCCAGGTGTGGTGGCTCACGCCTGTCATCCCAGCATTTTGGGAGGCCAAGGCAGGCAGATCACTTGAGCCAGGAGTTAGAGACCAGCCTGAGAAATATGGTGAGACCCCATGTCTACAAAAAAATACAAAAAGTAGCCAGGTGTGGTGGCATGTACCCGTAGTCCCAGCTCCTAGGGGGGCTGAGGTGGGAGGATTGCTTAAGCCCAGGAGTTGGAGGCTACAGTGAGCCATGGTAGTGTCACTGCATTCCAGCCTGGGCAACAGAGAGAGACGCTGTCTCAAAAAAAAAAAAAAAGGAAAGGAAAGGAAAAGAAGGAGGAGGGAATGAATGAATGAATGAATGAATGAATGCTGGGCACAGTGGCTCAAGCGTGTAATCCCAGTACTTTGGGAGGCTGAGGCGGGTGAATCACCTGAGGTCAGGAGTTTGAGACCAGCCTGGCCAACATGGTGAAACCCCGTCTCTACTAAAAATACAAAAAATTAGCTGGGTGGCAGGCGCCTGTAGTCCCAGCTACTTAGGAGACTGAGGCAGGAGAATCGCTTGAACCCAGGAGGTGGAGGTTGCAGTAAGCCGAGATCGTGCCATTGTACTCCAGCCTGGGCAAAAAGAGCAACACTCCATCTCAAAAATAAAACAAAACAAAAACCTCCAAATAAACAAAAAAACTCCCACTAGTTCCCTTATAGATAACATCTCTATGTATGGGCCACCATGGTAATGGCTGCTTAAGTTGTTCTTCAGAAATAGGATCAGTTCTCGTCCAGTTCAAATGGGCCGAGAGCCGAACTTTCACCTTGGTCTGTGTGTATTTAGGTGGTGACCTTTTGACGTTAGCAGGCTACACCCTCAGATCACTACACCCTCACTACACACTACACCCTCAGATCATGATAACAATGTCATTTGGTGAACACGCATCCTATGGAAAAGTCATGAAGCTTGACTACGCATGCACGGTTCCCCGATTGCCCCATTTTTCCCCGTGTCTCTGACCACCTTGCTCCTCTATCCCTTAAATATCCCTAAAACCCCATCTTCAGGGAGGTGGATTTGAGATCTGTTCTCCTTTCTCCTCACTTGGCTGCCTCGTGAATAAACTCTTTGCTGCAAAACCTGTCATCTCTGTTGTCGTACTGATGGGCAGAACGAGCCTGGTTTGGTAACATAAGGGATGCGTGAATTTCTGAGTAACTGGTACCTCCAAGACTGGCTAAAAAAAAAGTTTTTTTTTGAGATGGAGACTTGCTCAGTCACTCAGGCTGGAGAGCAGTGGCTCACTGCAACCTCTGCCTCCCAGGTTCAAGCAATTCTCCTGCCTCAGCCTCCTGAGTAGCTGGGATTTTTGTACTTTTAGTAGAGATGGTGTTTCAGCATGTTGGTCAGGCTGGTCTCGAACTCCTGACCTCAAGTGATCCACCTGCCCTGGCCTCCCAAAGTGCTGGGATTAAAGGCGTGAGCCACTGCACTCGGCCTAATTTTTCTTTCTTTTTTTTTTCTGTAGAGATGGGGGTCTCACTATGTTGCCTAGGCTGGTCTCAAACTCCTGGGCTCAAGCAGTCCACCTGCCTCAGTCTCCCAAAGTGCTGGGATTACAGGCGTGAGCCACTGCACCCACCTTGGTAAATTTTACCATGGGAATCCTCTAAGAGAAAACTGCACAGCTGCTAAACAATGTGTACAACACAGACCAACTCAAAAGAAATCCTGCTGCACGTGAGCAGGTTGGAGAGCAGTGGGGGGTCAGCACAGTGGAACTTGTTCCTACTCTCACCCCAACAAGAGCACCAGGCCTGTGCTGGCCCAGCCACCTCTCCTCTCTGGGCACGCAGAGGCTCCCACTTCTGGCCTGGTAGTGGGTGGGCCCTGCAAGTTGCTCTGGCCAATGGGCTGCAGGCGAAGTGAGCCGGGATTGCCATTGGAGACCCTCTGGTGGCTGCCCCTGCAGATGGTGACTGACGTTCAGGCCTGAAGCCTCAGCCAGACCCAGAGTGCAGGGCTCTTGGGAAGGAAGGCCGTGTTCAAGTCCATGAAACTTTGGGCTGCGCTGGATGCAGCCGGAGACGGCCCCTCCTGCCTTTGTGCGTGGCCACGTATATCCTGAATGGGACGAGTCTACACACGGAATCTCTGTGGGAGGAGACAGGAGAAAATGGTCACAGGAAGCCCCCTGCAGAGGGAACTGCTCACCTACTTTTCACTGTAAGCCCTTGTGGACAGCTGGTGTTTTCTGGAAAATTGTGGAATGTATTAACTCAAACAACAATTGCATTTAAAAACTTTATTCAAGACTTTTATTCAGAACGTTTATCACAAATATGTCAAAAACACTTCAACCCTGGTTGGGGGTTCATGGGGGAAGATGTGGGGATCAGAGCCAAAGAACAGCCAGGAGCAGGAGAAGAAGTCATTTATATTTTTATTAAATATACTCTCTTGGCACAAATCTTTAAAATATATAAACATTAGATATAAACAGTGTCTTCATGGCATCAAAATATAACTCCAGACCAGGACCAGAGACCAGCAGGGAGGCGAGTGACCGCAGAGCCTCGAGGGCCTGGCCGTGTGCAGGGGTGGGGGACAGCACTGTCCCAACTCCTGCCGGGTCCCACTCAGCTGGGAGCCATCTCTGGGGAGACACACTGGGGTCAGCAGGGCCTGGGGGACCCTCCCACCTACGCCTTGTCTCTCCTGCCTAGCCTGTGGCCCCAAATCTGCCCATTTGGTCTCACCCACCTGGGGCAGACCCCCAATCCCTATTGCTGTCACATGCTTGTGTGAGTTGGGTGCCCTCTTACCTCCCTGTGAGGGTTGCCCTGCCTCTCCTGCCAAGTCTGAGTGCTGGGTAAAGGATACCCACCCAGTGGGACAACCCCTCACAGCCATCACAGGCTGCCTGGGTCTCTGGGGACAAGATCAGGGATGGCTGGTGGCCACATGCAAGGAAGGCAGAGACAGCCGTCTGCACACCCACAGGTCCAAGGCAAGAACAGGAGGAGGACAGAAGGAAGGGAGAAATGGAAGTCACAGCTGGAGATGAACAAGCTCAGATCCCTTCACACAGCGTGTGCTGAGCCAGCCGTGGAAAGCAACACTCACGTCACGCTCACCCTGGCACCAGGCAGACTGGTCAGGGGTTCGATGTCAATAGATCATAGACCCGGGGTCAGCCAAGTTGAAAACCAAAAACAAACAAACAAAAAAAAGAATAAGAAGAAGAAGGGTGTTTCTGAGTGTCTGTGGTATCTGGTGGGCCCTGGGGGACTTCTCTGAGAGACCAGTTAGCTCCCCTGGGTACCTCAGCTCTTCCTCACCTCCCACCCCCAGGCTATACTCTATCATGAGGCTCCCACTCGGGGGGATCGAGACTACCAGGCGCCCCGTGCTCCTTTTCATAGAAACTGAACAACCCCTGTGGGCTTTAAATTGCTCCATATCCCAGCCAAATGCCTGCTCAAGTGGGGACCCAGGGACCCGTTGGATACCACAGCTGGGCAGAGGGTTGGGGCACTGAGATGCTGCGCCCAGGGGGCAGGAGCTTCTGGGCCAAAGGGGGTGGCTTGGGTGCTTACATTTCAGCAGATGCCCCAGGCTGCAGGTCTGACCTGACCCAAACCTGAGGCAGTTCCATGTCATGGCCTGGGCCTCGAGCCCTGCTGCGCAGAGCAAGCATGAGTCTCCTGGGAAGGTTACAAAGCAGGTGGGCAGGCAACCCTAGGGGGAGATGTGCTCTTGAGGACCCAGCTGCTTGCAGGGTCTAGGATAGAGACAGACATGAGGCTCTGGGGGACACTGTTCCCAGCAGGAGGCTCTGGTGACTGAGGAGTCGTGGCCACGTGGGAAATACTGGAGAAGGCAGGGCTGGCAGGGTGGGGTGGACCAGGGGCTGCATTTGTGGCCAAAGCTGATCACGAGGCTGGCCTCATCCAGGGCAGGGTCCGCCTGCAGGAAAGGCGCCCCCGCACCCTAGAGGCCGGGCAGGCACCTGGAGTCAGAACAAGAAGGGCCGGGCGCGATCTGGCTCTGAGCCTGGTGGGGACAGGGGTCACTAGAATCAGCAGCATGTGGGAGGACACACAGGATCAGGAGGTGGAGCTGACCACGCCCCACTAGGGCCTTTTGGGCAACACCTCCGGCAGACAGCGCCAGCCTCTGCAGAGGAAGGAAGAGGGGGGCTGCGGGACCCCCCCACACCATCGCCCCAACACTGCACTTCTAGGGCCGCCAGCTTTGCGTTTAGACCTGGACTCTGAGCCCAGGCTCCTCAGGTCCACCTTCTCGTTCCACAAAGCGCCTCATGTGGCTCCTGAGGTGGAATCAAGCGCGCCCCCCCCCGTTCCATGGGCCCAGAATACAAAGGGGTCACTGGTCCACCGTCCTGAGAGCAGCTCAGGGTACCCTAGCTCTGCAGGTGCCGCAGCAGGATCTGCATGAGGTCGAAGGTGGTGAAGCTGATGCCCACGGCGATAGGACCCTTGACCCAGTTCATGCTCAAGCCTTTGTAGAGGCCGCGCACAGCGCCCTCCTCCCGCACGATGGTGCGCAGCGTGCAGGCGATGGAGGCACGCGGGTAGCCGGTGACGCCGGCCGTCTGCATGCGCCGCCGCACCACATCCAGCGGGTACGAGGCCGATTGCCCGATGAGGCCAGCGCAGGCGCCGAAGATCATGCGCTCGAAGGGGTAGGGCTGCCGGCGGCCGCTGTACTCTGCAGGGCAAGGGGCGGGAGGGCCGTGAGGGCGCCGCGAGGGGGCGTGCACCCCGCACCCGTGCGCGCGCACCTTTGCACCTCTAGGAGCAACCTGCGTGCACATACACACATGCACTTGCACCCCCACGTGTGTTCGCACTCATGCGCACCCACACGCCCCACTGCCTCATCCCCGGGTCGCTCCTTTCACTCAAACTCGAGAAATAATTTTTTTTTTTTTTTGAGACGGAGTTTCACTCTTGTTGCTCAGGCTGGAGTGCAATGGCGCAATCTCGGCTCACTGCAACCTCTGCCTCCCCGGTTCAAGCCATTCTCCTGTCTCAGCCTCCCGAGTAGCTGGGATTATAGGCATGCACCACCACGCCTGGCTAATGTTATATTTTCGGTAGAGACAGGGTTTCTCCATGACCAACATGGAGAAACCTCGTCTCTACTAAAAACACACAAAAATTAGCCAAGTGTGGTGGCGGGAGCCTGTAATTCCAGCTACTCGGGAGGCTGAGGCAGGAGAATAGCTTGAACCCGGGAAGCGGAGGTTGCAGTGAGCTGAGATCATTCCACTGCACTCCAACCTGGGTGACAGAGTGAGACTCCGTCTCAAAAAAACAGCCAGACAAGAGGCACTGTGATCTGCTCACCAGGTGGGTAAAAACAAGGGGTCTGATGGCATCATGTGGGGTGAGAACATGGGGACATGGGGCTGGGAAGCACTCCAGAAAGAAACACCAAAAATGGGGTTTTATAGTCACACAAGGAGACGAGCTCCTGGATGTCGGCTGATCACAGAAAACCTGGCAACAGCCAAAGGCACCCCAAGAAGGGAAGGCCCACTGTGCAGCCACTAAAAAGGCGGAACAGAGCACAGATGCTGGTGGATGTACCCCAAACCAGCTGAGCTGGGAGCTGCACTCCCGGGTGAGCATTTTGTATACCTGTGAAAGGTGACATGGTTTTGTTTATGCCACAGATAAATACATACAGAAGTATTTTCCAAGCAGTCTTGAGGGGTGCAACCCTCACTTCTAATAAGAGGCCTCAGGAGAGAGACTTGTTGCCCTCAACATTACCCCTAACATTTTCTTTCTTTGACAAAAAATATCTGGGAGCAGGCTGGGTGCAGTGGCTCACACCTTTAATCCCAGCACTTTGGGAGGCCAAGGCAGGTGATCGCTTGGGCCCAGGAGTTTGAGACCAACTTGGGCAACAGAGGGAGACCCCATCTCTACAACAAAGAAAAAAAACAAAATATCTGGGAGCAAATGTAGCAAAATGTTCACATGCGGTGGCAGGTATGAGTATGATATCATTCTTTGTACTTTTTGATTTTCTCCCAAGTACCAAAACAAGCAAGAGTACTTCCCTTCCATCTGGGTTTTACCCATATGCTTTGTGTTTGTGCTTGTGAAGATGTTAGGTGGCTGTCAATGCTCTGGGTGACACACTGGGCTTCCCAGAGTCACTTTTTTTTTTTTCTACTTGAGACAGGGTCTCACTTTGACACCCAGGCTGGTGTGCAGTGGTGAGATCACCGCTCACTGCAGCCTTGACCTCCCAGGTTTAGGTGATCTTCCCACCTTAGCCTCTCCAGTAGCTGGGACCACAGGCGTGTGCCACCATGCCTAATTTTTTTGTATCTTTGGTAGAGACGGGGTTTCGCCACGTTGCCCAGGCTGGTCTGCAACTCCTGACCTCAAGTGATCCGCCCACCTTGGCCTCCCAAAGTGCTGGGATTACAGGCATGACCCAAGGCACTGGCCGGAGTTCCTCTCACATAGGCATTTAAGGCAGTGAGTCCAGGTTCCGCAGTGGTGGCTGGACACAGTGTGTTTTCTCCCAATTTGGATGTGGGTCTACAGCCTGTCCCACCCAGGGGTCGTACCCCACTCCGCCCAGTCTCCAGGTCTATGTGACCCAGGTGGAGCTGCGGTCCCCAGGGAATGCTTCCTGAACGTCCCCTCCCCATGCTCCCAGCTCTCCTTACCTCTGTGCAGGCTCTTGAGCGTCTCATAGGTGAAGAAGCTCAGGCCGGCGTAGGGAATGACCCCCAGCACAGTGGGCATAAATCCATGGTAGAGGGTCTTCAGCCCCTCTTCTCTTGAGATGCGGATGAAGACATGAAAGATGTTGCTGTACCTGCCAGGACAGAGCAGCCCAGCAGGTGGGACTTAGGCCTCCCAGGCACAGGGAGGAGCCACAGAGGCTCTTGGCTCCTCCCACAGCCAGCTGGGCCTGGGTGTGTTTGAATGTTGATGTTTTCCTTCTTCAAGACATATAACCCCATCGCCCAAGCTTTGGCATTAGGGGGGAAATGCACGGGTAAGCCCAGACTCCAGCTTTGCCACGGGAAACACTCTGGCACGCTCAGCCCTTGTCTTTTTGTTTGTTTGTTTTTTGTTTGTTTGTTTTTGTTTTGAGACAGTCTCCCTCTGTTGCCCAGGCTGGAGTGTAGTGTCACAATCTCAACTCACTGCAACCTCTGCCTCCTGGGTTCAAGTGATTCTCCTGATTCAGCCTCCCAAGTAGCTGGGATTACAGATACATGCCAGCAGACCTGGCTAATTTTTGTATTTTTAGTAGAAACAGAGTTTCACCATGTTGACCAGGCTGGTCTTGAACTCCTGACCTCAGGTGGTCCACCCACCTCAGTCTCCCAAAGTGCTGGAATTACAGGCATGAGCCACCATGCCCGGCCTCTATTCTTACACTTTTTTTGTCTTTTTTTTTTTTTTGGAGACAGGGTCTCACTCTGTGGCCTGGCTGCAGTGTAGTGGTGTGATCATGGCTCGCTGTAGCCTCAAGCTGCCAGACTCAAGCAATCCTCCTCCCTCAGCCTCTGGAGCAACTGGGACCACAGGCGTATGCCACCACACCAGGCTAATATTTCAGTTTTTGTAGAGATGGGGTCTTGCTATGTCGCCCAGGCTGGTCTCAAACTCCTGGGCTCAAGCGATCCTCCTGCCTTGGCCTCCCAAAGTGCTGGGTTTACAGGCATGAGCCACTGTACCCAGGCCCAAGCCCAGTCTATTCTTAACACATTTTTCATGATCATGGTATCTTCCCTGAATTAAGCATTCTAGTCTCACAATTTTTTTTTTTTTTTTTTGAGGCAGAGTCTGGCTCTATTGCCCACGCTGGAGTGCAGTGGCTCGATCTTGGCTCACTGCAACTTCTGCCTCCCAGGTTCAAGCAATTCTCCTGTCTCAGCCTCCCAGGTAGCTGGGAATACAGGTGAGTGTCACCACGCCCGGCTAATTTTTGTATTTTTAGTAAAGACCGGGTTTCACCATGTTGCCCAGGCTGCTCTCAAACTCCTGACCTCAAGTGATCCTCCCGCCTCGGCTTCCCAAAGTTTTGGGATTACAGGTGTGAGCCACCGCCATATTCTTACGTATTTTTAATGCATCTGTGCCCAGTTCAAAATGAAGACTCTTGGTTTTGATCTAAGCAGAAACTGACCCCCAGGCTAAGAGAACAAATTGCTGCCTTTCTGGAACAGCTGCAGAATAAAACACAAGGCCTGCCCTGTGGACACAGAGGCCCAGATGCAAACCCCAGGGGCCCGATAGAGAGAGGGATTCCGACCTGGGAGCCCCCAAGACACAGAGCCCCCGGGGCTGATGCGCATCACAGACGTAAGGACTCACATTTCCTTCGGGGTTACGGCCATCCGCGCTCTGACCAGGTCCAGGGGGTAGGTCAGTGAAGCGGCTGTCGTTCCAGCCAGTGCGCCGGCGAAGAGGCGAGGCCAAGGGGGCAGGGCTCTGAACAGGGCAGGGGGAGAAGGCGAGACGCCAGTGAGGGGACTGCAGATGCACAGAGGCCCAGCCTGGAGCACACGCACGTCTCTGCCGGGGCGGGGACAGGGGTGGGGACCGAGGAACACGAGGCGGGTTTGGCTTTCTCGTGGCCAAGATGATGGGGTTTCTGGAGTGGGCCTCATTTTGAGGTTCACATGGCTGCCTTCCCTTCCCCGCTGCTGGCATAAATTAATCAATGATGCGTATTTTCCCTACGGCCCAGGGGGCATAGTGGCCTGTCTCTCTGGGATTTATGTGTGGGGGTGGAGAAACGTCTGGAGACAAACGGGCAAAGGAAAGGAGCTCTGAAGACAGAATAGGGCATGTGACAGAGTCAGGGGGCGCCTCAGGAGGGCCTGGGCGAGGAATCTCCCGGTGTTTCGTTGGGGGAAGAGGGAGTGCAGGGCTAGGGACAGGGCACCGAGAAGAAAACGCGGAGAGGGCGGGACATAAGGAGGGCAGGGGGCAGGACGTGCAGCAGACAGACAGAGGGGCGGGCGTGGGCGGGGCGAT
>NW_012120265.1:3309010-3319546 GCF_000951035.1 Colobus angolensis palliatus | reverse complement strand
CCATAGTAGCTGCCCAGGATGCGCTTGTACTCTTCGTGGGCGCTGAACTGGATGGCGGCGTACGGCACCACGCGCACCATGGTGGCCGAGTTCCCGCGCCACAAGCTGAGAAAGCCCTCGTTGAGGTAGGTGTAGTAGAGGACCCGGAAGGCCTCCTGGAGATAAGCGGGGAGGTCAACATCCCTCCGCCTCTGCCTGCCCTCCCTGTGCGCCTGTGTGTCCTGCAGAGCGCTGAAAGTGCAGAGGCGGGGCCGGGGTGACCCCATCTCCATGCACAATACACAACCCCACCCCCATGTGAGGGCCCCACCCCGATTTGTCCAGACTGACATTATCAACCCCAGCCCCGTCCCTCCTCCCTGTGTTTTCTGGGCCTCCCACCCCAGCAAGTTCTCCACCCCTGGGGACTGCAAAGCGAACCAGGCTGCAAAGCAGCTCGGAGCCCTGCCCAAGGGCATGTCTGTTGGTGTTTGGCATTCTAGCTTTTACAGTTTATCTTTTTCTTTATTAAGAAGGTAGCACCTGCTCTCTGTTTAACAATAAATCAAACATGAAAGGTTGTTTTAGAGCTGTTGAGTCTTCCCACCCCACTGCCGGAAGGACACTCTGGATGTCCCGTCAATTCCCAGGCTGGGCCGTGTCCAGGCAGAGCTGGGGATGGGAAGACAGGTAGTCCTGTCCCCACCCCCAGAGACTCTCCTCAGATCACCTGCCTAACTCCTGCCAGCCCAGCAGGGTAGTGGTGACTGTCCCCAGGCTGGGGCGGTGACATAGTGGCTCACCTTGGCAGAAAATCTTTTTGAAGACACTGGAAAAAACAGAAGCACAAAAGCCACTGAGATGCAAAGGACAGAACCCCCGTCTGCGTGGTCCCACCCCCAGCACCCCCTAGCAGAGTCGCCCTCCTCTTCCCCCCAATCTTGTCCCAGGAATGGGAGCTGAGCCAACACCCAACCCCCAGAATAGTGAGGGTCTCCAGTGAGAGAACGTGTCTGAGATGGGTTGGCACTCAGCCCCCTGTCCCTGGACTAGACTACCATTCACCCAAACCCCTGCAGTGAAGGTGTCCCAGCCGCCAGGCACTTGGGCCTCAGCTGAAAGCCCTGGCTCTCAGAACAAGGCTTGCAGGTTCTACATGTGCGGTCAGCCCTCTCTTCCAGACATGCCCCTCCCAGGGCCGCAGCACAGGCACTGCTATCCTGCCTCTCCCCCCTCCTGTGGCTGCCGGGTTCCCTCTCTGGTTCTGTGCTGCCCTTGGGCATGGGGGACCCGAGCCATGGTGGGCCATGAGCACTCTTGGGAGAGACCCAGAAAAATGGGCCACAAACGGTCATCAGGAGCCTCTGATGGCCTGGCAGCCCGCTTCCCTCAGCCCTCGCCCCCCACCATTTGTGTGTGCAACATGCATGCATGCCTGCTGCCTCCAGGGTTGAACCCCAGTTCCCTGAAGAACACAACACCCCGCACCTGCTCATGTGCACTTAAAGGGGCCTGCCCTGGCCAGGCGCAGTGGCTCAAATCTGTAATCCCAGCACTCTGGGAGGCTGAGGTGGGTGGATCACCTGAGGTCAGGAGGTCGAGACCAGCCTGGCCAACATGGCAAAATGCTGACTCTACTAAAAAAAATACAAAAAAATTAGCCGGGCATGGTGGCAGACTCCTGCAACCTCAGCTACTCGGGAGGCTAAGGCAGGAGAATCGCTGAAATTCGGGAGGTGGAGGTTGCGGTGAGCCGAGATCATACCACTGCACTCCAGCCTGGGGAACAGAGAGACTCTGTCTCAAAATAAATAAATAAATAAAAGGGCCTGCCCCTTTTGAAGACCTGCCAGCTCATTGGATGCCCATGCCTGCCAAGGAGGACGCTGATATCCATGCCTCCACTTTACGGAGGAGGAAACTGGGACACAGAGAGGGTAGGGGATCGGCTCAAGGTGGTGGGAAGGGCCTGGCTCAAGCCTGCAGATTCTTCCCAAACAGCTGAGGGGCAGAGGGCCCCGGCTGTAACCATCTTGCTTCTGGGCCCTGGGCAGGAACTGGTAACTGTTTGAGGGGGGCAAAGGCCACCTCTTCAAAGGACTCTGCGACTGTTTAATCCTAGGGAGGGAGGGTGAGGGTTTCTGTTGAGGGTTTAATTTCTGTCCTCCGAAAAGCTGTGTCCAAGTTCTAACCCCTAATCCCCAAGAAGATGACCTTATCTGAAAGCAGGGCCTTTGCAGATGTAATAGAGTTAAAGTAAGGTTGTGCTGGGTTAGGGTGGGCCCTAAATGCAAATTGGTGTCCTTATAAGAAGAGAAAACAGGCCGGGCGCGATAGCTCATGCCCATAATCCCAGCACTTTGGGAGGCCAAGGTGGGTGGATCACTTGAGGCCAGGAGTTCAGGACCAGCCAGGCCAACATGGTGAAACCTGTCTCTACTAAAAATACAAAAAAATTAGCCAGGCATGGTGGTGCGTGCCTGTAGTCCCAGCTACTTGGGAGGCTAAGGCAGGAGAATTGCTTGAACTGGGGAGATGGAGGTTGCAGTGAGCCAAGATCACACCACTGAACTCCAGCCTGGGTGACAGAGCGAGACTCTATCTCAAAAACAAACAAACAAAATAAATATATAGAGAGAAAACAGACACACACGTGATGACAGAGGCAGAAATTGGAGCCATGGGGCCACAAGCCAAGGAGAACAGGACCCCTAGAAGCCGGAAGAAGTAAGGAAGATCCTTCCCTAGAGCCTCTGGAGGGAACGCAGCCCTGCTCACACCTTCACTTCAGACTTCTGGCCCCAGGACTGTGAGAGAAGAAATTCCTGTTGTTTGAGGCCACCTGGTTTGTGGTCTGACAGTAGCCCCAGGAAACTCGTACAGATTTGAAGTGGATTTTATTATTCATTTAATTAATTAAATTAAATTAATTAATTTATTTATTGAGACAGAGTGTCTCTGTCACCCAGGCTGGAGTGCAAAGCCGCGATCTTGGCTCACTGCAACCTCCGCCTCCCAGGTTCAAGCGATTCTCCTGACTCAGCCTCCAGAGTAACTGGGATTGCAGGTGCCCGCCACCATGTCCAGCTAATTTTTATATTTTTAGTAGAGGCGGGGTTTCCCCATGTTGGCCAGGCTGCTCTCAAACTCCTGACCTCAAGTGATCCATCCGCCTCGGCCTCCCAAAGTGCTGGGATTACAGGCAAGAGCCACTGCGCCTGGCCTCTAAGTGGATTTTAAAGAGACATTAAAAAAACCCAATCTGAGTGCAGTGGAGCACACCCATAGTCCCAGGTACTTGAGAGGCTTAGGCAGGAGGATCACTTGAGCCCATGAGTTTGAGGCCAGCCTGGGCAACAGAGAAAAACCTCATTTCTAAAATAAATCTAAAAAAAAAAACCAATTTGAAGCATGGCTTGGGGCCATGAAGGAGGAGGTGACCGCCTGGCAGCTTCTTTATCACATGGGGAAGGACAACACTTACCTTGGAAGATGATTTTGGTTCGGTCCAGGGGGGCTACTGCTGTTTTGGCAAGGGCGCCAGCCAGGGCCCCAGACAGCAGGGAGCTGAGCACTTGCCTGTGGTCACGCTGCAACAGAACACGTCATCAGAGGTCAGAGGGCAGGGGGTCTGCTCTGCAGAGGACCTTGCCCCAGAAGTACCGTCCTTACACCCTCTGGGCCAGGGCCAAGGGATGCACCCCACCCTGAGTGTGTTGGCGCTGCTTGGTTCTGGGTGATCCATGGTGAGTCCACAGGCCACAGTGAAAACCTCCCAGGATAACAGGGACCATCCACGTTGGAGGTGAGGTGTGCAGGTTTCACATTCTCAGAGACAGGCTCGCAATAGGACTGACCTATGTGCAAACTTCAGTTCCCTCCACAGCCTGTGTGCACCTGACTATGGCACTGTGGCATTTTAGGTACACAGGGACTGAAAACAGGCACTAGGGACTCTTGGGGTCAGGGGGTTGGCAGTGGGTATCAGGCAAGCAGACCTTGACTCTGTGCCAGCGTGTCCCTTCCCACAACTTCCGATCGGGTTGGCATCTATGACTCTTCATCCAGCCCAGTTGAGGGGGTGACAGCAACATTGATGATGTCTGCCAACTTGCGTTGACTACTCCCATGCCAGCCCGAGAGCCATCGCTTTCTGGAGTCCTCTGGAGCTGCCCAAGGCCCCTGCTCCCCCACAGCCCTCCCTCCTTCCCTGGAAGGTTGCGCCGCACAGGAGTGTGTCCGAGCCCTGTGTCCCACGGGCACCACCTGCCCATCAGGTTGGAGTTTGACTTGGCCACGGTACTCTCACTGAGAAGTGGCAGAGAGCATTCTGGAAAGTTCTGGATGGGAGGTGCTCTGATTCCATTTCCCCAGTGGACTTGGCCACGGGACTCATTGAGAAGTGGCGGAGAGCATTCTGGAAAGTTCTGGATGGGAAGTGCTCTGACCTTTCCTTGCCCTGCAGTGCTTTGCTGTCTGAATGTAACGTGGATGGGCAGGTTGTTCAGCAACTTCCAGGAATCTGTGAAGTCCTACTAGGCACGGGCTTCCTGAAGGGCCTGGAGTCCCACAGTGCAGGGCGGGGGTGTATGCAAGACTCCTCCTTTCCCCATGGTGCCACTGGTCCACACAGAGAGCCAGATGCCAACAGAATCATCAGATGAATGCAAATACAGCCACCCATCAGGAAGGTGCTGCGAGGAGGTGGCCCAGGGTTCTGCAAGAACTCTGGATAGGGGGGTGAGAGGCTGAGCTTGAAGGATGAGGTGCAGGTCACTTTGGGGTGTGTGTCATAGTATTAGGGGGGGAGGAATGAACACTCAGAGGCTAGGGTGAAAAGGAGCAGGGGACCCTGGGGGACCACAAGGAGGGCAGATTTGCTGGCACAGGGAAAGGGAGGGGGCCCAGAGGATAGAAAGGAGATAGGAAAGAGAGATGGGTGCCAGACCCCACAAAGCCTGGTAAGGAGGGCTGATCTTTGCCCAAATAAATGGGCAATTTTTTTTTTTGAGACACAGTCTCGCTCTGTTGCCCAGGCTGGAATGCAGTGGTGTGATCTCAGCTCACTGCAACCTTTGTCTTTCGGGTTCAAGCAATTCTGCTCCCTCAGCCTCTTGAGTAGCCGGCTAATTTTTGTATTTTTAGTAGAGACGGGGTTTTGCCATGCTGGCCAGGCTGGTCTCGAATTCCTGGCCTCAAGTGATCTGCCTGCCTTGGCCTTCTGAAGTGCTGGGATTACAGGCATGAGACCCCATGCCCGGCCTAAATGGCCCATTTTTAATATGACCAGAGTGGGGCTGGGCACTGTAGCTCATGCCTGTAATCTCAGCACTTTGGAAGGCCGAGATGGGCAGATCACCTGAGGTCAGGAGTTCGAGACCAGCGTGCCCAAATGGTGAAACCCCATCTCTACTAAAAATATGAAAATTAGCCAGACATGGTGGTGGGTGCCTGTAATCCCAGTCACTCATAAAACGGAGGCAGAAGAATCGCTTGAACCCGGGATGCCAAGGTTGCAGTGAGCCGTGATTGCACTGTTCTCCAGACAGGGTGACAGAGCGAGTCTCCATCTGAAAAAATAAAAAATAAAAATAAAAATGTGACCAGGGTAGAAGTGGCTCCTGCAGAAACCCAGGATAGATATGGTGGAGGCTGGAGATGGGGAAGGGATGTGGGAGCACTTCTCAGGTGTAACAGGCAGCCGGAGTCAGACTGAGCATGGCTGCCCCCACCTCTAGAGTTTGCTCAGCTCAGTGGGTGGCTCGGGGTGAAGGGCTGGGCCTGAGTCTGTCCACACACCTGACCTGAATCCCAGTTCTGCCCTGACTGAGCTCAGGCAGAGGGTGCCCTCTTTGGTCTCCCAATCCTCATCGTTGAAATGGCAAGGTGCCAGCTCTCAGACCCTTTCCCACATGTCCTGGGCTACCCAGCAGCCTTGCACCCCCAGTCCGGTTCCACAGAACACAGCCTCCTTTTCCTCAATGCCCCCAGGGTCCCCTCCACCAGCCCAGCCCTCCCTTCCTCAAAGGGACAGATTGCACAGCGATTTTATTTCTGAGGTCAAACTTCGCCATGGGGTTTGATCTTCTCCTAGCTTCTTGGAGGCCTGTCTTTGGGGGCCTCTGCTTTTTCTGGGACATGCAGCCAGGTTGCAGACGTCTGGTTCCATGAGCTTTGAGAAATGTGGGCGCTTGGTGGTCGTCCCAACAGCAGTCCAAGGCCTTACCAGCCAGCCAGTTCCTTCTCTGAATCAGTCGGACCAGCTGCTCCCCTCTGGAATGGGCCTCTGTGTGCAAATGGAATATTCCATGGAGAGTGCCTCCCTGTGCCCTGCTGGAGACACAGAGTTCTTCCACCTCCTCCATTCGGTGTTTACCTCCTATCAGTTTGTCCTTTTGTTTGCTTGTTTTTTTGAGACAGAGTCTCGCTCTGTCCACCAGGCTGGAGTACAGTGGTGCAATTTTGGCTCACTGCAACCTCTGCCTCCCGGGTTCAAGTGGTTGTCCTGCCTCAGCCTTCCCAGTACCTGGGATTACAGGCGTGCGCCACCCTGCCTGGCTAATTTTTGTATTTTTGGCAGAGATGGGGTTTATCCACGTTGCCCAGGATGGTCTCGAATTCCTGAGGCTCAGGTGATCACCTGTCTCGGCCTCCCAAAGTGCTGGGATTATAGGCCCAGCTGAGGCTCTTAACATTACAAAGCCAACTCTGTGTTGTTTGTTTGAGATAGGATCCCACTCTGCTACCAGACTGGAGTGCAAGTGCATGATCATAGCTCACTGCAGCCATGACCCCTTGGGCTCAGGTGATCCTCCCACCTCAGCCTCCTCAGTAGCTGAGACCACAGATGTGTGCCACCACACCCAGCTAATTTTATTTTTTTCCAAAGACAAGGTCTTGCTATGTTACCCAGGCTGTTCTCAAACTCCTGGGTTCAAGCAATCCTCCCGCCTTGGCCTGCCAAAGTGCTGGGATCTCTAGTGTGAGTCACCATGGCTGGCCAATGCTAAATCTTAGTATCGGGAACACACATCCATAAACTGCACCTCTCAAGGCGGCCACCAGTGGCACCTGGAGGACGTGTGTTGGGGCCAGTTCACATGCTCAGTGGAGGCTGCTGCCTCTGGCCGACACTTCCAGCTCCTCTCTAATGAACACAAACACCTTATTATCCAAAGAGCTGGGAGCAGGCATCACTGACAGGTCAAAGTTTCAAGATCCATCATGTGGGGAGATCCTACAAAAGAAGAATTTGTTGGCCAGGCAGCTGACAGAGAGAAAGTGGGCGATCCCGGATAGGATGCATGTTGGCCGTAAACACCATGGGAAGAGGCTCAGTATTTTTTTTTTCTGAGACAGGGTCTCACTCTGTCGCCCAGGCTGGAGTACAGTGGTGTGATCTCAGCTCACTGCAACCTCCACCTCCTGAGTTCAAGCAATTCTCCCACTTCAACCTCATGAGGAGCTGGGATTACAGGCGTGTGCCACCATGCCTGGCCAATTTTTGTATTTTTAGTAGAGATGGGGTTTCACCATGTTGGCCAGGCTGGTCTCGAACTCCTGACCTCAAGCAGTCCTCCCACCTGGGCCTCCCAGAGTATGGGGATTACAGGCATGAGCCACCATGCCCAGCCAAGGCTCAGGTTCTTAACCAAAGAAAAGAGACTTTGCAGAGTGAGTCCCTCCCACGTTGGGGCTGGCCAGGCAGACCAAGAGTAATGTCTTCAGGGCCTGCCAGCACAGAGGAGAATGGGCATGTGTGTGTGATGCCTAGCAAGTGACCAGCACTGGCGCATTTCTGCATGTGGTTCGGCAGCCATTGCTGTCTCAAGCTTGTCCATGTGGTGGGATCCACATTGCAGACCCCCTCCTCTCTGGCATGCAGAGCAACAGCTGTATCCAGGTGTTCTTCCAGCTCTTTTGGGACCTTCACTAAACTTCAAGGCATGTGCCTGACCTGTGCCTCAGTCACCTGGTGGTAACCCCAGTAAATGAGTCCTCCCGCCCACCTGCTGCACCTGGAATCCGGGGAAAGGTCAGGAGGCCTGGAAAATGACGCCACCTCAGTCTTTGACCCCATGGACTTTGAAAACTGCCTGTGCGGTCGGCCTGAGTCAGGCCCTGGGAGTGCAATGGTTTCTGCGTGGGGCTGGGTTGGTCTGTGTTTCAGGTTCAGCTGATAGGACTTAGGGGCCAGTGGGGGTTCTGGTTTCTACGGTGAACAACAACAGGGCTGACCCAATTGCTCTGAGAGAATATCTTTTCTTCAGTGGAACTGTGGACTTAAGAGGTGAACTTGGAAACACAGAGTAAAGCCCAAGCATGCCCACCCCCTTTGGCTCTCTGCATTTGCTATTTTTTTTTTTTTTTTTTTTTTTTTTTTTTTTTTTTGAGACAGGGTTTTACCCTGTCGCTCAGGCTGGGGTTCAGTGGCATAATCTCGGCTCACTGCAACCTCCACCTCCCGGGTTCAAGCAATTCAACTGCCTCAGCCTCCCAGGTAGCTGGGATTACAGGTGTGTGCCACCACGCCTGGCTAATTTTTAGATTTTTAGTAGAGACGGGGTTTCACCATGTTGCCCAGGATGGCCTCAAACTCCTGGTCTCATATGATCCTGCCACCTCAGCCTCCCAAAGTGCAGGGATTATAGGCGTGAGCCAGCACGTCTGGCCTTGGCTAATTCCTTAGTGTTCCAAAATCTGAGGGAGAGAAGGGGGGCTCCAAGACACGTCTGATACGTCAGGCTTCCCCTCTCCACACTGGCGCTGGGTGAGGTTTTTGCCTCTTACCAGGTGGCTGGGCTGGCTGGATTCACATCACAAGCAGGGCTTTCAGTGGAATAGAGGGTGGCTGGTGTCTTCTATCCCATGACCTTACAGTATCTAGGGCTGTGGGAGCAGAGAGGCTCTGCCACTCCACCCTCAGCCCAGGTGGGCAGGGGTACCAACACGCCCATCCTAGGTGCAGGCTGATTTGTGATGGGGTGCATGGAGCACAGGAGAGGGATCTCTGAACCTGTTTGGAGAGGGCGCAGAAGCTGGGAGGAGGGGGCAGGGAGCCTGGGAGTGAGGGTGGGGAGGCTGGGACCCCAGGAGAACACTCATTTCAGGAGGCCAGGGTACTTGCCTTTGATGAGACGGACGAGGACAGGACGGCCTCGGCATCCTCACCCAATCGCACCGGGCCTTCCTTCACACCATTATCCATACCAGGCCTGCTCGGAATGGCAGGAGACTCGGTCCTGGGGGGGTAAGGGAAGGTGGTAAGATACGGCGAGATCCTGAGAGATGGTGGGTGTTCCCACCAGCCTTTTCCTATCCCGGTTTCTGGCTCCCTGCATGGGGAGGGATGCCCTCAACTGCATTCTGCGGCCATGGTCCTGTGTGTATTGCTTAATCATTTACAAAAGCCTTTCTTGTTGGCACTGGAATGTAATCCTCACAAACAGTCTGTTCTTTTTCCAAATCTGGTGCCCAGGGAGCAAACAGGCTCAGAGAAGTTAAGCAGCCAGCCAAGGTCACACAGCCACCAGCGGGTTGTGGGGCCAGTGTGGCCGAGGTACTTGGTGCCAATACCACTGTCGGGCCAAACATCCAGTGGGCTTGTGTCAGCTTGGACCCGAGGGTCTCTGTCCACCGAAATACTTTATTTATTATTTATTTATTTATTTATTTATTTATTTATTTATTTTTTGAGACGGAGTCTCACTCTGTCACCCAGGCTGGAGTGCAGTGGCACGATCTTGGCTCACTGTAACCTCTGCTTCCTGAGTTCAGATGTGTTCCTGCCTCAAGCCTCCTGAGTAGCTGGGATTACAGGCGTGCACCACCATGCCTGGCCAATTTTTGTATTTTTAGTAGAGATGGGGTTTCACCATGTTGGCCAGGCTGGTCTCGAACTCCTGACCTCAAGCAGTCCTCCCACCTGGGCCTCCCAGAGTATGGGGATTACAGGCATGAGCCACCATGCCCAGCCAAGGCTCAGGTTCTTAACCAAAGAAAAGAGACTTTGCAGAGTGAGTCCCTCCCACGTTGGGGCTGGCCAGGCAGACCAAGAGTAATGTCTTCAGGGCCTGCCAGCACAGAGGAGAATGGGCATGTGTGTGTGATGCCTAGCAAGTGACCAGCACTGGCGCATTTCTGCATGTGGTTCGGCAGCCATTGCTGTCTCAAGCTTGTCCATGTGGTGGGATCCACATTGCAGACCCCCTCCTCTCTGGCATGCAGAGCAACAGCTGTATCCAGGTGTTCTTCCAGCTCTTTTGGGACCTTCACTAAACTTCAAGGCATGTGCCTGACCTGTGCCTCAGTCACCTGGTGGTAACCCCAGTAAATGAGTCCTCCCGCCCACCTGCTGCACCTGGAATCCGGGGAAAGGTCAGGAGGCCTGGAAAATGACGCCACCTCAGTCTTTGACCCCATGGACTTTGAAAACTGCCTGTGCGGTCGGCCTGAGTCAGGCCCTGGGAGTGCAATGGTTTCTGCGTGGGGCTGGGTTGGTCTGTGTTTCAGGTTCAGCTGATAGGACTTAGGGGCCAGTGGGGGTTCTGGTTTCTA
>NW_012120265.1:3303478-3308960 GCF_000951035.1 Colobus angolensis palliatus | reverse complement strand
TTTTTTTTTTTTTTTTTTAAAGTAGAGCTAGGGTTTTGCCATGTTGGCCGGGCTGGTTTTGAATTCCTGGCCTCATGTGATCCTCCTGCTGTGGCCTCCCAAAGTGCTGGGATTACAAGCGTGAGCCACTGCGTCTGACTGGGTTGGCTAATTTTTATTTTTCATTTTATATTTTGTAGAGACAGTGACTGACTATGTTGCCCCGGGCGGTCTGGAACTCCTGGGCTCAAGTGATCCTCTGGCCTCAGCCTCTCAAAATGCTGGGATTCCAGGCATGGCCACTGTGCCTGGTTAGTTCCCACACTTTAAAATCATCCCGTAAATGAAAACACATTACTACAAAGTGACGCAAAGGGTGCAGAGGCCCCAGAGCAGGCATCAGTGCCGGTGAGTAACGCTGTACAAAGTGCACTTGGGATTCTGCTACACCAGCCTCCACTGCTGACTCTTTCCTAGTGAAGATGGACCCATGGGCACTAGCTGTGGGAGAAACATCTGCTTCAAAGATGGGGCTGGAGAGAAAGGATGAGCCTGGAGCACGTGGAGGTGCCAGTCATGGAGGACACGCTCAGAAACAGAAACCAAAGCAGATGCGTGTGGTAAGGGGGTCATGGGCACCCTCCGAAAGAACCCCTGATGGCCAAAGCTGGAACAGTTTGAGTGGAAATGGAAAAAAACATAAAGCAGCCATGGATGAAAGCCTGAACTATAAAATAAATAACCATGCGTCCATATGATATAAAGAAATGACAGAATAAGTAAGTATATGGTAGAGAAGAAACAAATCTCCCAGGCAAAGGATTCCCAAATAGTTCAGCAGCTTGGACCTCCAGGAGGGGCCATGCCTCCTACCCTCAGGTGTGGCTGCACTTAGCGGCTTCTTTCCAAAGAGTGCAGTCTGGAAAGGGGGCTGTCAGTGACTGCTGCACAGAAACCTGATGGATCCCAGCTGGGCTAGGTGATCCAGGGCAACACTGGCTGGGATAAGTCAGGTGGATGCACTTGCTTCTGATGGAGTGTGACGACTAGGGTCTTCCTCCCCCAGATCCATCACCCCATCTGACTGTGAGAAAAACATCAAGCTGGGCGCAGTAGCTCACACCTGTAATCCCAGCACTTTGGGAGGCTGAGGTGGATGGATGGATCACGAGGTCAGGAGTTCGAGACCAGCCTGGCCAACCTGGCAAAATCCCATCTCTACTAAAAATACAAAAATTGGCCGGGCATGGTGGCGGGCACCTGTAATCTCAACTACTCGGGAGGCTGAGTCAGGAGAATCACTTGAACCCAGGAGGTGGAGGTTGCAGTGAGCTGAGATCATGCCACTGCATTCCAGCTTGGGTGACACACTGGACTCTGTCTCAAAAGAAAAGGAAAAAACACCAGACACTTCCCAACAGAGGGGCATTCTCCAGCTCCCCTGACCACTGCTCCCCTAGTCATGGTCACCAAAAACAAGGACAGCCTGAGAAACCATCTCAGCCCAGAGAAGTCTAAGGAGATGTGAGCGAGGTCAGGAGATCGAGACCATCCTGGCTAACACGGTGAAACCCTGTCTCTACTAAAAATACAAAAAATTAGCCGGGCGTGGTGGCAGGCGCCTGTAGTCCCAGCTACTTGGGAGGCTGAGGCAGGAGAATGGCGTAAACCCGGGAGGCGGAGCTTGCAGTGAGCTGAGATCCGGCCACTGCACTCTAGCCTGGGCGACAGAGTGAGACTCCGTCTCAAAAAAAAAAAAGGAGATGTGAGGACTAAAGGTCAGGTGGGATCCTTGGACAGAGAAAGGACATTCAGGAAAAACAGGAAACGTGAATAAAGTGTGGAGCTCCATTAATATTAATACTGTCTCAGCATTTGTTCATTAGTGAGGCAAATGCACCGCAGCACTGTGAGAGGTTATGCATAAGAGACGCTGGATGTGTGGGGTGTCAGGGAACTCAGTACAACCTTTGCAATTTTTCTGTAAATCTAAAACTGCTCTTAGGTGGACGTGATGGCTCCCACCTGGAATCCCAGCACTTTGGGAGGCTGAGGTAGGAGGATCGCTTGAGCCCAGGAGTTTGAGACAAGTCTGGGCAACATAGTGAGACCCCGTCTCTAGAGAAAAAAATTAGCTGGATGTGGTGGCATGCACATGTGGTCCCAGGTACTCAGGAGGCTGAGGTGAGAAGGTCGCCTGAGCCCAGGAGGTTGAGGCTGCAATGAGCTGTGATTTCAGTACACTCCAGCCTGGGTGACAGAGCAAGACTGGACTGGGTCTCAAAAAATAAAAATAAATAAAACTGCTCTCAAACAGACAGAAACCAGGTCCTAAAGACCTTTTCCAGCCGGTTGCTGGGGGTCGGCATCTTTCATCATCAGCCCGTGGGACGCGCTGCGTCTATTTCACCTTCCCCTGCAACAATCAGCCATGTCTGACTGCTGCCCAGCACCACCCCCGACGCTACAGACCCTGGGGGCTGTCCTTGCACTTAGGTGCTCGGGTGAGAACGGCGCAGCCTCTCTACTCCTCGATTCCTAGAATTGAGGTGCTGGGTCAGGCAGCCTGGATACGTTCTGCAAAGTCACCTTCCCCAGAAAGGATTCAGCCATTTGCCATCCCCCAACAGTGGGTGAGGTGCCCGAGGTCTGGGTCCTGGCCGAAGGGGGTCCCTCCCGCCCTCCTGTGGGCTCTTGCTCTGAGCTCCTCAGGAGGTCACAGTCCTGTGAGGAACAGTCTCCCCAGGAGGGCACTGCAACCGCAGACCCTCCCTTGGCTGCACCTGCCCAGCCTCTGTGAACAAGAAGAGCCACCAGCCAGGGCTGCCTGCAGTGCCCCTGGTACCATCCTTCACTGGATCACCTGCCCAGGGCCAGGGCTCAGCCTCGAGTGGCACCCACAGACATAGACAAAGTCACTGCGCAACCTGGCCGGAACTACACAAGTGTGCTGGGCCCTGCAGGTGACAGAGCACTGAGGGCAGCTGGGGCTGGGGGACGTACCTGGAGGACCTGGAGGGGGTGGAACCATGGCCCCTGAAAGATACACCCTGCCCCCAGAACCTGTGAATGTGACGCTTTTAGGAAAAAGGGTCTGTGCAGATGTGATAATCACAAGGCAAGATCTCTAGATGAGGGCCCTAAGTGCAATGACTGGTGTCCTTGTAAGAGACAGAGTAGGAGACACAGACACAGAGGGGAGGGCTGAGGATGAGGCCTGGAGCACGGTGGGCCACCACAGCTGGTGCGTGATCCCACAGCACAAGACCGGCCTGCTTCTGTTCCAGCTGTCTCCTCATCCCTTAGTGAGGCCAAGGAGACAGTCGAGGTACCATCAGCACCCGCCACCCTCCCCGTCTCAAGAGGAAGAGGGCCCCAGGGCACCAATGCCTGCAACCATCAGAGACACAGGTTTTCATGACATTCTCTTTGTTGTTGCTGCTGTTTTATAGTCAGGGTCTTGCTCTGTTTCCCAGGCTTGAGTGCAGTGGCACAATCATAGCTCACTGTAGCCTCGACCTCCTGGGCTCAAGCGATCCTCCCACCTCAGCCTCCTGAATAGCTGGGATTATAGGCTCATGCCACCACACCTGGCTAAGTTTTTCATTTTCTGTAGAGACAGGGTCTCCTTATGTTGCCCAGGCTGGTCTTGAACTCCTGGGCTCAAGTGATTCTCCTGCCTCAGCCTCCCAAAGCGCTGGGATTCCAGGTGGGAGCCACCACACCTGGCCATAACATTCTTGTGTTTCCACTGTACTTAGTTTGTTTTTTCCCATCACCTCCCATTTTGCAGTAATATTGAATTTATTTTTAAGGCAGTGATACAAACTACTCTTTATTTTTATTTTATTTTATTTTATTTTTGAGACAGAGTTTCGTGCTTGTTGCCCAGGCTGGAGTGCAGTGGTGCAATCTTGGCTCACTGCAACCTCCACCTCTTGGGTTCAAGCAATTCTCCTACCTCAGCCTCCCGATTAGCTGGGATTACAGGCACGCACCACCACGCCTGGTTAATTTTTTGTATTTTTAGTAGAGACGGGGTTTCACCATGTTGGCCAGGCTGGTCTCAGACTCCTTACCTCAGGTGATCCACCCGCATTGGCCTCCTAAAGTGCTGGGATTACAGGCGTGAGCCACCGCGCCTGGCCCAAGCTACCTTTAGATGAATTTAAGTTAGAAAAGACAACCATTAAGTGAATTCTAGAACTGGGTAGGGCAGACCACAGATCTAGGGGAAGAGGTCCCCGAGGATTTCAGTGGAAATGGGCCCAAGAGTCATGCTTTTGTCTTTCGTCACAGCAGAAGGATGCTGCCTGTGGTCAGGAGTAAGCCGTGTTTGCTGCAGCTCAGGAAGGCAAAGGGAAAAGCCATGTGACATTCTGGACCCCAGGGACCACAGTGAGAGCAAGGGATGGGTTTCGAGACATGATAGCCTAAAATACGACCTCAGCCTTTGAGAAAACAGAAGCAGGAAGCACTGTTCCCTTTCCCTTCTCCCCAGAAGCAGGTCATGAGACTCTCAGGTGGAAGGTGCCTCCCGTACACCTGGAGGAGGAAGCAGAAGATGCAGAGATGCCAAGAAGAACCTGAACGAACAGGTCTTGCTAAGTTCCCCCAAGGTTATTACCATTAAATCAGAAGCCTTTTTTTTTTTTGAGAGGGGGGTCTCACCCAGGCTGGTCTTGAACTCCTGGGCTCAAGTGATCCTCCTGCCTTGGCCTCCCAAAATTGCTGGGATTACAGGTGTGTGCCACTGTGCCCAGACAGATCAGACCCTTTTGCCCTTCAGTTAGACTTGCCCATGACTCTAATCTTCATCAAATCTAACATAAACATACTCAGGTTTACCTGTTTTAGGGGGAGGTCTTTGTTTCCGTATAAAGGCTCCTAAGTCACGTAAAACTTGTATTAAATAAATTTGTCTGCTTTTATCTTGTTAATCTGCCTTTTGTTACAGGGGCCTCAGCCATGAACCTAAGATGGGTGAGAAAAAAATATTTTCCTCCCCTGCATGGAGCAGCCACGTGGGGTGGCACCTTTACCCCTTAATAAGCAAGCAGACACCTGGCTATGACTTTCAAGAAGAGGTGAAACTGACACGGGACTTCCTAGGCATCATTTGGGGCGGTTGGGGGACAGACACACTTGGTTTTGCTTCAAAACCCAAACTTGGCCTTCTCAAAATGTAAGTCACTCACAAGTTCAAAGAGTATTTATAGCTGGGCGCAGTGGCTCACGCCTGTAATCCCAGCACTTTGGGAGGCCGAGGCGGGTGGATCATGAGGTCTGGAGATCAAGACCATCCTGGCTAACATGGTGAAACCTCGTCTCTACTAAAAATACAAAAAATCAGCCGGGCGTGTTGGTGGGCACCTGTAATCCCAGCTACTGGGGAAGCTGAGGCAGGAGAATGGCGTGAACCCAGAAGGCGGAGCTTGCAGTGAGCCAAGATTGCGCCACCGCACTCCAGCCTGGGCGACAGAGCAAGACTCCATCTCAAAAA
>NW_012120265.1:3300198-3302923 GCF_000951035.1 Colobus angolensis palliatus | reverse complement strand
TTTTTTTTGAGATGGAGTCTTGCTCTGTCACCCAGGCTAGAGTGCGCTGCTGTGATTGCAGCTCACTGCAACCTCCACCTCCCAGGTTCAAGAGATTCTCTCCTGCCTCAGCCTCCTGAGTAGCTGGGATTACAGGCACATGCATCACCATGCCTGGCTAACTTTTTTGTATTTTTACTAGAGATGGGGTTTTACCATGTTGGTCAGGCTAGCCTCAAACTCCTGACCTCGTGATCCGCCCTCCTCAGCCTCCCAAAGTGCTGGGATTATAAGCCTGAGGCCCCGCGCCCAGCCCTGGAATCTGTTTTAAAGTTCAACTGCACATTTGTCAAATTCAGAGTGTAAGTTGAGCTCTCTCTAAAGGGTGTCACCACGCTTTGTTTCAGGAAGTACAGAAAGAATAGGTGCCCGTTTGAATCAAAGTTGAAGATCACTGTCCAGGTGCAGTGGCTCACGCCTATATTCCCAGCACTTTGGGCCAAGGCGGGCAGATCACTTGAGGCCAGGAGTTCGAGACCAGCTTGGGCAACATGGCAAAACCCCATCTCTACTAAAAATACAAAAATTAGTCAAGTGTGGTGGTGCATGCCTTAGTCCCAGCTACTTGGGAGGCCAAGGCAGGAGAATTGCTTGAACCCGGGAGGCAGAGGTTACAGTGAGCCAAGATCGTGCCACTGCACTCCATTCTGGGCATCAGAAAGAAACGCCGTCTCAAAAAACAAAACAGAAAAGGCTGGACGCAGTGGCTCACACCTGTAATCCGGGCACTTGGGGAGGCCGAAACGGGGATCACAAGGTGAGGAGATCAAGACCATCTTGGCTAACATGGTGAAACCCTGTCTCTACTAAAAAATACAAAAAAAAATAAATTAGTTGGACGTAGTGGCACATGCCTATAATCCCAGCTACTCAGGAGGCTAAGGCAGGAAAATTGCTTGAACCCAGGAGGCGGAGGTTGTGGTGAGCCAAGATTGTGCCACTGCACTTCAGCCTAGGTGACAGAGCGAGACTTTGTCTCAAAAAAAAAGAAAAAAAAGAAAAAGTTGAAGATCAGATTTATATGCAGGGCTGGGGTGGGGTCTGGAACCCTTCCTTAGAAACTCCTGGTAAGAGGCAGAAGAGGTGCAGGACAATGGCCAGTCCATACATGGCAACAAAACTGTGGCCCAAAACCTGTGCAGTCACCAGCTCCGGAAACCAACTACCAACCTCTGCAGCAATGCTCAGAACCTGGTCAATGATTGCAGCTTCTCTAACATTGGCCCCCACTTCCAACTCAGGACCAACCAGAGAAAGCCAACTGTGCTTCCCTAAGCAACCCCATAGGACATCCGCTGTTAGCTGGCTGCCCCCAGCTTCCCCAGACCGACAGCCTCCTGTGGGCTCACTTGAGCCTGTCCTTTTCCACTCCACAGCTCTCCCTCTCCCCTGCCTGCCTCAGAGCTTTGGCTGACTCCCTTGCAAACTCTGAATAAGCAGCCTGTGCTGCTCTCATTTGGATGGTCTTTGTTCTTCCAAGTAGCTCAGTAAATGGGGGGAGAAGAGACAGCACTTCCTTACAGTTGCATTTCAATTAATAAATGCAGATGGAATGACGGAAATAGAAAACACCATTAGGCAAAGGCCAGTATTAATTGTTGCCATCAAGAACCATGGGGACAGCCGGGCACGGTGGTTCACACCTGTAATCCCAGCACTTTGGGAGGCCAAAGTGGGTGGATCATTTGAGGTCAGGAGTTCAAGACTAGCCTGGCCAACATGGTGAAACGCTGTCTCTACTAAAAATACAAAAATCAGCTGGGTGTGGTGGTGTGTGTCTGTAATCCCAGCTACTCGGGAGGCTGAGGCAGGAGAACTGCTTGAACCTGGGAGGTGCAGGTTGCCGTGAGCTGAGATCATGCCACTGCACTCCAGCCTGGGTGACAGAGCGAGACTGTGTCACAAACACACACAAAAAAGAGATCCTGACATCTGTAACAATTCAGGTTAATTTAGAAGATACATGAATAACCGAATAAGCCAGGCACAGAAAGACAATGCTGCATGATCTCACTTATATGTGGAATTAGAAAAAAAAAAAATCAAATACATAGGAATAGAGTAAAATGGCAGTTACCAGGAGCAGGGGGAAATGGGAAGATTGTAGGTCAAACGGAACAGAATTATAGTTATGCAAGGCAAGTATGTAGAGATCTAATGGACAGCATGAGGACTATAGTTAATAACACTGTATCAATTACTGATAACCTCACCCTCCCCACCCACTGCCCCCCTACACACGTAACTATATGAGATGATTTTTATATTAGTTTGTAGTTTGTTTGACTGTAGTAATCAATTCACTATATATCAAAGTAAATATGTCAGAACATCACATTGTCCAGCCTGAGCAACATGGCAAAACACCATCTCTACAAAAAATACAAAAATTAGCCAGGTGTGGTGGCACGTACCTGTAGTCCCAGCTACTCAGGAGCCTGAGGCAGGAGGATCATCTGAAACCAAGTTGAGGCTGCAGTGAGCTGAGATCGCACCACTGCAGTCCAGCCTGGGTGAGAGAGCAAGACCATGTCTCAAAAAAAATAAAAAATAAAAATAAAACCCCCCAAAACCACACAACATGTTGTACATGTTAAATATAAACAATTTAGGCCGGGCGCGGTGGCTCACGCCTGTAATCCTAGCACTTTGGGAGGCCGAGGCGGGCGGATCACAAGGTCAGGAG
>NW_012120265.1:3292455-3299568 GCF_000951035.1 Colobus angolensis palliatus | reverse complement strand
CAGCCTGGGTGACAGAGCAAGACTCTCCCTCATAAATAAATAAATAAAGTGCTAAAACAAAGAAAGCCTGGAGGAAACCAGCAGCTTCTGGGGCATGCCAAGTCCAGGAAACACATTGGGTGTCTGTGGCTACAGAAGGACTGGCCTGTTGATCTGGCTCCTCTTGGTCCAGGCCCTTCAGGGCACATGGTCCCAAGGGGCACTGTGGAGGGTGCCTCTGATCCAGCGTGGCTACACCCAGGGGCTCAGTGCAGAGGGGCAGCATAGGGCACCAGCAGCCCCGGTTTTCAGGGAACCCATTGTCCTTCTCAGCAGACTGTACATTGACCTTGGCTGGCTCCCTCCCTTCTCCTCTCCTTTTCTGGGAGCAGGGTGTCTGGGGCCATGCTCAGGCAAAGGCCTTCCTTCCTCCAGGGCCTGTTTCTACCTCTACATGTGGGGGTAAGAATGAGGTGAAGACACAGGCACCCACACAACACAATAGTGGCTACTGGCCGTGTGTAGTGGCTCACACCTGTAATCCTAACACTTTGGGAGGCCGAGGCAGGCCTCACCTGAAGTTCGAGACCAGCTTGGGCAAAATGGCAAAAGCCCATTTCTACTAAAAATACAAAAATTAGCTGGGCATGTGGTGGGCACCTGTAATCCCAGCTACTTGGGAGGCTGAGGCAGAAGAGCTTGAACCCGGGAAGCGGAGGTTGCAGTGAGCTGAGATCGCGGCACTGCACTGCAGCCTGGGCGACAGAACGAGACTCCTCAAAAAAAGAAAAAAAGTGGCTGTTGTTCTGAGATCCCTTTGCCCCTGTGCTTTGGAATCCTCCCAGCCTTAACTGAGGAGTCTCAGTTCAGCTTCACAGCTGAGGAAGCTGCGGCAGTCTGGGTGCTTACCTGAGGCCACAGCCTAGCTAGTGGTGCCTAGCTGGGCTGAAGACAATAGTGACAATCACTGCCGCTAATGACTGGGGGCACCGTGGTTCCTCTTTACCCCTCATAGTGAGGTGCTGTTTCCCTTCTCTGCAGATGAAACTCAGGGAAGTTTGGCCAACTTCAAGGACAGAGGGACTCAGGCCCCAGTGCAGGACCCGAAAGCCACAACTGGGTCCTTCTCCATGGAGTCTGGCCCCTAAGCATCCCACAGCCACCAAGGTGAGTCTCAACATCATTTCATCAAGCCCTCTAGAGGACCATGTACCCCCCCCCTTTTTTTTTCTGAGATGGGGTCTTGCTATGTTGCCCAGGCTGGTCTGGAACACCTGGGCTCAAGTAATCCTCCTGCCTTACCTCACCTCCCCAGTAGTTGGGATGTGTGTGAACCACCTTGCCCTGCCCATGTGCCCTTACTCAAGACTTTGCTTAACCTAAAGGAACAGCCAGTTCTGGGGGCTAGGAGGGCAACTTCCCCCAGGTGACCCGCACCTGGACCTCTTGGGTAAGGTGGGTTCAGCCAGGGCCTCTGTTAAGTGGGTATTCCCCATTCCTTACTCTACTCTTTGGAAGCAGCCCAGTCTGATGGGATGGGGATGGGTTAAGCTCCACCTCCAGGAAGGGGGAGCACCAATGGATAGGACTTGGAATTATTCCACAGGGACGGCTCTCTCTCCTCCCCCATTTATTTTTTCAGTCATTGATTCCTGTCTGTGTGGCCTTGTGGATATTCACTTTGCACTGTCCATTAAACCCAAATGCTCCATTACCCTCTGGGGATGTGATGCTATATACATCCACTGCCGGAGGCAAAGAAGCAGGTTTGGAGGCCGGGCGCGGTGGCTCAAGCCTGTAATCCCAGCACTTTGGGAGGCCGAGATGGGCGGATCACGAGGTCAGGAGATCGAGACCATCCTGGCTAACACGGTGAAACCCCGTCTCTACTAAAAAAACTACAAAAAAAAAATCAGCCGGGCGAGGTGGCGGCGCCTGTGTAGTCCCAGCTACCCAGGAGGCTGAGGCAGGAGAATGGCGTGAACCCGGGAGGCGGAGCTTGCAGTGAGCTGAGATCCGGCCACAGCACTCCAGCCTGGGTGACAGAGCGAGACTCCGTCTCAAAAAAAAAAAGCAGGTTTGGGGAGGGAGGGTGGGTGGAGATTTCACTGCGATGAAGAGGTTGCCCCAAACTCAGGTGGCTGGAGACGCTGAACTCTACCTATGGGCCCCAAACCTGACTATGCAGATAGAGGGGAGGCGGGGCCTGTGGTGGATGTGGGGCGGGAGATGGTGTGTGCAGCACCCTGGAGGTGCCCGCAGGGGTATGCTGTGGTGGTGGGGTGCGGGCAGGTATGTGCAGGGTCCAGGCATGCTGCGGTGGTGGGGTGCGGGCAGGTGTGTGCAGGGCCCTGGAGGTGCCTGCAGGGGCATGCTGGGGTGGTGGGGTGCAGGCAAGTGTGTGCAGGGCCCGGAGATGCATTTAGAGGCAGTTGGGTCCAGGATGGTGTGTGCAGGGGCTGGGAGGTGCATGCTGGGGCAGTGGAGTATGCAGGAGTGAGGTACCCTTTCACTTTTTCTGGGGCTCTCTGCCCTTTGCTCAGGTTGTACCTCTGCTCTGCATCCTCACTGCTCCTGTGACTTCCCTCCACAACACTCGTTCACTGTGCTGGCCTGGCCTGGTGCCTGTGCAGTGAGTGCCGAGGGTTTGCCAATTCATGCCTTCGCCCTTGAGGTAAGAGGAGCCCCAGAAGAGGTTGAATGATGCTGCTGGGCAGGGCGGGGGCCGGAGGCCAGAAAGCTGAGGCTGGAGGTCCTGAAACCCTCTTGTCCTGACATTTGGGATGATTTCCCTGGAAAGGGGAACCTTAAGGACCACCATAATGGGCTGCATTAGGCTCAGTAATGGCACTCAAAGATGTCTGCATCCTAAACCCTAGACACCAAGAATATGTGATCTTACATGACAAAAGGGACTTTTTAGATGTGATGAAGTTAAGGGTCTTGAGATGGGGGAGACTGTCCTGGATTATCTGGATGGCCCCAGTGTAATCACCAGGGTCCCGATGAGCAGGATGCAGGAGAGGCCAGGTGCAGTGGCTCACGCCTTGTCATCTCAGCACTTTGGGAGGTGGGAAGATTGCTTGAGGGCCAGGTGAGACCAGCCTGGGTAACACAGTGAGACCCCATTTGTACAAAAAATTTAAAAAGTAGCTGGGTGTGGCTGAGCGCAGTGGCTCACGCCTATAATACCAGCACTTTGGGAGGCCAAGGCAGGTGGATCACCTGAGGTCAAGAGTTCATGACCAGCCTGGCCAACATGGTGAAACCTCATCTCTACTAAAAATACAAAAAAAAGTTAGCTTGGGTATGGTGGCGCCGAGTGAGCCGAGATCACCCCACTATAGTCTGGGTGACAGAGGGAGACTCCATCTCAACAACAACAACAAAAATTAGCTGGGCATGGTGGCACATACCTGTAGGAGGCCAAGATGGGAGGATGGCTTGAGCCCAGGAGTTGGAGGCTGCAGTGAGGTGTGATCACACCACCGAACTCCAGCCTGGGCGATGCAGCAAGACTTTGTCTCAAAAAAAAAAAAAAAAAGAAAAGGCCAAGATCAGTGGCTCATGCCCGTAATTCCAGCATTTTGGGAGGCCAAGGCAGGTGGATCAGTTGAGGTCAGGCATCGAGACCAGCCTGGTCAGCATGGCAAAACCCTGTCTCTTTCAAAAAATACAAACATTAGCTGGGTGTGGTGGCACATTCCTGTAGCCCCAGCTACTTGGGTGGCTGAGGCATGAGAATTGCCTGAACCCGGGAGATGGAGGTTGCGCCACTGCACTCCAGCCTGGGTGATGGAGCAAGACTCTGTCAGGAAAGGAAAAGGAAAAGGACCAGAAAGAACAAAGATAAAGGCAGGAGAGTTGGAGGAGATGTGAGTGCACTCCGCTGCTGGCTTTAGAGTTGGAGGGAGAGGCCCCAGGGGATAGAAGCTGGGAAAGGCAAAGACACAGATTCTCTTCTTGAGCCTCCAGAAGAAACCCAGCCCTGCACTCCCAGTTTAGACTCCTGATGTCCAGAACCTAAAGATGACAAATGTGTTGCTTTACGCCTCCACGTCCGTGGTGGTTACGGCGGCAACAGGAAGTGGACACAGGCTGTCACAAGGGAAGAGGACCAACTGGCCTAGTGGCCAGGGGAGTGACGGGAGGTGGACGTCAGGCTGACGTCAAATAAGCAGTCACTAGAGCTGCCAGCCCTGGTGGGAGTGGTCCCAGGAGGCTGATCACTCCCATGGCAATGTATACCCAGACTTGCGACCAGCGACCAGGTGATCAGGTCGACCTCCCTGAGGGGCAGTGTCCAAGGCATGGCAGAGCCACATTCCAGCCACAAAATGCCATGGGGCTAGTGAGAGAGGGAGTGGGTCTCCAGGACAGAGGTCACTCGGCTAAAGGAGCGAAAAGGACAGTGAGGCAGGGAAGCCAGAGGACACCACGGGACCACTCAGGTGACAGCGTGGGGCCTGGATGGTAGGCTTTGGTGGAGGGAGGTGGCAGGCACCTCACGAGCCTATCCAGGTTCTGCCTGAGACCTGGAGGTGGTGAGGTCATTTCCTGGGACAGGGAGGCTTGGATGGGTTGTGGGAGGAAGCCCTGGTTCCCATGACCCCCACCCTCAGTGGCATTCTCCTCTTTGTCACTGTAAGGGACAGGTGGTTTACACCCATCAGCCCCACCTTGGCTTCCCAAGCGAGAAGAGGTTGTCAGAATTAGTGGTACCACCTGAGTGTCCCATGACACTGCCAGGAACACTATAAGGAAAAAACATGAAATATGCTTCCGTTTATTTAAAAACAGACTGGCCAACTGGCACTGGAAACAGCTTGTTTCCAGGTTCTGTTTTTGGGGTGTCACTTCCTCTTGTCATCACCCCCTGCCAGACTGGTCATACTGGTTGTCCCTGTGGTTCCTTATAGGTCCAGTGCTGGAAAGTCACCCCAGGGCCACTTGGCAGAAATGTGCCCCAATGACAAGTCTGCGGGGACAGCATTTCTCCCTTCCTCCATTCCTCCCTTCCTCCCTCCCTCCCTCCTTTCTTCCTTTCTTTTCTTTCTTCTCTCTCTCTCTCTCTTTTCTTTTCAGGGTCTCGCTCTGTCAGCCAGGTAGGAGTGCAATGGCATAATCAGCTCATTGTAACTTCAAACTCCTGGACTCAAGGGATTCCTCAAACTCCTGCCTCAGCTTCCTGAGTAGCTGGGACTACACATGTGCACCACCATGCCTGGTCAATTTCCCTCCCTCCCTCCTTTTTTTTTTTTTAAATAGGGTCTCTCTCTGTTGCCCAGGCTGGAGTGTAGTAGTGCAATCTCAGGTCACTGCAGCTTTGATCTCCTGGGCTCAAGAGACCCTCCTGCCTTAGCTTCCCGAGTAGCTGGAACCACTGATGTCTACCACCAAGCCCAGCTAATTTTTGTATTTTTCATAGAGACGGGGTTTCACCATGTAGCCCAGGGTGGTCTCAAACTAAGCTCATGCGATCTGCTCACCTTGACCTCCCAAAGTGCTGGGATTACAGGCATGCACCACCATGCCCAGCCTTAATTTCTTAATTTTTTTGTAGAGATGAGGTCTTGCTATGTTGCCCAGGCTAGTCTCGAACTCCTGGCCTCAAGTGATCCTCCCACCTCAGCCTCCCAAAGTGTTGGGATTACTGCTGTGAGCCACTGTGCCTCGTTTGGGAGGGACCTCTTTCATCAGCAGAACCCTGAGTCCCTGACCCTGGTCCAAATGAAGGAAGAGGATGCTGTACTTCTGGGTGAGGGCCCCTCCCCTTGCTTCCTTTCTTTTCTGTCTCCTTACTCATAGATCCAATGGGTGGCGGGTGGGGCTGTCCTTATCCCTAAAATGTCACTGCTGGGGCACAAGCAGTGACTCTTTGCCCTCAGTCACCGGCTGAGGAAGCATTTCCCTTTGTGAACTTCAAGGCAGGGTCACAGGTTCAAGCCCACTCTGCTCTTCACCAGATGAACAACCTCAGGCAGGTGTACCAGCTCCCAGGACCTCGAACTCCTTATCTGACAGCTGGTCTCACCATCCCACCCCAGCGCTGGCTGGCAAGCCTACACATGCGGAACATGCCTTCTCCTAATAACTCCCATCCTGCCAAGCATCTGGCTAAAACCTGCCAGGTGAGCAAGTGGAGAAACTGGTGTCCTTGTATGCTGGGAATGTTAGATGGGGCAGCCATTGTGGAAATCAGCCTGGAGGTTCCTTCACAAGTTACACAGGGAGATACCACTGTGGCCCAGCAATTCAACCCCCAGGCACAGAACCAAAGGGTCCACACAAAACTTTTGCATGGGGCTGGTCATGGTGGCTCACACCCATAATTCCCAGCACTTTGGGAGGCTAAAGCAGGAGGATGCTTGAGGCTAGGAGTTCAAGACCAGCCTGGGCAACATAGTGAGACCCCAACACAATAGAAACAATATCAACAACAATGAAACTTGTACATGAATGCTCCTAGCAGTAAGATTCACAACAGCCAAAAAGTGGAAGCGACCCAACTGCTCGTCAACAGATGAAAGGAAAGACAAAATGTTCACACAACGGAATACTAGTCAGCCATAAAAAGGAATGAAGCAGCCGGGCGCGGTGGCTCAAGCCTGTAATCCCAGCACTTTGGGAGGCTGAGACGGGCGGATCACGAGGTCAGGAGATCGAGACCATCCTGGCTAACACGGTGAAACCCCGTCTCTACTAAAAATACAAAAAAAAAAACTAGCCGGGCGAGGTGGCGGGCGCCTGTAGTCCCAGCTACTGGGGAGGCTGAGGCAGGAGAATGGCGTAAACCCGGGAGGTGGAGCTTGCAGTGAGCTGAGATCCGGCCACTGCACTCCAGCCCAGGCGACAGAGCAAGACTCCGTCTCAAAAAAAAAAAAAAGGAATGAAGCACTGATCCATGCTACAACATAGATGAACCTCAAAACACAATATTGAGTAGAGAAGCCAGACACAAAAGGCCACATAGTGTGAGGTTCCATTGATACGAAATGCCCAGAACAGGCAAATCCATAGAGACAGAAACCAGATGGGTGGTTGTTAGGGGATGGGGGCTGTGGAATGGGGAGTGACTGCTAATGGGGATGGGATTTCCTTTTGGGGATGATTAAAATGTTCTGAAATTGGCCA
>NW_012120265.1:3283317-3291910 GCF_000951035.1 Colobus angolensis palliatus | reverse complement strand
AAAAAAAAAAAAATAATAATAATAATAATAAAAAAGTTCTGAAATCAGATGAAGGCAGTGGTTGCACAGCACTGTGAGTGTACTATATACCACTGAATTGTTCACTTTAAAAGGCTCATAATGAGCCGAGATTGCGCCATTGCACTCCAGCCTAGGGGACAAGAGCAAGACTTCATCAAAAAAAAAAAAAAAAAAGCTCACAATGGTAACTTTTAAGTTATGTGCATTTTGACCCACATACAAAAACCTGCCCAGGTTCCCACCGACCCTGGGAGGCCCTTCTCTGCTCTGGCAGGATAACATGGTGGTAGGAGCCTGGGTACAGCCTGGGCTGACTCAGGCAATGTTCATGACCTTGGGTCTCCCTTTTCTTATGGGTCTTTCCCTTCCTACTAGGTTACTTGGAATCAGATTAGCTGCTGGATGTCACTCCCTTTGTGCACTGCATGCTTGCTGCGTACATGCTCTGCGGAGGCACACCTTCACGGGCTCAGTCGGTACTGCAAATGACCCACACAGGGATGACCATGTGCACAGAGTCTGTGTGGGAGGAGGGACATGGGGTGGGGGAAAGGAGTCTGTCCTGGGATCTGGAAGGGAACTGGGATCTGGAAGGGAAGGAGTACACCAGGGAGGGAGAACAGCAAGAAGAAAGAACCCAAGGCTGGAGTGAGCTCAGGCTGACCAGGGAAACAAACAGGCTAAGGCTGTGTCAGGCACGTGCACGTTCATGCTGAATGCAAGTGGGCCTTTGCAGGCTGTGCTTGTAGGAAGACAAAAAGTACCACCACTGCCCAATGCTGGCTGGGTCTCCTGCCTCCAGACCCCTGCTTCTGCCCAGTGCAGCCAAGATTCCTACAAGCCACACCAGCCATAGAGGCCTCTCCCTCCAGTCTCCCCATATACAGCCCTGGGAGCTTTGAAGACCTGCCCAGCAGCATATCATGGCAATGATGAGCACACTCTATGGACACAACCCCAAACCGCCCACAGGAGAATGGGAACACAGATGTGGTATATCCCATGATGGGACACTAGGTAACACACCAAACTGCTGCTACACATGACAACGCAGATGGATCTCACAGACACACCAGTGAAGAGGCAGAAGCCAGACACAAAAGGTTGCATATTGAATGATTCTTTTTTTTGAGTCGGAGTCTCACTCTGTTGCCCAGGCTGGAGTGCAGTGGTGCGATCTTAGCTCACTGCAACCTCCACCTCCCAGATTCAAGCGATTCTCATGTCTCAGCCTCCCGAGTAGCTGGGATTACAGGTGTGCACCACCACACCCAGCTAATTTTTTGTATTTAGTAAAGATGGGGTTTCACCATGTTGGCCAGGCTGGTCTCGAACTCCTGGCCTCAGGTGATCTGCCCACCTCGGCCTCCCAAAGTGCTGGGATTACAGGTTGAGCCATTGTGCCCAGCTGCATACTGAATGATTCTGTCTGTGTAACAGTTAAGCTCAGTAAACAAAATGTTTTGTACACATCCAAATGTTGATACCTGCCACCACACGGATGGACCCTGGGGATGTCATGCTGAGTGAAATGAGCCAGTCACAAAAGGACAAATACTGTACGAATCCACTTATACGATGTCCCTAGAGTCATCACATTCATAGAGACAGAAAGCAGAATGGCAGGTGCCAGGGGCTGGGAGCGGGGGAACAGAGAGTTACTGTTTAATAGGGACAGTTTCAGTTTTGTAAGATGGAAGAGTTGTGGAGATGGATGGTGATGATGGTTGCACAACAGTGCAAATGTACTTAATGCCACTGAACTGAACAATTAAAAATGTCATTTTTAAGTACTGTGTATTTTACATTTTTTTAATTTATTTATTTTTGAGATAGGGTCACGCTCTGCCACCTAGGCTGGAGTGCAGTGGCACGATCATGGCTCACTGCAGCCTCCAACTCCTTGGCTCAAATGATCCTCCTACCTCAGCCTCCTAAGTAGCTGGGGCTACCTAAGTAGGTGTGGGCCACCATGCCCAGCTAAATTTTAAATTTTTTATAGAGACGGGGTCTTACTATGTTGCCCAGGCTGGTCTTGAACTCCTGAGCTCAAGCCATCCTCCAGCCTCTGCCTCCCAAAGTGCTGGAATTACAGACATGAGCCATCATGCCCAGACTCCCACAATTTTTAAGAAATGTAAGTACGAAACACATCTATGGTGATAAAGATTAGAATACTGGTTACCTCTCAGGGGTATATCAGGGAGGGGGCAGGAAGGAGCCAGCTGCGGGCTTGAAAACTGTCTTGATCTGGTTCCAAGGATGAATATATATGTAAAAATTCACTGAGCTATATATACACTTACGATTTATGTGCTTTACTCTATGTAAGCTATGCCTCGATTTAAAATGTTTAAACAGTGCAAACAAAACACCTCTGCCACACCCCCTTCTAGGCCAATGGACGCCAAGCCTGGGAGTGGGGCAGGCAAGCAATTTGTAATTCCCAGGGGACTTGAATGGATGGGCTTTGTGGGTGGATGTGTTCAGCTTGCTCTTTCCCACTTTCCTCCCACCTGTGGAGAACAACTGTTTTGTTTTGTCTTTTGAGGCGGAGTCTCGCTGTGTCGCCCAGGCTGGAGTGCAGTGGCATGATCTCGGCTCACAGCAACCTCTGCCTCCTGGGTTCAAGTGATTCTCGTGCCTTAGCCTCCCGGGTAGCTGGGATTACAGGCACACACACCACCACATCTGGCCAATTTTTGTGTTTTTTTTTAGTAGAGACAGTGTTTCGCCATGTTGGGCAGGCTGGTCTCAAACTCCTGACCTCAAGGTATCCACCTGCTTCGGCCTCCCAAAGTGCTGGGATTACAGGTGTGAGCCACGGCGCCTGGCCGAGAATACCTGTTGGTGATCTTAGCAGTGACGAAAGCCTGGAGGAGGCACTGAAGCGCTACAGTTGGTCCACACTCACAGTGGCCGTCCCTTCTGAGGACAGCATTCTGGGAAACCACTCGCTCTGCTCCCTGTCACTATGGAGAAATTGGGGCTGATCCTCCGCTTGACACTAGGGTGACCCAGGTGACCATAGTCAGGTAATGAGACTTCATACTCCCCTAGGTTCAGGGTGCTGCCCCCAAAGACTGAGACCTGGGACTTTTAAGGGAACCATCAGGCTGGAGAAGTCCTCTTTCTTCAGGGGAGGGGAAGCCAGTAGGGTGTGAGGTTGGGCAGAGTTGACACAGAGTTAGGGGGCAGAGCAAGGCCAGGAGGCGGAGGAGGATACCTGCAGGCTAGGGTGATCTGGAAGCCAGTGGTGCCAAAAGCACACGGACTTTGCTGTCATGGAGCCCAGGAAGCACCCTTTCCAGTTCAGTCAGCATAGGATGGGTTTCTGTCACTTGCACCTGCCAGAGTCCTGACTCGTATGCTGTGCTGGGGTAGGTACCTTGTACTCCTCCAGCACCACACAGTATTTACAACCACAGATGACAGTGTCCTGTGGCTCTAGGAGACCCAGCCTTGCCACATTCACTCTAGGTACCTTTCGTGAGTACCTAGAACGCCAGAGCTTTCTCAACTAGGATTCAGGTGTCCCCACAAGGGTGACAACCAGCGGCCAGGCACGGGGGGCCAGCCCCAAATAACATATGTGTATCTTTTCCCATGCTGTTTCTGTTCATGCAGTCTTTCCGTTCATCAAACAAAAAACAAAGCTCGGTGGGGCATGGGGGGATGATGTGGGAAATGACTTACTAAACAGCATTATTCAGGAAACGTGAACCTGGAGCATGGGATCTTCGATAACTCATGATCACACACCAGCTCCGGCATAGAACCTCCAGAGCAATGGGAACACTGGTTCCAAGCAAGTTGGCAGTTGCTTGGGAGAGGGGAGGACAAGCTGCTTGTTTTTTCAAGACAAGGTCTCACTCTGTCACCCAGGTTGAAATGCAGTGGTAAGATCATAGCTCACTGCAGCCTCCATCTTTTGGGCTCAAGTGATCTTCCCACCTTAGCCTCTGAGTAGTTAGGACTATGAGTGTACACTATCATGCCCAGCTAATTTTAAAATTATTTTTAGTAGAGATGGGGTCTTGCTATACTGCCCAGGCTGGTCTCAAACTCCTGGCCTCAAGCAATTGACCTGGCTCTGCCTCCCAAAGTGCTGGGATTACAGGTGTGAGCCACAGCACCGTTAAAGCATCCTATAAGCCCCATGTGCATGGGTTATCCTAATACACACACACTCACACATACACACACTCACACTTGCTCACACATTCACACACACATACATGCATACTCACACTCTCACATGCACTCACACATTCACACATACACACACACTCGCTCACACATACACACACACACGCATACTCAGACTCTCACATGCACTCTCACACACACACACACACACACACACACTCATATGCACATGTGCCTGATTCCCTTGAGCCTGTCTCATACCTTCCTAACCAGCCATAAGACAGGCCCACCATTTATGCTGTTACCTTGTGGGGACCACCATACAACTGCCAGCTCCACCCCTCGGGACTCAGGAAATGTTTGCACAAACATTGGGGGGTGGGGACAGTTTCTCTGTGGATGGAGTTTATTATAAGCAGCCGTGAAATAGATCCTGTAATCTCTCAGTAAACGGAAGCCAATTAACATCCTATCTGCCAGTCTTTGATAAAGGCTGTTTTCTTTTCTAGTTAATAGGCATTAACTCTGCCTAAGGGATCCGGGCACATCTTACATAATGGCTGCTCCCTGTTAACCCCGACCCCACAGACTGCCTCACAAATGGGGAGTTTCTTCCTGCTGCATTCGCTCCTGTGTGCCTTTCAGACAATCTTTGGTTACAGCAACACTTTTGCGGTCTCTGTGGGTTAAACACCCTGAAAGATCCAGGAAATTCTATGATCAATTGCTGTCCTCTGTCCTTGCAGACAGTGCTACCCACACCTGTCACCAAAGATGTGATCTAAAACAATCCAAGGTACTGAATGGTACTCACATCCCTCCACCAAGAGGGTCTACTTCAGTAACTGACCTCACCTGAAAAGCCCTATGTTTAGTCGGGCCTGGTGGCCCATGCCTGTAATCCCAGCACTTTGGGAGGCCAAGGTGGGTGGATCACTTGAGGCCACGAGTTCAAGACCAGCCTGGGCAACATGGTAAAACCCTGTCTCTACAAAAATACAAAAATTAGCTGGGCGCAGTGGCTGATGCCGATAATCCCAGCAGTTTGGGAGGCCAAGGCAGGTGGATCATTTAAGGTCGGGATTTCAAGGCTATCCTGGCCAACATGGTGAAACCCCATCTCTACTAAAAATACAAAAATTAGCCAGCATGGTGATGCACACCTGTAATTCCAGCTATTCTGGAGGCTGGGGCAGAAGAATTGCTTGAACCTAGGAGACAGAGGTTGCAGTGAGCCGAGATCATGCCACTGCACTCCAGCCTGGGTGATAGTGAAAGACCTCATCTCAAAAAAAAAAAAAAAAAAATCCTATGTTCTTACCACACAGAACCTGGCACAGCAATCCACACTCAGTTGGCCTTCAACAACTATTTGCTGGACAAGTGAATTAATTCCTTGGGCATGCCAAGTTTTGCTTTGGCCGCAGTCTCCAATCCTGGCAAATTTCTCTGCACCCTTCAAAGCTCCTAAATGTCGTGGCCTCGCTGCCCCCAGAGTTAACTGCTCTGCCCTGCACTGAGCAGTCTGTGGTTCTCTACTGCACTTGAGGGGCCACTCTCCACTTGCTTCCCCGCAACCAGGCTGGGGGTCCCTGGAAGGCGGGGGTCCCTGGAAGGCAAGGGTCCGCATCACATTCATTGTCCATGCCCAGCAAGGAAGCAGAAACATAACACCTGCAGACAGGTGCTTTTACCTGTTGCTGTACCATCCTCCTGCCCTTCAGCCATCCCTCCCACAGCAGTAAGAATACACCCCTTCAACCATTCTCTTCCTCATGGCCACACAGCAGCATGCTCAAGCTGCCTGCCACCCACACTGTATTGTGGGAAGATGGGGTCTAGCATGTGACACACTGGATGTGTCACTAAACTTCCACATAGGCCACATACAGTGGGTCACACCTGTAATCTCAGCACTTTAGGAGGCCAAGGCAGGAGGACCACTTGAGGCTGGGAGTTCAAGGCTGCAGTGAGCTATGATCCCACCACTGCACTCCAGTCTGGGTGACACAGTGAGGCCCTGTCTCTATAAAATAAACAAATTAGCCAGGTATGGTGGCGCACACTTATAGTCTCAGCTACTCGGGAGGTTGAGGTGGAAGGATCACTTTAACCCAGGAGGTCGAGGCTGCATACGCTGTGATCACACCACTGCACTCCAGCCTCGGCAACAGAACAAGATCCTGTCTCTAAAAAAAATTTTCGGCTGAGTGAGGTGGCTCGTGCCTGTAATCCCAGCATTTTGGGAGGCCGAGGCAGCAGATCACTTGAGGCCAGGAGTTTGAGACCAGCCTGGCCAACATGGCGAAACCCTGTCTCCATGCCTGGCTAAATACAAAAATTAGCTGGGCGTGGTGGCAGGTGCCTGTAATCTCAGCTATTTAGGAGGTGAGGCATGAGAATCACTTGAGCCCAGGAGATAGAGGCTGCAGTGAGCCAAGATCAGGCCACTGCACTCCAGCCTGGGCAACACAGTGCGATTCTGAAAAAACAAACAAACAACAAATTCAAAGTGAAAAATAAACCTCCCCATTCCTTGATTTCCTCATCTGTCACCATCATCACAGGATAGTGCTATTCAAGTGGGTGACAAGTGTTGGTAAGTATCGTTCTTCCTAATAAGGAATCAGACGGGGCTGGGGCAAATCCCATTTAACACGGCCCTGGCCTACTGAGCATGCTTTCAAGACACTGACACTTGGCTTCCCCATGATCGGTGATTGAAGTACATATTCACCAGGCACGGTGGCTCACACCTGTAATCCCAGCCAGCACTTTGGGAGGCTGGGGTGGGAGGACAGCCTGAGCCCAGGAATTGGAGATCAGCCTGGGCAACACAGCAAGATCCCATTTGCCCAATCTCACCACCTAAAGACCCTCATTCATCCTGGGTCGCCCCATGCCAGGCTGAGCATCCCCCCACAGGTTAATCTTCCTACAATGTGAAACAAAACTTAGATGACTTGTCCGGCTGCTCGTCAAAGAACATTCCTTTATTTTTATATTTTTAGTTTTTTTTTTGAGACAGATTTTCGCTTTGTCGCCTAGACTGGAGTGCAGTGGTGCAATCTCGGCTCACTGCAACTTCCGCCTCCCAGGTTCAAGTGATTCTCCTGCCTCAGCCTCCTGAGTAGCTGAGATTACAGGCGCCCGCCACCACAACTGGCTAATTTTTATATTTTTAGTAGAGACAGGTTTCACCATGTTGGCCAGGGTGGTCTCGAACTCCTGACCTCAGGTGATCCACCCACCTTGGCCTCCCAAAGTGCTGGGATTACAGGTGTGAGCCACCGCGCCAGCCCTAATTTTGCTTTCTGCTAGCCCTTGGCTCTGCCATATGGTTAATTCCTCATTAACTTCAGATCTCCCAGAGCTTCCTGAAAATCTCCCTGGCCCCCTGAAGATCAGACCATAGCACCCCAGCCTCTCCTCAAGACTGACCAATATGGTACTCCAATCACTGAGTGGTGGTCTGATGTGTGTCTGTGCCATCCTTCTGAGACCGGGTATCAACAGGAGATAATCACAGGACCGAGCTCACAGCCCAGAAAGCAAAATTAAGACGTATACACGTGGAGCTGGGCGCGGTGGCTCACACCTCTAATCCCAGCACTTTGGGAGGCTGAGGCGGGAGGATGGCTTGAACCCAGGGGTTTGAGACCAGCCTGGGAAGGATGGAGAGACCCTGTCTCTACAAAAAAATTAAAAGTTACCCTGGCATGGTGGTGTGTGCCTATAGTCCCAGCTACTTGGGAGGCTGAGGCAGGAGGATCACTTGAGCCCAGGAATTCAAGGTGGCAGTGAGTTGTGATCTTGCCACTGCACTCCAGCCTGAGCAGCAAAGTGAGACCCTGTATTAAAAAAAAAAAAAGACGTTATGCATTCACTAGTCCAGGTCCTTGCTGGCTTAGACCATCTAGATGCCTCCACTTTCCAAGGGAGACAGATGAGTAAGCAAAGCTGCCAACATGAGCCATCTGGAGGGGCTGAGGAACGTGTCTGATCCCACTGGCCTATTCTTCCTGAAGTAACAGAGGCACCTGAACAAGCATTTCCCTTAATAATGTCCTGTTGGAAATACTGGCTCAGCAAGTATAGGGGTTGAATGACATCCCCCCAAATTCCATGTCCACCTGGAACCTCAGAACGTGGCCTTCTTTGGAAATAGGGTCTTTGCAGATGCAATCAGCTAAGGATCTTAAGATGAGTTCACCCTGAGATTTAGGGTGGGCCCTAAACTCAAGGACTAGTGTCCTTGTAAGAAGAGGGGATTGGCCAGGAGTGGCTCACGTCTGTAATCCCAGCACTTTGGGAGGCCGAGTTGGGTGGATCACTTGAGGTCAGGAGTTCGAGACCAGCCTGGCCAACATGGTAAAACCCTGTCTCTACTGAAAATACAAAAACTAGCTGGATGTGGTGGTGC
>NW_012120265.1:3261288-3282332 GCF_000951035.1 Colobus angolensis palliatus | reverse complement strand
CTCCAGCCTGGGCAACAGAGAGAGACCCTGTCTCAAAAAACAAAAAAAAAGAAGAGGAGATCCAGAAGTGGTGGCCTGCACCTATAGTCCCAGCTACTCAGCAGGCTGAAGCAGGAGAATCACTTAAGCCAAAGAGTTAGAGGTTGCAGTGAACTATGATCATATCACTGCATTCCAGTGTGAATGACATAGCAAGACCCCATCTCTAAAAAAAAAAAAAAAAAAAGAGAGAGGACACAAAGAGACACACAACAGGGAGAAAGCCACGTGAATACAAAGGCAGAGACTGGAGTGATGTAGCCACGAGTCAAGAACTCCAAGGTTTGCCTGGAGAAAGGCCTGGGAAGGACTCCCTCAGAGCCTCCAGAAGGAACCAGCCCTGTTGACACCTTGATTTTGGACTTCAGGCCTCCACAACTATGACAAGATATATTTCTGTTGTCTGAAGCCCCCCAGTTTGTGGTAATTTATTATGGCAGCCACAGGAAATGAATATGCAGGGATCTGAGGCCAAGCCTCCAAGTGTTGGCCTGTCCCTCAGCTGGTGGCTTGTCCTCAGCCATTTGCCTGCCAGAACTTCACAGGCTGCTGGGCTGGCAGAGAGCTCAGCAGAAAATCTGGCCAGCAGAGAACTTTGTTGAGCCCCTGGAATCCAAGCATTCAGCCCAAGATGGTTGTAGCAAAAGGTGCTCAGTGAAGAAAACAAATGTTGACAAGCATATTTTAAAAATAGCTCTGTGAACAGGGTGGGGCCTCCAGGGGACAACATTCTACTTCCTGAGCTGAGTACTAATTTCATTATTGGTTAAATCTTCTTTCTTTTCACATACACGTTATATACATTTTTTTTTTTTTTAAAGAGACAGAGCCTCACTGTCACCCGGGCTGGAGTGCAGTGGCACAGTCATGACTCACTGCAGCCTCAATCCCCTGGGCTCAAGTGATCCTCCCACCTCAGCCTCCCAAGTAGCTAGGACTACAGGCGCATGCCACCAAGGCCAGCTAATTTATGTATTTATTTATTTGAGACTGAGTCTCGCTTTGTCACCCAGGCTGGAGTGCAGTGGTGCCATCTCAGCTCACTGCAACCGCCGCCTCCAGGGTTCAAGCAATTCTCCTGCCTCAGTCTCCTGAATAGCTGGGACTACGGGCATGCACCACCACACCTGGCTATTTTTGTTTTTATTTTTTTCTTGAGATGGAGTCTTGCCCTGTCGCCCAGGCTGGAGTGCAGTGGCACGATCTTGGCTCACTGCAACCTCTGCTTCCCGGGTTTAAGCAATTCTCCTTGCCTCAGTCTCAAGAGTAGCTGGGAATACAGGCGCCCACCAACATGCCCAGCTAATTTTTTATTTTTAGTAGAGACGGGGTTTCACCATGTTAGCCAGGCTGATCTCGAACTCCTGACCTCAAGTGATCCGTGTGCCTCGTTCTCCCAAAGTACTAGGATGAAAGGCGTGAGCCACCATGCCTGGCCTGACATAATATACTTTTTGTTGTTGTTGTTGTTTTGTTTTTTTGAGACGGAGTCTCGCTCTGTCGCCCAGGCTGGAATGCAGTGGCCGGATCTCAGCTCACTGCAAGCTTCGTCTCCCGGGTTCATGCCATTCTCCTGCCTCAGCCTCCCGAGTAGCTGGGACTACAGGCGCCCGCCAGCTCGCCCGGCTAGTTTTTTGTATTTTAGTAGAGACGGGGTTTCACTGTGTTAGCCAGGATGGTCTTGATCTCCTGACCTTGTGATCCGCCCATCTCGGCCTCCCAAAGTGCTGGGATTACAGGCTTGAGCCACCGCGCCCGGCCTCATAATATACTTTTTTTTTTTGAGACAGAGTCTCACTCTGTTGCCCAGGCTGGAGTGCAATGGCATGATCTTGGCTCACTGCAACCTCCGCCTCCTGGGTTGAGGCGATTCTCCTGCCTCAGCCTCCTGAGTAGCTAGGATTACAGGCACGTGCCACTACGCTTGGCTAATTTTTGTATTCTTTAGCAGAGACAGTTTCACCATGTTGGTCATGCTGGTCTTGAACTCCTGACCTCATGATCTGCCCGCCTCGGCCTCCCAAAGTGCTGGGATTACAGGTGTGAGCCACCACATCCAGCCAATATACTCTTTATGAAGAAGTATTTCATGTTTAAAATAAAAAATGCAAATGCATTTTTAAAAGCCCTGTCTTGCAAAACCCAAACAAGTGAATGATTCTGATGGTCTCAATAATCCCCTCTTAATGTCTAAATGCCAAAATAGAAGAGACAGACAATAAAACTGTATGACACGTGGGCAGAGGCCTGACTTCAGTATGACGACACCCTCCATCTGGCACCAGTGGTGAGAAATTGGACAACTGGAGAGAGTCTCGAAACAGCTTCACAGGCAGATTTAACATCTGACTCGTCTCAATCTCTCATGATGCCCTCATCTTTCTTTTCCTAGACCCAAGTGGAAAAAAAAAAAAATCAGCAACACCTAAATGGTTCTTCTAGCAATTGTTCTTGTTGAGGTAACTTGAGCCAAAAATCTCAGCACCACCACTGCTCCCTGCTACAGTGACAAGCTTCACAGAGCAGGAACTAAAAAAAAAATTTTTTTTTTTAAACAGAAAAACAGGGTCTTGCTCTGTTGCCCAGGCTGGAGTGCAATGGCGCAATCATAGCCCACTGTAGCACTGAACTCCTGGGCTCAAGCAGTCCTCCCACTTTAGCCTCCCAACTAGCTGGGGCCATTTGTGCATGCCACCATGCTTGGCTAATTTTTAAATTTTTTTTTATAGAGATGGGGTTTCATCATGTTGCCCGAGCTGGTCTCAAACTCCTGGGCTCAAGCAATACTCCTGCCTCATCCACCCAAAGTGTTGGGTAGTGTGAACCACTGCGTCCAGCCCCAAATATTTCTTGAACTTTAGTCTGACTGGCACAGAAACAAGTCTAATGTTTAATCCCTACCCCACAAGCCAGAACACCTAAGAGAGGGGTAGGAAGCATGGAAGTGATGTTCTCTTGTGCTATTTTTTACCTATCGATGGGACAGACCACAAAACTTGATAATAACTGAGCTGGCCGCAGGAGAGGAATCAGGCTTTCCAACTTCACAGTTGCGAGGAGAAGGAGGGACATTAACTATTTACATGAATATGCCCTTTGACTTGCCCCCCCCCCTTTTTTTTTTGAGACAGGATCTAGCTCTGTCGTCCAGGCTGCAGAGGAATGCAGTGGCATGATTATAGCTCACTGCAACCTTGAACTCCTCGGTTCGAGCAATCCTCCCACCTCAGCCTCCTGAGTAACTGTGGACTACAGGCACGGCTGGCAAGACAGGGGGGTCTGAAGTGTCTGGGCATGGCTGGAGCCCAAATACGTTCACTGTGTATTTAGTACATGATAATGCATGTGTCTATCCATTGCAGTTCTGTTTGTAAAAGCTCAATATGGGCTGCAGCTTAAACAGCCATCAGTAGGAGAGTGGCCTTAGAATGCCTATGTCTGTTCAATGCAAATTTACCAGTGGTTTAAAAGGGCTGGGGGATATATACCTCCCCCCACCCCTTTCTGCCACCCCAGTCATAGACTACCTCTGGAAGAAAACACAAGAAATTATCAACAGTAGGTGCATCTGAGAATGAACGGGGTAGACTGCCTGATTTCTAGTGCATGCCCTTTTGTACTGTTTGATTTTTTGTTTTTAACTATATAATAGTCCGGGTGTGGTGGCTCATGCCTGTAATCCTAGCACTTTGGGAGGCTGAGGCGAACGGATCACTTGGGATCAGGAGTGCGAGACCAGCCTAGCCAATATGGTGAAACCCCGTCTCTATTAAAAATACAAAAATGAGCTGGGCATGGTGGCACATGCCTGTAATCCCAGCTACTCGGGAGGCTGAGGCAGGAGAACTGCATGAACCCAGGAGGCAGAGGTTGCCTTGAGCCAAGATCACGCCATTGCACTCCAGCCTGTGCGACAGACCAAGACTCTTTCTCAAAAAAAAAAAAACCCAAAAACTATATACTCAATGATCTTGTCAAAGTTTATACACATGTACATATATAACACACATGAAATATGTGTATATAAAATATGTATATAAACATATGCATATAGGTACTGTGTACAACACACACCCACACACATATACATACATATATACATACACATCCATATATGTTTTAAATGACCCCTATTGAAGTTGGACAGAAAACCCAAATGGCTTCAGTTTCCACAGGAGAAGCTGAAGGTGACATGACCCTCCGGAACATTCTGGCACCGTCTTTGCAGGGAGAGGTGGGAGGGGATAGGAAATGCTCCGCAAGCCTTACAGGAAATGGCACGTTATTGCTTTTCAACAACAAAGCCACTGTCCTCCTTCTATGCTGCATGCTTGCAAATCAGACTCAAGAGAACTAAAAAGTTCCAGAAGAATCATTCCTAGCACCACGCCAGGCTCCCAGGCTCGTTTTGCAGGTTAGCTTTAAACAGCTGAAACAGTAGTTTGCCTCACTCTAAAGAGTGTTTCCTTACTCTGTTTATCGGCTTCAAGGGCCCAAGGAGTGTCTGAGAGGGGTCCCCAGTCTGCAAGGGCTGGGAGCCCCGGCCCCGGCAACTCCCTCTCCGGCATCCTGCAGGAGGTACCCAAGATGATGACCCCCCCTCCTCCGGTAGCGTCTCCACCGCCAGCCTGCCCCAGGACTCCGAGACACATGCTTGGCAGAGGGGCCGTCCCTTCCAGCTAAGCTTTTCCGGACCGGGTCAAAGTCACGACTCCTGCCAATCCCTCTGAGATAAACATAACAGATGGGCCCAAACGCGGTGGGTCCCCACAGCAGAGGGTCAGCGATGCCCAGGATGCAAGTCTCTACCTCTAGCATTCAAGTGGTTTAGGTCTGTGGCTGGTAAAATGGAGAAGATTCCGGTTTCGTCTGACCTATGGGATTATTCTAAGGTCCGGAAATCACTTTATAGACTGTCAAGCACTGTTAGAAATGAACATTGGGGTAAGCTTTTGTTTGGGGAGGGGAGGGTGCAGCGATCCTGAGACACCAAGGCCTGGGGGACTACTGGAGGACCTGGGGGATTCGGGGGGATTATTACAGAGGATGTGCGAACGCAGGTGCACGTGGAAGAAAGCCCAAGGTGGGAGAGGGTAGGAGGGGGGACAAAGGGCAGAGACAGAGGTGTGGGGCTGCCAGGACCAGAGGGCAGTTGCCGGGGGGGGGGGGGAGAGTCCCTGAGAAGAGGGACCCAGGTTGCCAGGGGAGTGGGTACAAGGGTAGCGAGCAGATACCTGGATATGAGGAAAGGCAGTGGGGGACGGGACCACGTCCAGGTGTGAGTTGCGGGACCGTGAGTTAGGAGTCACAGGCTCAGGTGTGGATGTGGGGGTGTCATCGACAGGGACAGTCTCAGGTGATGTGAGGGGTGTTCGTGAGTGGGGGCGCGGTGTCAGGTGGGTGAGGGGGATGTCAGACCCAGCTGTGCGGGGCGCCGGGGACAAGGCCCCAGGGGTGTGGGAGATGTCAGCAAGGACAGTTTCAGGTGTATGGGGGATGTCAACGAAAAGGGACATGGTGTCAGGCGTGCGTGGGCTGCGGGTGAGGGGCTCAGACCTGGATGCAGTAGTCCCCAGGGGGCAGTAGACGTGGAGTGTGGGGTTGGGGGGGTCTTTAACCTCTTCTTGCCCTCGCGACGCTGCTGTCACGCCCCGCCTCATCCGCCCCTCGCCCCGGGATCCATGACAGGACCCGTGCCTTACCTCAGTTCAGCCCGACAAGCGCGGGCCGCTGACGCTTGCGCCCCCCGGCGCCCCCCGCGCCCCCTCACCGGCCCGGACGCGTCGCCGCCACCGCCACCTCCAGCCGCCAAGGCCCCGCCTCGCGCACCCCCAGAGCGCGCCACGGGGGGGGTCCACGCCACGCCCCGATTGGCTGCTCCCTGGCCAGTCAGCGCTGGAAACGTCAGTGATTGGCGGGTATGAAGCGGATGGGCAGCCCCCAAAGCCAATCGCTGACAGGCAGAGGTGGGGCTATTGGGAGAAGCCTGGGGAGCCTCGGTGGTCCCGCAGGGTGCTAGGCGCTGGAAGGCGAGGGCCTGGAGGCAGGCGAGGAATCTTGGCAGAAAACAGGCAGAACTGTCGGCCAATCGCTGGGGACCAAGGGCGGGGCTACGAGGAAACTGGCGCGACCGGTGGCACACAGGCGAGAGGAACAGAGGGCGTAGCCTGGGGGGAGACGAGGATTGGCTGCAAAGCCGCAGACTGGCAGGTCCCACGGCCAGCCGCAGCGGCCGTGGGCGGTACGCCCCAGGGAAGGCTGGAGCGTTCAAGGTGCAGTCTGACCCAGAGCGCGGCAACCCGACGTGGCCTCCGACGCCTGGCGCAGGGTCCCCTGAGGCTCTCGTGTAGAGTCCGCCCTTTGGCCACCCAGCACAGAAGCGGCTGTGAACTTGGACCATCAAGGCTGAAGGACTCCTGGATAATTCTCCATCTCCTTACTCCCCACTAATCCCCTGCAGACGACCCAGAGAGGACAGATTCACTGGAGGTCACTCTGAGCTGCCCTCTGCATCTCGAGGTGGTGTGAAGACATGGAAATAAGGAGCGGAATCCTACTGAAACGCGCTGTGTGGTTTTCTGAGTGACTGACCTGTGTCCCAGATTACCTGCCATGGTATCCAGTGACATCCCTGTTGGGCCTCCTCCCTGCTAAGCCTTTTATGAATTAACTGAATCTTAACCACAATCCCACGAGGTCAAAGCGACCACTGATCCCTTTTACAGAAACCAGAGCACAGAGAGGTCAAGCTCCTTGCCCAAGGTTACACAGCACGTTGGTTGCTAAACCAGACAATGAATCTACAGCAGCCTGCTTTTTGGAAAGGGAGTGTCAGAGAAGAGCCACTGAGGGCCTCAAGAGACCTGGGTTTTAATCTTTGTCCAATCACTGGCCCACCACACAACCTTGGGCAAAGACCTTGTGAGCCTCAGCTGTTTCATTTGGAAAAGAAGGGGGAAAATGATTCCTATGCCTTGATCTTTCCTCTATGGGGTTGCTTCCCTGGGAAAATTTATAACCCAGCTCTCATTTTAATTATCTGGTGAAAGCATTTGACCCTCAGCAGGTCATGTGCGGCCTGTGAGCCTCAGCTCCTCTGTGAAGTGTGGTTAATGGCGTTGCTTTGCAGAAAAATGCCAGCAGTTTAGGGAGACACCTGCCATCTCAGGCATGGCTGTGTCATCGGCACCTGCCCCGAGGCCACTCTGTTCTCTGACTCACCCTTCATTTTCAAGACGAAGAAGGCTACAAATGTTTCCAGATACCAGCTCTTGTTTCCTCTAGGTGCTAGCCAGGGTTGGTGGAGATCAAGTTCAGAACCAGGGAATCTTGGGAGGGAGCAAGGCTGAAACCAACCTTAGAAAGGGCTCACATTTCAGGGCTGCGCAAGCCCCTGCTAAGTGCGTGATACACAAGTTTCAAATGGGGAGGATGTGACGGGAAATCACTAGCCCAAGGCCATCACCAAACTCCTGATATTCTCACGATATGCCTACCTGGACCTCCCCTCCCATACCTGCCACCTATGGTTTGCTACCCGGCAACTTCCAGGACCTGGCCTCCATTGTGCCCTCCAGAGAAGAGGAGGAAGCTGAGGTCAGTTCAACATCAACTGGGTGCCAGGTCCCTGGTGGGCTTTCTCCAATACCATCGCCCCACCTCACTTCCAGGTGGAGGCAACAGTGCCCACTTTGCAGGTAAGAAAACTGAGCCTATGGTGGAGAATATTCCTTGGTGGAAGGACCCAGGGCTGGGTTTGAAAAACTGCTCTTTTTAACACAAGCAATGGCCAGTAAGAGCCACAGAACCTTCAGCAAATAACACAAGCTCCCCACTTCAGTTTCCCGGCTATTTCCTAGGGCTGATGTGAGCATTGATGAAATGGAAGCAAAATGCTTACAATGGCTTAGTCCATGGTAAGCACTCATGGAAGTCTGGTGGTGATGATATATTGTTCTTCTCTGGGCCTGTTTCCCTCTCTGTAAATAGCGCTTCATGGACATAGACTAACTATGGGCGGGGCTTGCCACACCAAAAGCAAGATATCTATGCCCAGGAGGCCCCACTCCCAGTGCCCACCTGCCAGGCCCTGGGAGGGGGAGGTAACAAAGCTCCTGGAAGGTCCCACAGTGCTTCCAGGGACAGAGCCAACTAAGGCAAAGGTCAGGCTCTGGCCCAGCCTGGGGCTGCCTCTCTAGCTTCTGCTCGTTCTTTAGCAGGCCGGCACCAGCCAACCTCCCTACCACCTTCCAGCAATGGCAGGCAAAGCACCTTGGCAATAGCAATGGACACCCCCACCATAGGCACTCATGTGAGCCCAGCTAGGGTGCCCAGGATCTCAGCTCTTCTGCTTTGGCTGGCCACTGGACAGGATACTACCTCTTCACCCTCCAGTCTCCTGTACCTCTTGGGGATCCCAGGAATCAGCTGTGAGCCAGGCCCTGGCACAGCATCCAGGCCTAATCACCTGAGGCCAGAAGGCCTTTTGCCCAAGGTCAGGTTAACAACTTTGGAAAAAGATGAAGGGCCTGGAGGCAGGCCAAGCTGTGGTCTCATCGCACCACAGTCCCTCAAATGCCCATGAGTCTATTTCCTATCTGGAAAATGGAGTTTAGTCCAGCCTCTGCGAGATGTATGTTCACAACAGAAAAAAATCTGTGTTCCTTTCCCAGGAACCCAAGCCCATCCCTGGCTGGAGGGAGACATCCTGAACACAGCAGTGATAACAACCAAGCCTGGCTGGGGTCAGAGTGGCCTCATTCACCTCCCAAGGCTCAGAGAAGTCAGGCCACTTCACCAAGAGCCCACAGCAGCAGAGGCTTGGCCTGCACAAACTTGCACCATCCTTGCAGCAGGCTCCCCCTCAGCCCAGGTCTCAATGTCATCAAGGAGGGCAGCAAAAGCTACTTAAGAGAAGGCTGGGGCCAGGCGTGGTGGCTTACACCTGTAATCCTAGCACTCTGGGGAGGCCGAGGCGGGTGGATCACGAGATCAGGAGATTGCGATCATCCTGGCTAACACGATGAAACCCTGTCTCTACAAAAAATACAAAAATATTAGCCGGGTGTGGTGGTGGGCGCCTGTATTCCTAGCTACTCAGGAGGCTGAGGCAGGAGAATGGCGTGAACCCAGGAGGCAGAGCTTGCAGTGAGCCGAGATCATGCCACTGCACTCCAGCCTGGGCAACAGAGCAAGAATCCATCTCAAAAAAAAAAAAAAAAGAGAAGGCCAGGTGCAGTGGCTCATGCCTGTAATCCCAGCACTCTGAGAGGCTCAGGAGGGTGGATCACCTGAGGTCAGGAGTTGGAGACCAGCCTGGTCGACATAGCAAAATCCCATCTCTACTAAAAATACAAAAATTAGCTGGGCGTGTGGCACGTGCCTGTAGTCCCAGCTCCTCAGGAGCCTGAGGCAGGAGGATGGCTTGAACCTGGAAGGCGGAGGTTGTAGTGAGCTGAGATCGTGCCACTGCACTCCAGTCTGGGCGACAGAAAAGGGAAGGGGACGGGGATGGGGCTGGCAGGAGGTATGCACCGGACATCCCCTGAACCGGGCCTTGCTAGGGGCTGTGGCCCTCCAGTGTGCCAGACCTAGCCTGAGTTCAGATGAGAAGGTCGAGGCTCACAGAGGGGAGGTGATATGCCTGAAGTGGCTGAGGGGGGTGGAAAGCCAGGCCATCAACCCCAGGGAAATGTCAGATCTTTGGTGAGCGGCCTCCACCTAACCTGAGGCTGTCCAAACATGCTAGCTGAATCTACTGAAGACACCCACTTCCTTGGGCTAAGGTGCGAGGGACTGATAAGGCAGAACCACCCCTTCCTGAAGAAGCCTGCAGGTTGGCCCAGGCCCAGGGGAGGACACTGCGGCCACGTGGCAGGGACCTCGAGTGCTTGTCAGTTTATTCAGGTGAACGTTCAAAAACATTGATGGGAAGCTGAAGGCGCAGCAAGGGGGGACAGGGGCCTGCCTGCAGAGAGCCAGCCGATGGTGGGGGCAAGACAAACAGGAGAGTTCACAAACAAGGTGACCTCAGATGGGGCCCAGCGTCAGAGCCAGAGCACATGGGGTGATGGGGGTCTCTCCTGGAGGAGGCAATGTAAGCTGAAACCTCACGTGCTAGGAGGAGCCAGCCCCGGGGAGGGCCAAGGGAAGGGCACTTCTAGGCAGAGGGCATGGCTTGTCACATGGGGGCTTGTGCAAAGGCGCTGGGGTGGGGGAATAGGGAGTGAGTGCAGTGGAGAGGAAATGGGGAGATGGGCAGGGCCTGGGCCACACTGGGTCTGCAGGGCATGAAGAGCGTTTTTTGTTTTTTTGTTTTGTTTTTTGTTTTTTGAGATAGGCTCTTGCTCTGTCACCCAGGCTGGAGTGCAGTGGTGCCACCCTAACTCACTGCAGCCGTGGACTCCTGGGCTCAAGTGATCTTCCCACCTTAGCCCAAGTTGCTGGGACCACAGGCAGGTTTTATATAGAGGGCAAAGGGGAGCCATGGGCAGACTGAGAGCAAGGTTGGAGCAGGAATGACAGGGCCAGCACTGCAGGCCTTCCCAGAAATAGCCCAGGAGCACCTCCCCACCACATGACAGATGAACAAATGCTTGAGAACTGCCCAAGGTCACAGGACTACCCAAGGTCACACTGGCCCAGCAGGTAAGTCAGGGCAGTCTGGGGCAGGTTTGAGATCTTTCTCCCACATCCTGGGAGTGTCCAGGGAGGAGGAACAGGGCGGGGTGACTGGGTCAGAGTTTTGGGCCAGCCCTGCTGAGCCGAGAGCACCCTTTCCTGCTGGGGGCAGGGGAGAGGAGGACACCACGGAGGTGCAGCCAGGGTGACGCTCCTCAGCTGTTTGCATCAGCTGGATTCCGCGGAAGCTGGGGGCCTGCTGGGAAAGGAGTTTCGCTGAGGTCAAGGACTGAGTCCAGGCCATCCTGGGGCTCGGGGAGGCACGTGACAAGCAGGGTCAAGGGTCCAAGAGGGGAGAGGCCTCCAAGGTGTGGGCAAAAAGGCTGGGGCACACACGAGTGGTCCTGAGGCTGCCTGGACCCCCGTCAGGCCACAAGGGATACACTAGCCACCTAGTGACCATGGTGTGACCTCTGAGTGTGACTTCAGAGCAGAAGAGCTGGGGTCTGCGGGGCCATGGCTGCCTGGGCCCACCCAGAATGCTTGGGGTGGGGTGGTCACTGAGGCCAACAATGATGATTTTTTTTTTTTTTTGAGGCGGAGTCTCGCTCTGTCGCCCGGACTGGAGTGCAGTGGCTGGATCTCAGCTCACTGCAAGCTCCGCCTCCCAGGTTTACGCCATTCTCCTGCCTCAGCCTCCCAAGTAGCTGGGACTACAGGCGCCCGCCACCTCGCCCGGCTAGTTTTTTTGTATTTTTAGTAGAGACGGGGTTTCACCGTGTTAGCCAGGATGGTCTCGATCTCCTGACCTCGTGATCCGCCCGTCTCGGCCTCCCAAAGTGCTGGGATTACAGGCTTGAGCCACCGCGCCCGGCCGATGTCTTTTTTTTTTTTTTTTTTTTTTGAGACACAGTCTCGCGCTGTTGCCCAGGCTGGAGTGCAGTGGTGTGATCTCAGCTCACTGCAACCGCTGCCACCCCGGTTCAGGCACTTCTCCTGTCTCAGCCTCCCAAGTAACTGGGATTACAGGCATGCATCCCCACACCAGACTGATTTTTGTATTTTTTTAGTAGAGATGGGGTTTCACCATGTTGGTCTCGAACTCCTGACCTCAAGGGACCCGCCCACCTCAGCCTCCCACAGTGCTGGGATTATAGGCGTGAGCCACCATGCCCAGCTGATGTCTATCTTATAGATGGGGAAACTGAGGCTCAGAGACAAGAGGTTGGCTATCTAGGACACCCAGCCTAAGACAACTGGGCACCCCCCATGTGCTCAGCCTGGCCCAACACCTCTCAGAGGGGGATCTATCACTGCCCCACTCCTCACTTTAGAAGGAGCATATTGAGGCTCGGAGAGGTTCTTTCACTTGCTCAAGGCTGCAGAGCTGAGTAGCGGATCAATGTGGAGCCCTCTGGCCCTGCGGGTGGTACAGATCAGAAACAGTGATCCTGACCATGGCCTCAGCGCCTGCCTGTCTGAGGGTGACAGTGGATCCTATATCCCAGGCCATTCCCAAAACCCCTTTGCTACCCTCAGTGACTCTATGGCCCCCCCACCAAAATGTCTGTCCTTCACCCACACTCTGAGGCCACTGGCTGCAGCCCCCCATGCTCAGCCGAGCTAGGGAAGAGACCCCTCCAACTGTTTAACCAATGATCTTTTATTATCAGGTACCCCGGCTGGCCCAAAACCAGAGACAGACAAGCTGGGGCCAAGCAGGGTGGGGCATCTGAGACCCATTTTATGGGTGAGAAAAACGGGGAGCAGAGGCCCGTACGAACCTGCAGTAAGCAGCAGGCACTGGGGGCCCAACCCCACTGGAATCGCCTGCCCTGCCCTGCCCTGAGCCTGGCCCACAGCGGCCACCACATTTCAGACATGGCGGTGAGCGATGGGACATGCCCTTTGCCCCTTCTGATAGGGCATAGAGCTAGGGGGAAGGAGAAGGACAGTAACGTCCATGCTGCTGGCGGGGAGGCGAGGCTGGGACCCAGGAGTGGCTAGGACGTGGGGACTGCTTTCTTCTGTGTAGGTGCCTCCCTACAGGGCTGCCCCCCTCCCCCAACCCTTTACCCAGGGCCTGCGGGAAAATACTTCTCACTGTGAAGGGGACAGAACAGTGGAGGACCTGGATCTACCCCCATTCCTGAGTCACACGACTCACCCAGAGTCATGGCCCAGACTGGGCCTGGGGTCATGGCGCCAGGTTGCCCCTCTGGCCTGTCCATAGCTCTTGGAATTCGACACGGCAACCCAGGTCCCGTAGGGCAGCCTTGGCCACATCCTCACAGTCACGGTGGGCCGATCGGGCCTGCACGATGAGTGCTTCAGCCCCCAAGTCCAGGATGGGCTTCGAGAAGGCCTGGCTGTGGGCCACCAGGTTTCGGATCAGCATGCAAGCCTGTTTCTGTAGGAGAGAGCAGCTCTGAGGCCAGATGGGGCTTTGGGGTGGGGTCTACTCTGACCTCTGGGTCTTCATCATAACAAGATGGAGGTGATCATAACCACAGCTGATATCCAGCAGTTACCTATACTGTATCAAGCTAGACCCATCTCTCCACTTTACCCTCCTGGTAGCCCCAGAAGGCAAGACTAATGCCCCCAACTCCTGGATAAGGAAACAGGTTTGGGGAAGCTCCAGGATCTATCCCACGGCTTTGGAACTCTCAGCCTCAGAGTTGGTGAGTCTGAGGTCCCCCGAGGCTGGCACGGAGCCAAGGAAGGGGCCCTAGGGTAAGGGGGCAGTGAGGCCACAGGCAAAGAGTGGTTGTGCACAGGCACCTGTCAGTTACATTCCTACACGTTCAGTGGACATTTGTGCCCTGTGCACTTGCTGTGGGTAGGTGCGGGATGCTGCCTGGAAGCTTCCCAGGGTGGCTCCCACCACCAGCAAGAGAGCAGATGGGAAGCACACGCAGAGTGGGGAGCTGCTGGCTAGGGTGGCCAGAAGTGGATAAGGGGACAGACCAGGTAAGGGACAGTGTCCCAGAGTAAGAGCCAGTGAGAGCAAAGGCCCCCTGTGGGTCCCAGCCTGGTACGTCCAAGGACCCTATGCTGGGAGTGAGGAGGCGATGAGGGCCCCAGGGACTGCAGGGAGGAGTCTGGGTTCAGCCAGGGAGGTATGGACAGGGTGTCCCACGCCCAGAACTCAGACCAGCAGCCCAAGGAGGGGGCAGGAAACTTTCTGAAGCCCCAGGCAGATCACCATCCATGCTTCCCCAACTTCGTCCTCCCCAGATCTCTCTACAGGGACTTTTAAGAAAGGAGATTGCCGGGCGGGGTGGCTCACGCCTGTAATCCCAGCACTTTGGGAGGCCGAAGTGGGTGGATCACGAGGTCAGGAGATTGAGACCATCCTGGCTAACACGGTGAAACCCCGTCTCTACTAAAAATACAAACAATTAGCGGTATACAAAAAAACTACAGGCCTGTAGTCCCAGCTACTTGGGAAGCTGAGGCAGGAGAATGGCGTGAACCCGGGAGGCGGAGCTTGCAGTGAACCAAGAAAGCGCCACTGCACTCCAGCCTGGGCGAAAGAGTGAGACGCCGCCTCAAAAAAAAAAAAAAAAGAAAGGAGATTAAGGGCATGGTAGCTCACACCTGTAATCCCAGCACTTTGGGAGGTAGAGACAATGGATCACCTGAAGTCAGGAGTTCGAGACCAGCCTGGCTAACATGGCGAAACCTCGTCTCTACCAAAATTACAAAAATTAGCCGGGCGTAGTGGCCCATGCCTGAGGACCCAGCTACTTGGGAGACTGAGACAGGAGAATCACTTGAACCCAGGATGCGGAGGTTGCAGTGAGCCGAGATGGCGCCACTGCACTCCAGCCTGGGTGACAGAGTGAGACTGTCTCAAAAAAAAAAAAAAAAAAGAGAGAGATGATGTGTTATAGCTTTCTTTCTGGGGTTTCACCAGAAAGTTCCTCCAAAGTTCCCCCTCCCCAAAATAGGAGAGTAAATGTGGAAAAAACAAAGGCAGAAAAGGAAATAGCTGCAGGCAGAATTCAGCACATTTTGGAAGATAAGAAGTTGGCCCTGTGGGGCTCGGCTCTGGCAGGGAAAGGGACAGGGATAGGGACTGAGCCTTTGCCCCATCACCCACCCACACACCACACCTGCTCCCATGCCCTCTTGGCACCTACCTGCACACCCCACCCAGCCTGCCTGCCCCCATCCCATGCTCTGCCCACCTGTACGCCAGCCTTCTGCGGGTGTGCCTTCATGGCCTGCAGTGCTGCCACAGCCCCGCCACCCTCCACGATGATGCGGCTGTTGTCGGGCTTACGCAGGGCCAGGAAGCACAGGGCTGCGCAGCTCTGCTCACACACCTGCAGGGGGCAGTCACAGGAAGGCAGAGATGTAGCGGAAAGACCCTCCACAACATCCTGCCATGGCTGCCAATCCTTGGTGAACACCCTGCGGCCTCCCCTCCATGGGTCTCTGGCAGCTCCTGTGTAATAACGGCACGACGGCAGGGTGACAAAAGTATCAGCTGAGCTCTTAGGGGTGACAAGGGCACTAGGCCTGGTCAGACCTTTGCAGGGTGCTGGTAGTAACTCCAGGACACCCAGAGTCATGCATAGGCAGGTCTGCATTTGAGAGCCAGAGCCGTGACCCTCGCCTGCCCTGCTCTGGCCCTGCAGAGGAATAGAGATTCACGCAGACACAGAAACTGAACTGGGACTCCAGCCACCACCCTGCTACTCTGTGTGCCCCCCGAGGTGGGTACCTGGGGGCAGGTCAGGTGCTGAGTCATGGCAGCCACGATGGACTCCGTCCCACCAGCATGGACAATAGCATCTTTCACATCGTCGTTGCCTGCGATGGCTCGCAGGGTGCTCAGCACTTGCTTCACGAGCTCCTGCACAAGGCAAAGGCTCACTCACCCCCAGCCAGGCCGCTGGATTGTGGGAGAGGGCTCTGAGGCAGAATCTGGGGCTGTTTTGCTGTTTCACCAACAAGTACGGTGTGACTGCAGAATGTGACTAATGAAAAGGGGTGGCAGATGCCTGTGGCTCAGGCTGCCTGTGTCCAAATGGTACCATCCAGGTGACTTGATCCCCTACCCCCACAGGGGCAGAGGGGGCACGTGACTCAGGCCAGCCTTCAGAGCACAGGGTCCCCCTGGCCACGGCCACAGACCCAGGGTGGGCGCTAACTGCCCTGCACTGAGGACAGTGGATAAGATGCTATTGGGACTGCTGATCCCCTTAATGGGGAACCTGAGGACCCTGACCCCTGACTGCCCAGGAATACATGGCAAAATGTATCCCTTTATGTGCTGAAGTTGGTTCCCATTCAGTTCCCAGCCACTTGTACAGAAAGAGGCTGGCTGACGTCACCAGCTAGGCTTGGGGGCGCAGGACTGTGGCACCCCTGGGGGCTTTCCTGCAGCTGCAGCTGGATAGGGAGGCGCCTGTTGACTGGCTCCCTGCTGTGGGTGGGCACATGGAGAAGGGCTCGATAATTGGCTGCTAAATGGAGTAATGAGTAGGGGACCCTGCTGTATTCTGCAGCTAGGGAAACTGAGGCAGAGTTTCCTAGATACTTCGGTGTGGGAACTAACCCAAATATCCCAGCCTTGGCCGACACACCCCCACCCTGTGCTTCCCACCATCCTTTTCCTGGTACAAAAGGAGAGTAAGGGAGAGCGGGTGGGTTTGTTCCCCTCCGACCTTTGGTTCCTGCCCTTGGGTCAGTGAAAAGAAAAACTGCACTTTGGTTCCGAGACTGGCAGGCAGGGCTGGCTTGTTCTGACTATGGCTCGTCCGGCTGACTGGGACCCAGAGGGACAGCATGCACTGGGCCAGGGGGGGTTCATACCAGAACGCCACTCTGGTCCCCCACCTGGTGGTCACTGAAGTCAGCTAGCAGGGACACCAGGATGCTTAGGCCCCCGAGGTCGACGACCTCCTGGCAGAACTCGTTGCGGATGGCCAGGCGGGACAGGGTTCCACAGAGCTCGCTCAGGATGCCAGGGTTATCTAGGAATGCTGAGGGGAGAGAGGGAGACAGTGGTGGTGGGGGCGGGAAGAACCAGCCACAGGGCCCTCCGGTTGGGTGGGGATCCTGCTGCATTAGAAGAGTCCAGCCCTTCTGCCTATTGGAGTGGCCACGGGCATCAGGAAGGCCCCAGGGAACACCAGGGGCTACCTGGGCCTGCAGTGCCCCCTGCTGGCTGCTGGAAAGACTTAGGAATGTGCCCCTCCAGCTTCCTTCCATCATGCCCCAAATAAATTCCATACCAACTGATGGTCTCACCTAAAAAAAGAAAACCATAATAGTGCTAAAAAAAAAAAAAGACATCTGAGGACTATTTTTATGATCATGGGGTAGGAATGGCTTTTCTAAGTGCAACAGGAAACTCCAAAACCATAGAGGGACACATATGGACCGGGCTGACGTGGCCAAAACTGAACACAGGAGCCGCAGATGGAGCCCAGAGGTGCTGCACCAGGAAGCAGATGCCGGCACTCACGCCAAGAGGGCGAAGATCCTGCACCTACACAGGGCTGCAATGGTCAGTTCCTGTGGCCACCTGTAGCCCTCTGCAGTTCCACCCAATGCCAATCTAGGTGTTGCCGTGGAGGTATTCTGTCCACACGGTTACCATCCGCAATCAGCTATCTATCTATCTATTATTATTATTATTATTATTAATTTGAGACAGAGTCTCGCTTTGTCACCCAGGCTTGAGTGCAGTGGCGTGATTTTGGCTCACCACTTCTGCTTCCTAGGCTCAAGAGATCCTTCTGCCTCAGGCTCTCAAGTAACTGGGATTACAGGCGCCCGCCACCACGCCCAGCAATTTTTGTATTTTTAGTAGAGACGGGGTTTCATCATGTTGCCCATGCTGGTCTTGAACTCCTGGGCCCAAACAATCCTTCTACTTCAGCCTTCCAAAGTGCTGACATTACAGGCATGAGCCACTATGCCTGGCCTAGTTGCCTTTAAGTAGAGGAGATGATCTTGAACAATGTGAATGGGACTCATTCAATCAGCTGAAGTCCTTAGAAGGAAATAGGTGTTTTCTCGAGAAGGCGACTGCCCAGGAGTTTCCAGCCTGTCCTATGGAGTACAGACTTGCCACAATTGCATGACCCCATTCCTTACCAAAAAGTCTCTTCATATATACATATCCTGTCTCTCTGGCAGAAACCTAACTGCTTGGAGCTCCTATAAATAAAACAGGAAAGGTGTGAGCTACCTCCTGGAAAAGCAGTCTGACTTTGCAGAAGGTCAGGACTCATTTTCAGCTTTGCTGGAGGTGTGGGAGACTGAGGTGGGCTCACTTCCTCAGCAGACAGAGCCAGAACCCCTACACAGGCCTGGCCACAGAGCCAGAGCGACGGGCAGGCAGGAAAGGGGATCTCATCCTTCTGACACCTTCTGTGTGTCAATCAGGACTTTTCTAGTGGGTTCAGTGGATGGAATGGGGGTAGGGGTTAAGATAGAAGCTTTAGGGTCTGATGGTCAGCACTGTGACCTCCCAGGGCTGGCTCACCATGGTCACCCTGGAGCCAGACACATGAATATGCCTAAGGATTTGTGGATGAATATGATCAAGCTTGTACACATCCACCTGAGACTGCCACGGTGCGTGCCAGCCAGCCTCCCCTAGTCCTCTTATTTCCCTCTGGGGAGGTCCCCCTTCCCTACTCAGTCCCTGGAGTTGGACACAGCAAGCCCCTTCCCCAGAAGCTCCAGAGATGGGATTGTAGCCTGCTCCTAGCCCATGAGTGCTGGCCTGGAATTCTCCTGGAGCCACTAGAAAGCATGGGGAGACTCTTCACGAGGGCTGCCATGCAGGCGGGTCTAAGCCAAGGGGAGAGTGGAACCTCGAGCCCGCCGTGCCTGAAGCAGTTCTGATCTCTGACCCCCTCACTCTGGTCACATCTGACCCGCCCGCCTTTGTTTGCTGGCTCATATTGGCCCCCAGCTCTTACCTTTGGTAGCTTCGATGAGCACCTTTAAGCCTTTGTTCTCCTGCACAATCATCTTGGCATGGTTGTGGGCGTGGCCAAAGGGCACACGGATGTCATCATCGAAAGTCATGACACGCAGGGCCCAGCAGGCCTCCCTGACCACGTCCGCATGGTGGCCATGATGGGCAATGGCGCCAGTCAGCAGGGGCAGTACGCCAGCTTTCACCAGGTCTTGCCGATTCTGTTCATGTTTCAGGCAAGCGTGACGCACACAGCGGATCCCAGAGCAGGTCAGGTCGGCCTCATCAGCATTTTGGGTCAGTGTGGCCACCAGGAGCTGCAGGCCCTGGGTGTCCAGGAGGTCTGGCTGGCCATCAGTCAGCACTGACAGGGCATTGAGGGACTGGAGCAGAAGGCCCTGGTCACCTGCAGTGGCCAGTTTCCAGGCAGTGAAGATGATGGGGTAGGCCCCCTTCTGGGCTGCGAGGAAGCGGTAGGCCTTGTCCTGCTTGCACTGGTCACAGAAGCGGGTGAGGTGTGCTGACACCTCCTGGGGGCGAGAGCTGGCCACAGACTCTTGGAGGTCACTGAGCGTCTGGGAGACATGGGAGAAACCTCAGCATCAGCTCAGGCAAGAGGAGCCCATGGCCACAGCAACAGTGTCTGGATCCCTGCAAGTTTCCCTCCCCAGGGATCTGGGCCTGCAGTGGAAGTGATGTGGGGTCAGTTATAGCTCTGGCAACTTCCAGATCTGTGCTTCTAGGAGCTTTGAGCTTCAGAGGCCATAGGGTGGAAGACTGACACGGACACACACATACACACAGAGAAAGACAGCTCAGTGTCCCTGTTGAGGGGCTGCACACATAAATGCAGACATATTAAACATTCCAGCCATACTTGCCATCTAGAGGACCCAAGTGATACCAGCAGAAGAACCGTCCAGCTGAGCCCAACCAGGCAGAATCACAAGAAACAATAAGACACCTGTTGTTTTGGGTTGTCACACAGCCGTAACAAATTGGCACACCCATCAATGGTCAGTTCTCCAAGGAAGGAGAAAGCCACATTCACCAGATATACCCATCCTGACGTCTCCTTTCATATCTCTCATTCACTCCACAAACATTTACTGAGCCCCTGCCAAATGTGGTTATACTGTACAGAGAGCAGATTTACCCAAATTCAGCTCTAAGCCATTGGGGAGAAAAAGCTTTAAACACTTCAGACAAGTTTAGCTGCCATTCAACTACATGACCTTGGCACATATCTTAGCATGAGCCAAAGATGAATCTGTGAGCCTGGAGTGTAGGAGATTATTTGCACCCAGACTGAGTCAGGGTGGTTCTACAGAAACCACCAGCCCAAACCGCTTTGATTTGGCATTGACTGACACAAAAAACAAAGAAGCCTATCTGATAGTCTTCACTAAGCTCAGATTTGTGGATCTGAGTATGTTACAATGTAACAGGATATTTAAAAAGATAAATTTTTGCTAAAATGAGATTAGAACTGAAAAACAAAAAACAATAAAAGTTAACACCAGTGTGCATGACTAGAATAGACATTACTACAAAGAATACATACAAATGGCCACTAACACATGAAAAGATGCTCAATATCACTAATCATTAGGAAAAATGCAATTCAAACCTACAGAGGAGCCAGACTTGGTGGCTCGTGCCTGTAATCCCAGCACTTTGGGAGGCCAAGGCAGGAGGATCGCTTGAGCCCAGGAGTTCAAGACCAGCCTGGGCAACATACGGAGCACTCATCTCAAAAAAGAAAATCATAGAATTACTGTATGATCCAGCAGTTCCAATTCTGGGGATACATTCAAGAGAACTGAAAGCACAGCCTCAAAAGAGATACCTGTACACTCATGTTCACAGCAGCATGATTCATCAGAGCCAAGAGGTTGGAGGCTGCAGTGAGCTAAGATTGTGCCATTGCACTCCAGCCTGGATGACAGAGTGAGACTGTCTCCAAAAAGAAAAAAAAAAACACTACAACGACAACTAAGAAATTTAGTCACATAATATACCATGGATGTCCCTTGAGGACATTATGCTAAGTGAAATAAGACAGTCGCCAAAAGACAAATACTGTGATTCCATTTGTTTATTTTTGTTTTGTTTTGTTTTGTTTTTGAGAAGACTTTTGCTCTTATCACCCAGGCTGGAGTGCAATGGCATAATCTCAGCTCACTGCAACCTCCGCCTTGTGGGCTAAGTGATTCTCCTGCCTCAGCCTCCCAAGTCGCTGGGATTACAGAAATATGCCACCATGTCCAGCTAATTTTTTTGCATTTTTAGTACAGACAGGGTTTCTCCATGTTAGTCAGGCTGGTCTTGAACTCCCAACCTCAGGTGATCTGCCCGCCTTGGCCTCCCAAAGTGCTTCAATTACAGGTGTGAGCCACCGTGCCCGGCCTGTGATTCCATTTATTTAAAAAAA
>NW_012120265.1:3257235-3260908 GCF_000951035.1 Colobus angolensis palliatus | reverse complement strand
CTGTCACCCAGGCTGGAGTGGAGTGGTGCCATCTCGGCTCACTGCAACCTCCATCTCCCGGGTTCAAGCGATCTTCCCGCTTCAGCCTCCTGAGCAGCTGGGACTACAGGTATGTGCCACCATGCCTGGATAATTTTTGTATTTTCAGTGAAGACAGGGTTTCACCATGTTGGCCAGGCTGGTCTCGAACTCCTGACCTCAAAGTGATCTGCCCACCTTGGCCTCCCAAAATGCTGGGATTACAGGCATGAGCCATGGCATCCCACCTGTGATTGATTCCATTTATATGAGGTCCCTGGAGTAGTCAAATTTACAGCAACAGAAGGCAGAATGATGATTGCTGGGGGCTGAGGGGAAGAGGAACACGGAGTTTGTTTCAGTATTGCAAGATGAGATGGATGGTCATAAACTACAACATTATGAATGTACTTAATGACACTGAACTCTACATTTAAAAATGGTTACAATCCCATCCTGGCTAACATGGTGAAACCCCATCTCTACTAAAAAATAAAAAAAAAAACTAGCCGGGCAAGGTGGCAGGCGCCTGTAGTCCCAGCTACTCAGGAGGCTGAGGCAGAAGAATGGCGTAAACCCGGGAGGCGGAGCTTTCAGTGAGCTGAGATCTGGCCACTGCACTCCAGCCTGGGCAACAGAGCAAGACTCCGTCTCAAAAAAATTAAAAAAAAATGGTTACAATGGTAAATGTTTTTATGCATATTTTACATAACAAACAGTGGTGTAGCATTTCAGCAGAAACGCCGTAAGAAACTTGAAAAGCTCCTGACAGAAATGCCTTTGAGGATGCACAGTACTGGAGTTAGAACTACCATGTTTTTCACAAGGAATTACTATATTAGCAAGGACGTGTAAACTAAAAGTAAAATTCTTGGCCAGGCATGGTGGCTCATCCTTGTAATCCCATCACTTTGGGAGGCCAAGGCAGGTGGATCACTTTCAGCTCAGGAGTTCAAGACCAGCCTGGGCAACACGGTAAAACTCTGCCTCTAAAAAAAAAAATACAAAAATTAGCCAGGTGTTGGTGGCTCACACCTGTAGTCCCAGCTACATGGGAGGCTGAGGCTGAAGAATTGCTTGAGCCCGCGAAGCAGAGGTTTCAGTGAGCCAAGATTACACCACTGCACTGTAGCTGGGTATCAAGGTGAGACCTTGTCTCAAAAAAAAAAGAAAACAATCTAAGTCCCCATCCATTCTAAGGATCCCTTCTCTTGGCCAAAGGCATTCCAAAGGTAACCTGAAAAACTAGTTCAGGTCATGATGGGAAGTGGGCGTCAAATATGTCCCATTTTATCTTCCTGCCTTTGGAAGTCAGACACAACTGACCATCTTAAGAATTTTTTGTAGCAATAAGACACCAACTTCCAGCCTAATGCTAATACAGTATGGAAAGAAATCAAAGTATTTTATCCTAAAATATATTTCTTTGACATATTTTGAAATGGCCCAGGAAAGCTATCTCTTGTAGGGGCAAGCTACATTCTACAGAGATTCCCTTTCCAGGTTTTTTCCCCAATTCAGGAGAGAATTAACTAAGAGTCTGGCACCTTTTTAAGTCTGATAAGAAACATTTACAATCTATTTTCAACGAAGCCTGCTACCTGGAGGCTTCATCTCCTTGATAAAACCTTGGTCTCCACAACCCATCTTAAGCAAAATATTCCTTTCTATTGATTCTAGGTCTTTAGATAATAACTGTTTCAATCAGAAAATCTTTTTTTTTTTTTTTTCTGAGTCTCATTCTGTTGCCCAGGCTGGAGTGCAGTGGCATGATCTTGGCTCACTGCAACCTCCACCTCCTGGGTTCAAGTGATTCTCCTGCCTTAGCCTCCCAAGTAGCTGGGATTACAAGCGTCCACCACCATGCCAATTTTTGTTTTTGTTTTTGAGATGCAATTTCACTCTTGTCACCCAGGCTGGAGTGCAATGGCACAATCTCGGCTCACTGCAACCTCTGCCTCCCGGGTTCAAGCAATTCTCCTACCTCAGCCTCCTGAGTAACTGGAGTTACAGGTGCCTGCCACCATGCCCGGTTAATTTTTGTATTTTTAGTAGAGATGGGGTTTCACCATGTTGGCCAGGCTGGTCTCGAACACTAACCTCAGGTGATCCATCTGCCTGGGCTCCCAAAGTGCTGGAATTACAGGCTTGAGTCACTGCGCCTGGCCTTATTTTTGTGTTTTTTGTAGAGACAGGGTTTTGCCATGTTGGCCAGGCTGGCCCCAACCTCCTCAGCTCAATGCAATCTGACCACCTCGGCCTCCCAAAGTGCTGAAATTACAGATGTGAGCCACAGCAACTGGCCAGAAAAATCTTTAAATTTGCCTATAACCTGGAAGCCCCAGCTTTCAGCTGTCCTACTTTTCCCGACCACATCAATGTACATCTCACATGTATTGATTGATGTCTTATGTCTCCCCAAAATGTATAAAACCAAGCTATAGCCCGATCACCTTGGGCACATGTTCTCAGGAGTTCCTGAGGCTGTGTCACAGGCCACGGGTCACTCATATTTGGTTCAGAATAAATCTCTTGAAATATTTTATAGAGTATTTTCATCAACAGGTGGTTGCTAAAATGCAGGTAGTAGAGCCAGCTGTGTTCTACCTATGACAATTCTGTGTGGTGCTCACCACCCTGCTCATGGAGGGGGGCTTTAATCACTAAACTCCTGGAGTCATTCACTCTCTGTCACTAATGCTTTTCATTCTGCAACTTCCCACATATAAATGTGGCCCGGCTGGCTCAGTTTCTACTTGGACAGTCTCCAGAATGTTATTTTCCTTCTGTTTCTGTAAGCCTGTTTGCAATACATCTTATGACACGAATAGATTAATTTCAATGGCCATCACAATGAATTGTTTTCTCCCTCAACAGATAAGCATTTTTTACACATCTGAGCCAAGATGCACAAGGTCAATTATGCCGCAGGGCATTTGAGAATCGGCTTGGTTCAGTTGCGAACTGACTGCTGAGATGAAACCCCAGTGTCTGGTGTGAGGGACAGGGCAAGGACTTTCAGATTTTACTATAAACGCTTGAGTATTGCTCAAATCTTTTATGCTAAGAATGTATTTCCACTCTTCTGTAATGAAAAATAAAATTTAAAATTAGCCAGGGGTGGCAGGTACCTGTAATCCCAGCTACTCAGGAGGCTGAGACAGGAGCATCACTTGAACCCGGGAGGTGGAGGTTGCAGTGAGCCGAGATCCTGCCACTGCACTCTAGCGTGGGTGACAGAGCAAGACTTTGTGTCAAAAAAAAAAAAAAGAAAAAAATTTAAGGCCGGGCATGTTGGCTCACACCTGTAATCCCCGCACTTTGGCAGGGCAAAGTGGGAGGGTCACTTGAGGCCAGGTGTTCAAGATCATCCTGGCAATATAGCAAGACCCTGTCTCTACAAAAGAAAAAAAATAGGCTGGGCACAGTGGCTCATGCCAGTAATCCCAACACTTTGGGAGGCCGAGGCAGGTAGATCACTTAGGTTAGGAGTTCGAGACCAGCCTGGCCAATGTGGTGAAATCCCATCTCTACTAAAAATACAAAAATCCGCAAGGCATGGTACATGCCTGTAATCCCAGCTACTCAGGAGGCTGAGGCAGGAGAACTGCATGAACCTGGGAGAAGGAAGTTGCAGCGAGCTGAGGAAGGGCCA
>NW_012120265.1:3251243-3256940 GCF_000951035.1 Colobus angolensis palliatus | reverse complement strand
GGATGGTCTCGATCTCCTGACCTCGTGATCCGCCCGTCTCGGCCTCCCAAAGTGCTGGGATTACAGGCTTGAGCCACCGCGCCCGGCCACCATGTATGGTTTCTACCATCTCCCACAAAAAGGAGCTGGGGGCAGGGCTAGGTGGCTCACTCCTGTAATCCCAGCACTTTGGGAGGCTGAGGGGGGAAGATGGCTTGAGGCCAGGAGTTCGACACCAGCCTGGGCAACATAGGGAGGCCCTGTCTCTATATAAAATCTTTAAAAACAAGAAGCCGGGGCTTCTGGAGGAATGGCTGATTCCAGGTCCCAGCAGGTCATGGGGCAGGTCACCCTGGGGCGTCCTGTAAGACTAGGAAGCAAGGAAGCTTCCAAACCCTAAGGGGTGCCTGACAGCTACAGATGAGATAAGTGAGTATTAAAAAAAAAAAAAAAATCCAGTACATATGAAAATCAAAATCTGGGCCAGGTGTGGTAGCTCACGTCTGTAATCCCAGCAATAGGGGAGGCCGAGGTAGAAGAACTGCTTGAGCCCAGAAGGCAGAGGTTGCAGTGAGCCAAGATCATGCCATTGCTCTCCAGACTGGCTGACAAAGCCAGACTACATCTCAAAAAAAAAAAAAAATCATAATCTGTGCTTTTGATTTTTTTTAGATAATACTATTTTTTAGATAATACTAAAACAAATACAGCTGAGGCTTCCGAAAACTGGCCAAACAAGAATCCAGCTCTTGGTGGGGAGTGGTGGCATGCTCTTGTACTCCAGCTACTACTCAGGAGGCTGGCTGACATGGGAGGATCACTTGAATCCAGGAGTTCAAGACCAGCCTGGCCAATGTAGCGAGACACTGTCTCCACAATAATTGATAACAATTTTTTTTAAAAAAAGAATCTAACACTTGACTGGGTGTGGTGGCTCACGCCTATAATCCCAGCACTTTGGGAGGCCAAGGCAGGCGGATCATGAGGTCAGAAGATCCAGACCATCCTGGCTAACACGGTGAAACCCCATCTCTACTAAAAATACAAAAAGAAAACAAAATTAGCCGGGTGTGGTGGCGGGCGCCCGTAGTCCCAACTACTCGGAAGGGTGAAGCAGGAGAATGGCGTGAACCTGGCAGGCAGAGCTTGCAGTGAGCCAGATCGCGCCATTGCACTCCAGCCTGGGTGACAGAGACTCCATCTCAAAAAAAAAAAAAAAAAAAAAAAAGAAAAAAGAAAAAAAAAGAATTTAGCATAATGCTGAGCACTTAAGAAGTACTTAAGCAGTAACTGCTAGATAATATAGATGATATTGTTATTGAGATCCTTTCTATATAAAGTTCATCTACAAATGGGTAGGAAAAACATGAATCACCCAATGCAAAGATTTTTAAAAGAAATTCATTTTAAAAGCCGGAAGACAAACTCATTTTAAAAGAAATTCATCCAGGCTGGGCATCATGGTTCATGCCTGTAATCCTGGCACTTTGGGAGGCCAAGGCGGGCAGATAACCTGAGGTCAGGAGTTCAAGACCAGGCTGGCCAACATGGTGAAACCTCGTCTCTACTAAAAATACAAAAAAATTAGCCAGGTGTGGTGGTGTGTGCCTACATTCCCAGCTACTCGGGAGGCTGAGGTAGGAGAATCACTTGAACCTGGGAGGTGGAAGTTGCAGTGAGCTGAGATTGCGCCACTGCACACCAGCCTGGGCGACAGAGTGAGACTCTATCTCAAAATAATAATAATAATAATAATAAAATAAATTCATCTTTATTAGGCAAGAAAGGTAAAAAGCAAACTAACAACAATGAGGCAATTTTCACAACACCTCCTCAAGGCAGGAGAGGGCAAGACCCTGAGGTAGGGAGAAGTAAGTGTCATGCCTTAGGCGAGTTGGGTTTACACCCAGAGCCATCTCTTCCAGCTTCCTCTCCTATCATTGCACTTCCTGCTCCCAGGTCAATGACTTTTCTTCTCTTTGGATCTCAATGTCCTCATCTATATAATAGGGAAATCCCAGCCTTGCAGGTGTTGTTTGGACAATGACTGAGAAGGCAGGAAAAAAGTACCTGCACAGAACCAGGTCACGGTCGGTTCTCAAACACCAGAGCCTTCTGCTGTATTACAAAGTTCAATGGGTGACCTTAAGGAAAGCATTGAAGTTCTTTTACCTTCCTTGTTTGGGTCTCTGGAGAGGTTAAGTGCCAGCTCCTGGCCTGTTTCCCTACCACTAACACAGGAATGACACCACCTACCTCACTGGTGAGCTTCAGTGCTAATAGATTGGCTAGAAAGTGCTGCTAAACAGTCGGTGTTCAGTAAGTGACAGCCTTACTGTGAGCCCACTCTCTCGTCCTGTGAGTCCTGTCCATCTGTCTCTGGGAAGCCAGGGGGCCCCTCTATGGTGTCCCTGACTCTGGCCTTCCAGCAGCAGGGACAATCAAGCCATCCACCTGATTTCAGCACACATGCCACTCGAAGCTTGGTGTCCCCTGCATTGGAAGGCATGCCGCCCTCAGACGTGGACTCGGAGACCTGGCTGCAAACTCGAGCTTGCCCATGCATGCTGGAAAGGGCATGACCTTCACAGCCTGCATTCTGCCATCCAGGAAACAGGGAAGAGGTGCCCCCAGACAGAGGTGACACAGGACCTGCTGTGTGGGATGCCCATTCCTACCTGTAGGATGTCATGTGTGGGCTCCTGGGGTCCATCTGCAGAGACTTTAGGCGCCGTCTTTACAATGTTGCTCAGATCAACCCCTGTTGGGGGTGGGGGAAGCAAGCACACAGGGGTCACTAAGCAAGTGACAGCTGTCATTTCCGTGGGCCTGGTGGAATCACACCTCAGGACCCTTCTGCTGGGACCACCCCACTCCAGAAGCCTCCCACCTCCCTCTTCCCGCCCATGCCACACCAACACGGGGGTGTAGAGGGTATTGGGTATTTCTGCCACTGGGCCACGGGCCAGTCAAAGGGAGCAGAGTGGTAGTGAGGCCGTTGTCACACAAGACTGTCATCACAGGCCACGTCTCTGCGGTGAGGTGCCACATGCTGCCTGGTGGGCTTGACAGGGGGAGGGAGGGACCCCACGGCCTTCTCCCTTGGGGCTCCCATCCGTCCTGGCTCTGGCTGCATTCTTGCCCCTGTTGGCAACGCCACAGGGAGCCCCTACAGTGCTGGACGCTTTTGCTTGTCCCACTGCCCCCTGTCTAGGGGTCCATACCCCACTCTGTGCCTGCAAGGCTGACCTGTGACCTCTGAGGCTGGACCCTGGGTTTGTTCAATGGGGAAGTGAACTTGAGATGCAGGCAGGAGGAGCGGAGTGTGGGGTGTTCATTCCCAGCCCCCTGCCTCTGCCCCAGGGTCCAGCGCCTGCCAGGTAGCCCCTGCCCAGGACTCCTGCTCCCTGCAGTCAGTGTCTCTGTGGGGGATAGTTGTGCTAGGGGTGGTCTCCTAACCCCGCCCACGCCATTGCAAACAGCCCCTCATAACCACACTCCTCCGCACCTGGTCTGAACATGCCACCTGTTTCCACAGGCTGCTGCTGCTTCTGCCTCTGTAAGCTCGAGGTGGGGTAGAGTAGGGCAGGAAGGCAGGGGCCCCGTTTCCCAGGCCAGGGTCAGGGAAAACCTCTTCAAGGAAGTGATCAAATGAGACTCATAAGAAGGATCCAGCCCATAAATATCTGGGCGAGGTGGAAACAGGGACAGAAAGGGTGTGTGAGAGGTGGGAGCAGGATAACCAGCCTGCCTGAGGCAGAGGCTGGAGGGGACAGGGCCCAGTGGGCACCTGGTTTCTGTGCCAGGCATGTGGCACCCCCAGCGGGGCGGGGCAGCAGGGCCCTCCCATCACTCTTCCATCTGAGAGCCTCGGATGGCAGGTGACGGTCACACCGCCCTACCTTGCGATTCAAACTGCTCCACGGCCTCTTTCACCGCCTCCTCTGGCCCCATCGCAAACTCCTCGATGTTCTCGCGCACGGCTGCATCAAAGGTCTCCTGGGCAATGCGCTTGGAGACCATCTTCGCCTGCGTTGATGTTGGCGTGCAGCCGATAGATGCTCCTGAGCTGAGAAGTTAGGGCAAAGAGAGAGCTACCTCAAGGGTGAGCAGGCAATGGCAGGGCCTGGCCACCATGAAAATGCCACTTAGGAAGAATCTACCAGGGACCAGAGCCCTACAACCACCCTGGAGAAATTCTTCCCACCTAGATCACAGGAAAGGGTGATATCCCTACTTCCCTAGGGCTTCTACAAATACAGAAGAGGCCGGGCGTAGTGACTTAGCCTGTAATCCCAGCGCTCTGAGAGGCCGAGGCAGGAGGATCACTTGAGCCTGGGAGGTCAAGGCTGCAGTGAGTCATGATCACGCTACTACACTCCAGCCTTGGCCACAGAGTGAGACCCTGACTTGGGGAAAAAAAAACAAAAAAAGAAAATGCAGAAGAGAACATAGAGTTTACTATATTTTATCTAAGAAAGGTGGTTCTTTAATGATACTAGTAATGTTATTCTGAAACTATTATGGATGTAGCAAATAATAATGATCATATTATTAGGAATCAGCATAAAAGAAAAAAGATTCTGGCTGGACGCAGTGGGTCAATGCCTATAATCCCAACACTTTGGCAGGCTGAGACAGGAGGACTGCTTGAGCCCAGGAGTTCAAGACCAACCTGGACAACATGGCGAAATTCTGTCTCTACCAAAATTAAAATTAAAATTAAAATTAGTTGAGTGCGGTGGCACATGCCTATAGTCCCAGCTACTTAGGAGGCTGAGGTAGGAGGATCACTTGAGCCTGGGAGGCCAAGATTGCTCCACTGCACTCTAACCTAGGCAACAGAGCAAGCCCCTGACTCAAAAAAGAAAAAAAAAAAAGATTCTAACATCACAAAATCAAGTGAAAATTCGGAACTCCCTATAATTAACAATATTGTATTGTATACTTGAAATTTGCTAAGAGGGTAGATCTTAAGTGTTCTCACCACAAAAAAAGAAAAAGGTAACTGTTGATTGAGGTATTTCACAATCTGCATGCATATAAAATCGTCAAGTTGTATAATGTAAACATATGCAATATATTTGTATCATCTATGTACTATATATAGTATAAGATATACACTATATTAAATACATACTCGCTGGGTGCAAAGACGCATGCCTGTAATCCCAGCACTTTGGGAGGCTGAGGCAGGTGGATTACCTGAGATCAGGAGTTTAAGACCAGCCTGGCCAGCATGGTGAAATCCCATCTCTACTAAAAATATAAAAATTAACTGGGCATGGTGGCGGGCACCTGTGATCCCAGCCACTCGGGAGGCTGAGGCAGGAGAATCGTTTGAACCCAGGAGGCAGAGGTTGCAGTGAGCCGAGATTGCACCACTGCACTCCAGCCTGGGCAACAGAGCAAGGCTCCGTCTCAAAAAAAAGTACATATTATACCTCAACAAAGTTGAGAAAAAAATCTCAGAATTCTTATATTCGAAATGGGAATATCCATATAAACCCATCATGTGTTTTCTCTTAAGTAAACAAAGATCTAATTTTCTAGTCACAGCAACTAAAAATGCCTAGAAGAAATGATAGCACAGTAGTACTGAATACCTCTAACACCATGTATGGTTTTTTTTTTCTTGAGACAGAGTCTCGCTCTGTCGCCCAGGCTGGAGTGCAGTGGCCGGATCTCAGCTCACTGCAAGCTCTGCCTCCCGGGTTT
>NW_012120265.1:3242248-3246238 GCF_000951035.1 Colobus angolensis palliatus | reverse complement strand
ACTGCTTGATCTCACGTCATCAAAAGAGAAACCAGCAACACCCACCTCCTGAACAAGAACAAAATGCACCTGTGAAGTCATCGTGCCAAAATGTCAAACCTGAATCTGATCATGCATTCAGGGCACTTTCTGCTATGATGAAACGTTCTCTATACGCACTGCCTAGTACAGATGCCACTGGCCTCTGTGGCTATCACACAGCTGAAGTGTGGCACTGTAGCTGAGGAACTGAGTGTGTAATTTTATTTCATTTTAACTTATGTTAATGTAAATAGCCATGTGTGACGAGTGACTATGGTATTGCACAGCACAGCTCTGACACCTTAACCAACACCATGGGGATACGATCTGCAAAATCCCTACTTTTTGGGATTTTGGGAAGAGAACATCAGCTAGAGGACAAACACCCAGAGTTTTCAACAAATAAATCACAAGAACAAAGAAAAGGAGAGGGAGTCTACCAACAGATGAATGGATAAACAAAATGGTCTGTGTGCACGATGGAATATTACTCAGCCAGAAAAAGGAATGAGGTGCTGAAGCATGTTACAATGGGGATGGACCTCAAAAACATGATGTCTCGTCCAGACACAAAAGGCCTCATATTGCACGATTCCAATGATATGAAATGTCCAGAATAGACAAATACACAGACACAGAAAGCAGATTGGGTGTTGCCAGGGACTGGAGGAGAGGGAATGGGGAATAACTTCTAATGGGTATAGGGTTTCCTTTTTGGTGATGAAAACGTTCTTGAATTAGATAGTGATGATGGTTGTACCATTCTGTGAAAACGTAAAATCACTATATCAGGCCAGGTATGGTGGCTCACACCTGTGTTTTAGGAGGCCAAGGTGGGAGGACTGTTTGAAGCCTAGAGTTTGAGACCAGCAAGGACAACATAGGGGTCCTGTGTCCGCAAAAAAAAAAATTAAAAATTCAGTCGGGTGTGGTGGCATTTGCCTATGGTTGAAGTTACTTGGGAGGCTGAAGCACGAGGATCATTTGAGCCCAGGAGTTCAGGCTGCAGTGACCTATGATTGGGCCACTGCACTCTAGTCTGGGTGACAGAGGGAGACCCTGTCTCCAGAAGAAAAAAAAAAAATTACTAAATCAAATGAGTGGCTATTATGGTATATAAATTATAGCTCAAAGTGCTAGTGTGTTTAAAAACAAAAAGAACTGAGCAACGACTTGTGCCTGTAATCTCAGCAACTTGGGAGGCTAAGGTGGGGGATAACTTGAGCACAGGAGTTTGAGACCAGCCTGGGGCAACATAATGAGACCACATCTCTTAAAAAATGTGTGTGTGTGTGTACACACACAAACCCACCTTATAAAATAAAAATAAGCAAGTAAGGCTGGGAGTGGTGGCTCACGCCTATAATCCCAGCACTTTGGGAGGGCAAGGCAGGCAGATCACCTGAGGTCAGGAGTTCAAGACCAGCCTGGCCAACCCCCCGTCTCTACTAAATACACAAAAATTAGTGGGGTGCCTGTAATCCCAGCTACTGGGGAGGCTGAGGCAGGAGAATGGCTTGAACCCACGAGGCGGAGGTTGCAGTGAGCCGAGATCGTGCCATTGCACTCCAGCCTGGGCGACAGAGCGAGACTCTGTCTCAAAAAACAAGCAAAAAACAGCAGATTCATGAGTCGGACTGAGGCATAAATGACTATTCCTCTACCTGCCCTGTCCCCCATGTAAATCGTGTATTCAGTGAAAGGCTGACCAAAGACTCAAAAGAACGCAATCTACCTGTGACCATCTTACATGTACTCATTTATGCTTCACGTCTCCCTGAAATGTATAAAAGCAAGCTGTGCCCCAACCACCTTGGGCACATGTTGTCAGGACCTCCTGAGGCTGTCATGGACATGTCCTTAACCTTAGCAAAATAAACTTTCTAATTGATTGACACCTGTCTCATATACTTCGGATTCTCAGTCCTCTGCAGAGCTTCTGTCAGCCCTTCCAAGTGGCTGCCTTTCCTGGCTACTCAGAGCCCGTGCTCTCTGGCCTCCTCTCCCCAACCCACAACCCCTCCCTTCCACCCACTCCTGAGGTGAGTTGGGGAGGTGTGGCTCTGTGACCACCCCTGACTTGAGTCCTCCAAGGTCCCCTAGATCTGGCACAGGGCTGGGTTGGGGGAGGAAAGTACAGATTTGAAACACATAAAATGGTGCCTAGGGATGGCCAAGTAAGAATTACCTGGAGAACAGCTTAGGCTGAAAGCAGTACCAGTCCCTGTGATCCATCAGGCATGCTGAGGGTAAAACAGAAGGTGAGTAAGGCCCCTAACTGGCAGCCAGTTTCCTTCTCTCAGCCAGGATTCTGCTCAAGAAAACTGTGCTGGCCAGGTGTGGTGGCTCACCCAGCGCTCAAGAAAACTGTGCTGGCCAGGTGTGGTGGCTTATAATCCCAGCGCTTTGGGAGGCTGTGGCAGGTAGATCACTTGAGGTCAGGAATTTGAGACCAGCCTGGCCAACATAGCGAAATCCTGTCTCTGCTGAAAATACAAAAAATTAGCCAGGCAAGATAGCGCATATCTGTAATCCCAGCTACACAGTAGGCTGAGGCAGGAGAATCGCTTGAACCTGGGAAGTGGAGGTTGCGGTGAGCAGAGATCTCGCCACTGCACTCCAGCCTGGGCAACAGCAAGACTCTGTCTCAAAAGAAAAAATAAGGGGGGCCGGGCGCGGTGGCTCATGCCTGCAATCCCAGCACTTTGGGGGGCCAATGCGGGCAGATCACTTGAGGCCAGGAGTTTGAGACCTGCCTGGGCAACAGGGAGAAACCCCGTCTCTACTAAAAAATACAAAATTTACCCGGGTGCAGTGTTGCGCACCTGTAGTCCCAGCTATTCGGGTAGCTAATGAGGCAGGGGAATGCCTTGAACCCGAGAGATGGAGGTCGCAGTGAGTCGAGATCATGCCACTGCATTCTAGCCTGGGCGACAGAAAGAGACTCTTATCTCAAAAGAAAATTAGAAAAGTGTGCCATGATACGCTGGGGACCCTAAAAGACTCCATCCACAACTCCCTCTACCAGCCACACCCACTCTGGTTCAAACACCAGCCTCCCCTAAGGGCGGCCTCACCTGCCACTCCCAGAGCCTAGACTCCACCTCACTCACCTGCTCAAAGCCCAGTAGTGGCTTCCCAACCCTTTCAGAACAAAACCCAGCCTCCTTATGGGCACTTTCTCTACCTAAGCCTTCCCAGCTGCTCTTCCCCGCCTTTCTCATCCTTCCCAGCACTCAAGAGACACTCTTCAAAACCACTTCCAGATAAACAGCAGCCCTGCTCTCCCGTCCCATCACTCTTTTATTATTTGCACACCATCACCCGTATTTAGAGCGACATCGTTCACTCAATTATTTGTACCCTGTAGCCTCCTTGTCCCCACTGCCTAGGACGGGGCCCGACCTGCAGCAGGCACTCGGTGCACAAGTAATGAATGAATAAACAAAATGAATGAAAAGAAAGCGAAGGCCAGAGAACCCGGGGATTTTATCCCCAGGCGGCTTCTGTAAAATTCTTTCAATTTTTTCCCCCAAAACCACGTACCCAAGGGTCGCGCTAGCCCGAACCTACGGCGCCCCCACTCCCCAATCCGCGCGCGACAGGCTTCGGCAGCCGCTGCGTCTCACCCGGTCTTCGCGGCCACGTGGGGAAAGGTGGGGCGCACCGCTGTCACCCAGGGCGCTGCCTCTAGTCCCTTCCGGCCGCCGTACGCGCGCAGGCGCCGTGGCGCCCCCAGGCTCGGCCTCCCAGAGCCCTGCGGACGGCTCACGATAACCAAGGACGACCGCAAACCAAGGTAAAGACAACAAGGCCACCTCGTGCGCGACGGAGGCGTCTTTGCCGCCCTTTCCGGGACGCTTACGGTGGTCGCCGCCCCCAGCAAGGAAATGTTTTGCCTCCCGAGCGTCCGCCCAAAAGAAGCAGCCACCGCGCTTGCGCAAGAGAGCCGGGCAGCGGCGGCCCGCG
>NW_012120265.1:3233272-3241959 GCF_000951035.1 Colobus angolensis palliatus | reverse complement strand
CCCACCAGGTTGGCCTGGGTGGCCGGCTGCGGCCTCCCGGGCCCAGCGCCCCTATTTCCTCGCCCTCAGAGACCGGGAGACGGCAGGCCGCTTCCACAAAGGCTCATTGGTTCAGTCGTTCATTCATTCCTCCCGAACTCGGAGCGGCCCCCGCTGGGGAGGAGATAACGGCGCCCAGCGCTGCATCGGGCCCTTCCCCTCTTTAGAACCGGTTCAGCCCACACACCAGCCCGTTTACTAGCTACCCTTTCCGTAGGTGGGGAAACGGAGGCACAGAAAGCTTAGGATCGTGTGATTTGAACCTGGGTCACCTGACCCTGGAACCCTGCCCTTTGCCAGCAGAGAACAAGGGGGCGCCCAGGGAAAAGGGCTGAAGGATGGGACGAGGGGGAGATCGTGATGGGAAATCGACCCTACGGGTTGCGTCTTGAAGTTGGAGATTTTGCGAGGCGGGATATCTTGATGGTTAAGGATGCAGCCCCTGGACCCCAAAATGTTGCTTCTTAATCTTTTTACCCGTTCTTCGGGGCTTTGGATGCATGAATACTCTCTTTGCCAGGTTCAAATCTGGGCTGTCTGATCTTGAATGGGTCGTTGAGTCTGTCTCCCTTTGCCTCCTCACCCTAATGTCATTCGTAACAGGACTCGCCTCTTCAGTGGGTGGTTGGGAGATCGCGCAAGGACCCAGCACAGAATGGACTCTGTCACTAGTTCATTGTCACTGGTTGGGGGTCCCACCACTCACCGTCAAGAGGCTTCTTTTAGAAGGGAAGGACATTCTCAGAGCCTCTGTGCACTACTGAGTCTGTGAAATGGGAAAAGAGCGATCCTGGGCCAGGCGCAGTGGCTCACGCCTGGAATCCCAGCACTTTGGGAGGCCGAAGTGGGCGAATCTCTTGAGGTCAGGAATTCAAGACCAGCCTGGCTAACATGGTGAAACCCCATCTCTGCCTAAAATGTAAAAGTTAGACAGATGCGGTGACGGACTCCTGTAATCCCAGCTACTCAGGAGGCTGAGGCAGGAGAATTGCTTGAGCCCGGGAGGCGGATGTTGCAGTGAGCGGAGATCATGCTGCTACACTCCAGCCTGGGCAACAGAGAGAGTCTCAAAAAAAGAAAGAAAGAAAAAAGATTGATCTCTTCTTTCCTAACCACGATTTGCGAGGGTTGTGGTCCCACCCTTCCTACTCTGTTATGCTCAGTTACGTGTGTTGGTTGACACCTTCCTCCAGCAGATAGAACTGCTTTCACAGAGCTGCTTTTAATGGATTCCAAGGAGATGGGCTCAGAGATTTGTCTTTGCTCCTTTTCAGCCAGCACACACCTGTGAACTTCGTGAAGGCAGAGGCCCCCTTAAAAGAGTCCATCCAAGGTGGGCAGATTGCTTGAGGTCAGGAGTTCGAGACCAACCAGGCCAACCTGGCAAAGCCCTATCTCTACTAAAAAAATTAAAGATAAATAAAAAATAAAAAGGGTCCACTCTGAAGTTCCATGCGAGGATTATGGATTACTGCCTCCTTACTTTGAGGATTAGGTGAAATAGAACAGGTTCTGTGAGCACAGTTTGTGTGTGTGTGTGTTTTTTTTTTCCTTGAGACAGAGTCTCGCTCTGTCCCCCAGTCAGGAGTGCAGTGGCATGATCTCAGCTCACTGCAGCCTCTGTCTCCCGGATTCAAGCAATTCCCATGCCTCAGCCTCCTGAGTATTTGGGATTACAGGCACGTGCCACCATGCCTGGTGAATTTTTTTTGTTTGTTTGAGATGGAGTCTCACTCTGTTGCCCAGGCTGGAGTGCAGTGGCATGATCTCGGCCCACTGCAACCTCCACCTCCCAGGTTCAAGCAATTTGCTTGCCTCAGCTTCCCAAGTAGCTGGGATTAAAGGTGCGTACCACCACGCCCAGCTAATTTTTGTGTTTTTAGTAGACACAGGATTTTGCCATGTTGGCCAGGCTAGTCTCGAACTCCTGACCTTAAATGATCCGCCCACCTCAGATTCCCAAAGTGCTGGGATTACAGGTGTGAGCCACCATACGCAGCCTGAAGTTTTTGTATTTTAGTAGAGACGGGGGTTTCACCATGTTGCCTAGGCTGGTCTCGAACTCCTGAGCTCAGGCGATCCGCCCACCTCAACCTCCCAAAGTGCCAGGATTACAGGCATGAGCCACCGTGCCCAGCCCCAAGTTGTGACTCTTAGTGTAGTTTTTTCTGTCTCGCCATAGGGCAAAATAACATGGCAGCCAGACGAATTACACAGGAGACTTTTGATGCTGTATTACAAGAAAAAGCCAAGCGATATCACATGGATGCCAGCGGTGAGGCTGTAAGCGAAACTCTTCAGTTTAAAGCTCAAGGTAAAATAAAGTGTTGTTGTTGTTGTTTTGGTGGGGGTGTATCTTAGGGCCAAGGCAGGAAGATTGCAGTACCTTGGGCAAATAATACCAGTCCTCTGATCCTTACGTTCCTTATTTAGGAGATAATGGTTTTTTATTTTGGTTTGGTTTAGTTTTTGAGACAGGGTCTTACTCTGTCCCCCAGGCTGAAGTACAGTGGCACAATTTTAGCTCACTGCAACCGTGAACTCCTAGGCTCAAGCCATCCTCCCATCTCTGCCTCCCAGAGTGCTGGGATTATAGGCATGAGCCACTGCACTTGGTCAGGGGATAATGTTTTGATCTGTCAGTCATTATTACGCAGATATGTGGAGCCTCTCGCCCCCCGACCCACCTCAAGACAGTTTTGTTTGTTTGTTTGTTTGTTTGTTTGTTTGTTTGTTTTGAGACGGAGTTTCACTCTTGTCTCCCAGGTTGGAGGGCATTGGAGGGATCTCGGCTCACTGTAACCTCTGCCTCCTGGGTTCAAGTGGTTTTCCTGCCTCAGCCTCCTGAGTAGCTGGGATACAGGCATGCGCCACCACGCCCAGCTAATTTTTGTATTTGAAATAGAGATGGGGTTTTACCATGTTGGCCAGGCTGGTCTCGAACTCCTGACCTCAGGTGATCCGCTTGCCTCGTCCTCCCAAAATGCTGGGATTACAGGCATGAGCCACCAAGCCCAGCCCAGTTTTGTTTTTTGGTGTTTTTTTTTTTTTTCTTGTAATAGATATGGGGTCTTGCTATGTTGTTCAGGCTGGTCTGCAACTCCTGGGCTCAAGCTGTCCTCCCACCTCTGCCTCCCAGAGTGCTGGGATTATAGGCATGAGCCACTGCACTTGGTCAGGGGATAATGTTTTGATCTGTCAGTCATTATTACGCAGATATGTGGAGCCTCTCGCCCCCCGACCCACCTCAAGACAGTTTTGTTTGTTTGTTTGTTTGTTTGTTTGTTTTGAGACGGAGTTTCACTCTTGTCTCCCAGGTTGGAGGGCATTGGAGGGATCTCGGCTCACTGTAACCTCTGCCTCCTGGGTTCAAGTGGTTTTCCTGCCTCAGCCTCCTGAGTAGCTGGGATACAGGCATGCGCCACCACGCCCAGCTAATTTTTGTATTTGAAATAGAGATGGGGTTTTACCATGTTGGCCAGGCTGGTCTCGAACTCCTGACCTCAAATGATCCGCCCACCTCGGCCTCCCATAGTGCTGGGATTACAGGCGTGAGCCACCGCACCCGGCCAGCTCTACCAGTTCTTAGCTGGATAATCAGAACAATCTCCTTCTGCAGCCTCTCTCTGTTTCTGGCTTCATTCCCCTCATGTCTCCCCTTTATAGAGTTGATCCACAGATCTATTAGTGCCAGCCTTACTGAGCCACTGCTCTCCTTGGCCTCTTGGGGCTCCCCACTACAGGACACACCCTCAGGGGAGTGCAGGAGCAGCCAGGCCACAATATATACAAGACAGGAGGGCATGGGGTGGCCTGTAGAGCTGCTGATTTTAGGCCCTGTCTGAAAACATTCCCATTGGAAGGTTTTGACACACCATGCCAGCAGAATCAAAAACAGTGCCTGCACAGATCACAGGATGACATGAAGGGTCCTTCACCTCCTGCCTTGGGCCTCACACTGAGGGCTACTGTGCTGCCTGCTGCCTACGCTTTGAATTCCTCCTGTCCTAGCACTGCCTGGTAAATTCCCTTAGGTACCAAGACAGATCACAGGTGCCTTCCCCCGGGAAGCCTCAGCATGCCTTGAGGTTGATTTGGTTGCCCTTTCCTGCCCCAGGGAGGTACATCGTGTACTCACTCCTCTGCCTGTCTCCTCTGGGTAGCACAGACAGTGCTGCTCCCAGTCACACCAGCCTTGGGGTGGAGGAGGTCTCCTGTGTTGGGTGAATAAGTGTAAGTGTTTGGGGTAGGAATAACAAACATGCTCTGGACCTGGACAAAGCAGGCTCAGAGATTGTCTTCAGATCTTGAGTTTTCAATAATCACATGAGTACTACACACAAACATTTCTGTTATAAAATATTGGAACAAATAAGAAGTAAAGGTTAAAATAAAAGTTCTCTTAATTGCTTGCTTATGCCTCTGAGGTATAACTGTATCCATGGTGTTTGTGCATTCTTTAGTTCTTTTAGTGTAATGCATGTATGTAATACTGAATATTTATGTTTTATTTAGAAGGAAATTTAAATCTTTAACTTTACCTAGAGACTCAAGCACCAATACATATCTTAGTTACCTCCAGAAAGATTAGGGGCCTGGGCACAGTGGCTCACACCAGCAATCTCACCACTTTGGGAGGCTGAGGCAAGAGGATCATTTGAGCCCTGGAGTTACAGACCAGTCTGGGCAAAAAAGTGAGACTCCCTCTCTACAAAAAATAAAAAGTTATGTGGGCATGGTGGCGTGCACCTATGACTCTGGCTACTTGGGAGGCTGAGGCAGGAAGTTGGCTTGTGCCCAGGAAATTGAGGCTGCAGTAAGCCGTGTTTGTGCCATTGTACTCCAGCCTGGGCCACAGAGTGAGTCCCTGTCTCAAAAAAAGACGGCTGGGTGCAGTGGCTTACACATGTAATCCCAACACTTTGGGAGGCCAGGGCGGGCAGATCACCTGAGGTCAGGACTTTGAGACCAGCCTGGCCAACATGGTGAAACCCCGTCTCTACTAAAAATACAAAAATGTGGTGGGCCCCTGTAATCGCAGCTACCCAGGAGGCTGAAACAGAAGAACAGCTTGAACCCAGGAGGTGGAGGTTGCAGTGAGCCGAGATCGCGCCCCTGCACTCCAGCGCTCCAGCTCTCCAGCCTGGGCAACAGAGTGAGACTCTGTCTCAAAAAAAAAAGAAAAAAAAAGTGTTAGAGCTACTCTCCTTGACCAGCCTGTCTCAAAATGTCATTGCCTCCTCAGGTTCCCACCTGCTTGATTTCTCTTCTTGGTACTTACTTGTATCTGATATATTCCTGTTTTTCGTCTGACTCTCTCAACTGACAAGTTTCGGAGAGTTCTTATTTTCTTGCTGTAACTTCAGTGCCTAGTACTGTGCTTGCACACAGTAGGTGCCCAGTTTGTACTTGTTGAACAAATGAACTAGGTTTTATACATGACTTTGGCTTCCTGTGGCCTCTTAACCCATTACTACCTCCTGGCACCTCTCCTTCCCTATTCATTTGTTTTTTTTTTTTTTTAAACTAGGTCATTGATTCTGATTGAAAAGCTAGAAAGAAAGGCACTCCATGAAAACTCTCCCTGAGGCCCACTGTTCTCATATGCCCATAGTTCATCGCTTCTGTTCCTCGCTTCTTACAGTTTCTCCATGTGATTAAGCGATAGCAAGTATACCTTCCCCTATGCCCTTTTTTCTTTTTGACAGAGACAGGGTCTTGCTATGTTGCCCAGGCTGGTCTCAAACTCCTGGGTGTGATCCTCCCACCTCAGCCTCCCAAAGTGCTGGGATTATAGGTTTGAGCCACTGTGCCTGACCCATTTCCCCTTTTCTACATGGAGAAGGACAGAAGTAGACACTGTTCAGTTTCCATCATGGCCCCTCTTGATGTATCTTACTAAGCTTCTGCCCTCCCTCCTGTCTGCCTCAGTCTGTGGTTTTTCAGCTCCAGAGAGAGGGTTGATTGGCCTGGCCTACCTTTCCAAGGGATAGATTCAGCCAGCTTTGGGTCAGTTGTGGTGCGTGTGGTGTTAGCTATGGTTCCTCTAGCCTCACAGTTGCACTGTGGGCCGAGACTTCCTTCTAGGAGGCAGTAAAGGCAGATAGCCTCAGTAAAACCTATCTGTCCTGAGATAGAAGTAGAAACACAGAAGTGTTCCAGTTGCAGTAAAGATATCCAGGTTATTTGGGGACCAAACACCCTTTCCTCAGACTAAAAGAGGGATTGCCAACCCAGATGGCTAGAGAGTAGGGGATCTGAATGAGCGAGGGCTGTTGGTGCCAACTTAGAGAGTCTATGTCTTGCCCGTTGGGCTGCTGCTGCCCAGCCTGGGTTGATTGTCATCAGGGCAAACTCAGGGTTGGTGCTTTTAGATCTCCTGTTTTAGTAAGTAGTTGATCCAGATTTTTAAGTGACACCACATACATTTTAAATGTTGGCAACAAATACAGATTGGCAAAAAGCACTGAGGTGTATAAAGCATTTTTGCTGCCTGGTGATCCATGGACTGTTTGTTTGCACTGTTTGCATCCTCTGGTCTAAAGTACCTTTTGGCTTCTTCTTTTTTTTTGAACGGTTTATTTCAGATCTCTTAAGGGCAGTCCCAAGATCCAGAGCAGAGATGTATGATGATGTCCACAGCGATAGCAGATACTCCCTCAGTGGATCTGTAGCTCACTCGCGAGACACCGGAAGAGAAGGCCTGAGAAGTGACGTATTTCCAGGGCCTTCCTTCAGATCAGGCAACCCTTCCATCAGTGATGACAGCTACTTTCGCAAAGAATGTGGCCGGGATCTGGAATTTTCTCACTCTGATTCTCGGGACCAGGTCATTGGCCACCGGAAATTGGGACATTTCCGTTCTCAGGACTGGAAATTTGCACTCCGTGGTTCTTGGGAGCAAGACTTTGGCCATCCAGTTTCTCAAGAGTCCTCCTCTTGGTCACAGGAGTATAGTTTTGGTCCCTCTGCAGTTTTGGGAGACTTTGGATCTTCCAGGCTGATTGAGAAAGAGTGTTTGGAGAAGGAGAGTCGGGATTATGACGTGGACCATCCCGGGGAGGCTGACTCTGTGCTCAGGGGCAGCAGTCAAGTCCAGGCCAGAGGCCGAGCTTTAAACATCGTTGACCAGGAAGGTTCCCTCCTAGGAAAAGGGGAGACTCAGGGCCTGCTCACAGCTAAGGGGGGAGTTGGGAAACTTGTCACATTGAGAAATGTGAGCACAAAAAAAATACCCGCCATGAATCGTATTACTCCCAAAACTCAGGGCACTAACCAAATCCAGAAAACCACTCCAAGTCCTGATGTGACCCTGGGGACAAACCCAGGGACAGAAGATATCCAGTTCCCCATTCAGAAGATCCCTTTGGGGCTGGATCTGAAGAATCTTCGGCTCCCCAGAAGAAAGATGAGCTTTGACATCATAGATAAGTCTGATGTTTTTTCAAGATTTGGGATAGAAATAATCAAATGGGCAGGATTCCATACCATAAAAGATGATATTAAATTTTCCCAGCTTTTCCAGACTCTCTTTGAACTTGAAACAGAAACCTGTGCTAAAATGCTTGCCTCATTCAAATGTTCCTTAAAACCAGAGCACAGAGATTTTTGCTTTTTTACTATCAAATTTTTAAAGCACTCTGCTTTGAAAACACCCAGAGTTGATAATGAGTTTTTAAACATGCTTTTAGACAAAGGTGCTGTGAAGACCAAAAATTGCTTTTTTGAAATCATAAAGCCCTTTGACAAGTACATAATGAGACTTCAAGACCGGCTTCTGAAGAGTGTCACACCTCTGCTTATGGCCTGCAATGCCTACGAGCTGAGTGTCAAGATGAAGACCCTCAGTAACCCCCTGGACTTGGCTCTTGCCCTAGAAACCACCAATTCTCTCTGCCGTAAGTCTTTGGCCCTTTTGGGACAGACATTCTCCTTGGCCTCTTCTTTCCGGCAAGAGAAAATCTTAGAAGCTGTCGGCCTGCAAGATATAGCTCCGTCACCTGCTGCATTTCCAAACTTTGAAGACTCCACTTTGTTTGGGAGAGAGTACATAGACCACCTGAAGGCCTGGCTAGTCAGCAGCGGGTGTCCCCTCCAGGTTAAGAAAGCCGAACCAGAGCCGACGCGAGAGGAGGAGAAAATGATTCCTCCTACCAAACCCGAAATTCAGGCCAAGGCTCCAAGTAGTCTGAGTGATGGTAAGGAAAACAGCCAAAGTTTCTATTTGTTGTTTTTCATCTTTGTTTGGTAATGTCTTTTACTTGAGATTTTTTTACACAGAAGCTCTTTAGCCAATTGGAAACAAATCAGGATTTTAGTAGAAAATGCACATTGGCCAATATATGTCTGCCATTCATTCTGTGAATGTGTCTTAGGAATCTGCTGTTTACCATAAAAGTCTTTAGACAGCTGGGTGTGGTGGCACATGCCTGTAATTCAAGCACTTTGGGAGGCCAAGGCGGCTGATTGCTTGAGACCAGGAGTTCGAGACCAGCCTGGCCAACATAGTGAAACCCCAGCTCTACTAAAAATACAAAAACTAGGCTGGGCGCGGTGGCTCAAGCCTGTAATCCCAGCACTTTGGGAGGCCGAGACGGGTGGTCTCCCAAAGAACTCTCACGAGGTCAGGAGTTTGAGACCATCCTGGC
>NW_012120265.1:3229343-3233066 GCF_000951035.1 Colobus angolensis palliatus | reverse complement strand
CTGCACTCCAGCCTGGGCGACAGAGACTCCGTCTCAAAAAAAAAAAAAACAAAAAACAAAAAACAAAAACTAGCTGGGTGTGGTGGCATGCACCTGAAATCGCAGGTACTTGGGAGGCTGAGGCAGGAGAATCCACTTGGACCTGGGAGGTGGAGGTTTCAGTGAGCTGAGATTACCCCACTGTACTCCAGCCTGGGCGACAGCAAGACTCTGTCTCAGAAAAACAAAAATCTTTGGACATTTTTAGGTGAAATACTGCTCGGGATTTGGTAGAAAGCTGTGGCCATTGCCAGAAAAAATGCTTATCTATTCATACACAATTTTACCTATATCTTCTGAGGGGTTCATACCTTTCTGCAGCCAAGGTTAAGAACCCTTATTCCTTTTTTTTTTCTTCTCAATCTTTGAAAGAAAGAAGGCTTGACTTTCTTTCCTTGTTTTTGTTTTTTTGAGACATAGTCATGCCCTGTTACCCAGGCCTGTGTGCAATGGCATGATCATGGCTCACTGCAGCCCCGACCTCCTGGGCTCAAGTGATCCTTCCGCCTCAGCCTCCTGAGTAGCTGGGACTATTGGCTTGTACCACTGTGCCTGGCTAACTTTTTTTGTATTTTTTGTAGAGAATCATGTTGCCCAGACTGGTCTCAAACTCCTGAGCTCAAGTAATCTACCCGCCTCAGCCTCCCAAAGTGCTGGGATTATAGGCGTGAGTCACTGCGCCTGGCCTGGAACCCTTGTTCCAACATGTCCCCACAAGGTGTTACTAGAAGGGAGAAAAAACACAGAGCATGGTCTCTGAGGAATCCCCAGTCTCCTGAGGGAAGAAAATCACAAAGTCCAGTCACTTGTGAGCCAGGGGTGGTAGCACATGTCTGTAATCCTAGCTACTCGGGAGGCTGAGGAGGGAGGATTGCTTGAGACCAGGAGTTCAAGGTTGCAGTGACCTGTGATTGCATCTGTGAATAGCCACTGCACTCCAGTTTGGGCTAGCATCACCCTGTCTCTCAATAAACCAAAACAAAAAAGTAGTCACCCCTGTGCTAGAATTAAAGCGACACAGGAGAGGCTCCAGCCCAGCCTGGAGAGTTGTGGAGGTTGTGCTTGAGCTGTACTGAAGGATATGTAGGGACCAGCCAGGTCATTCCACATAGTGGATGCACCTTTTGCGCCCTACTCACTTTTCTAGACTGCTAAAGTTGGTGAATTACTTAAGTACACCTGCTAATTAGCAGTTATCATTGGCTTTCTGGGGAGAGGAAAAGGCCAAGGAGGAGAAATAGAAGTGATAAGCTGTTTGATTTCCCTGTTCCTTCCTCCTAAACTCCCAGAATGGGCTCTCACAGCCCAGACATCCCAGAGGTCGCAAGCATACATGGTAACCATGCTGTCTTAACTCTTGTGATAGGGAGAAAGCACTTTTCCCACTGATGTGGTTTTCACCTTCCATTGCCCCCAGCCCAGTGGGGAAGTCTCATTTGTTCCTGACTTTCTTTGCTCTTTCACCACCCTCATGAAGCCCCAACGGCACTAGATACTAGATAGGTCCCACCACATACAGGTGGCCACACCCTACCCCCAGAGCGGAATCCTTCGAGAAGTAGGCTCAGGGCTGAAGGGACCCTATTCCCCAACCCCTCACAAAGTGATGGGATACTGTTTGAAGGAAGAAAAGTCACCCATAACCTAAAGTGGTTATAACCCACCCACTTATTCTCCCACAGCCTTCAATGTTCCCCATGCTTTCCTGCAGCTGCAGGCGTGCTGGACTGAAAATGCTACCGCCTGCTCTTCTACGTGATTGCCAGAAAGCCCTCTTTGTTTCCACAGCCTTTGCTACATCATGATATTGACCTAATGTAAATTACCTCACCTTTCCCTTGATGCTGGATTCATGCTGCCTTTTACTAGAGGTTTCTGAACTCAGACAGACCTGGGTTCACATGTAGTTAGTATCTGCAAGCCTCAGTTCCCTGTCTGTATAGCAGGATAGCTGGCGGCAGGGCCCACATCTCATGAGGCTGCCCCACTGCTGCTTATCTTCCTGTTAGAAATGTTGGAATGGAGCCAGGTGCGGTGGCTCACACCTGTAATCCCAGCACTTTGGGAGGCCGAGGCGGGTGGATCACGAGGTCAGGAGTTTGAGACCAGCCTGGCCAACATGGTGAAACCCCGTCTCTATAAAAAATACAAAAATTAGTTGAATGTGGAGACGCATGACTAATCCCAGCTACTCGGGAGGCTGAAGCAGGAGAATCGCTTGAATCCGGGAGGCGGAGGTTGCAGTGAGCCGAGATCATGCCACTGCATTCCAGCCTGGGCAACAGGGTGAGACTCCGTCTAAAAAAAAAAAAAAGAAAGAAAGAAATGCTGGAATGGGCCAGGTGCAGTGGCTCATTCCTGTAATCCCAGCACTTTGGGAGACCGAGGCGGGAGGATAACGAGGTCAGGAGATCAAAACCATTCTGGCTAACACGGTGAAACCCCATTGCTACTAAAAATACAAAAAATTAGGCGTGGTGGCATGTGCCTGTAGTCCCAGCTACTCAGGAGGCTGAGGCAAGATAATTGCTTGAACCTGGGAGGCAGAGGTTGCAGTGAGCCAAGATCTTGCTACTGCTCTCCAGCCTGGCAACAGAGCGAGACTCCGTCTCTTAAAAAAAAAAGAAAAGAAAAGGAAAAAAGAAATGCTGGAATGGGCCAGGCACAGTGGCTCACATCTGTAATCCCAACACTTTGGGAGGCTGAGGCAGGTGGATCACCTGAGGTCAGGAGTTCGAGACCAGCCTGGCCAACGTGATGAAACCCTGTCTCTACTAAAAATCAAAAATTATCCTGGCGTGGTGGCACACACCTATAATCCCAGCTACTTGGGAGGCTGAGGCAGGAGAGATGCTTGAACTTGGGAAGTGGAGGTTGCAGTGAGCTTAGAGCACATTCCTCCACTCCAGCCTGGATGATGAGCAAAAGTCCGTCTAGGAAAAAAAAAAAAGAAATGCTGGAATGACATCTTTGATTGAATGCTTTGATTATTACTATTACCTTTTTTTTTTTAATTCGTGAAAGGATACATTCTCAGGAGTAGGATTGCTGGGCCAAAGCTGTGTCCCACCTTCTGACTCTTGCTCAATGGTCATCCTAGCTAAAGATGACCAAATTAGCAGGGGTCCCCAAATTTCATTGCTGACTGTAAACCTCAACATCTTTTATAAAATCACGTAAAACTAGTAGTTCTGTAAAAAGAGAGCCATAAAAAAAAGCAGTTTCATAGGGGACATACTTGGAATAACGTGGCAGTTGAAGGATTGACTCATCATGTATGAAGCGCTCACACTAATGTTTAAAATAAGCTCAAAGCTGTAACATGGACACAGGTGGGCACAGGACTGCAATCATTTACAGAACAAACTGGAAAACCTTGCTAGTTCAGCAGTGATTTTAACTGAATGGCTGAACAAATAGACCATTCTGTGCTTTTTTGTTTGTTTGTTTTTGTTTTTGTTTTGTTTTGTTTTGAGACGGAGTCTGGCTCCATCGCCCGGGCTGGAGTGCAGTGGCCGGATCTCAGCTCACTGCAAGCTCCGCCTCCTGCCTCCCGAGTAGCTGGGACTACAGGCGCCCGCCACCTCGCCTGGCTAGTTTTTTCTATTTTTTAGTAGAGACGGGGTTTCACCGTGTTAGCCAGGATGGTCTCGATCTCCTGACCTCGTGATCCGCCCGTCTCGG
>NW_012120265.1:3228649-3229012 GCF_000951035.1 Colobus angolensis palliatus | reverse complement strand
AACCTCAAGTGATCCGTCCACCTTGACCTCCCAAAGTACTGGGATTACAGGCATAAGCCACCACGCCCGGCCATCATTCTGTACTTTTAAAACTAGCCAATTATTAGGAAATTAAACAATCTTACCATTTGAAGAAACATGTTCTTCTGTGTTGCTGGCAGCATTGTAAATTTAAAGTCATCTTGGAGGAAATTCGCACTTTAAAAAATATTTTGGGCAGAGCATGGTGGCTCACAACTATAATCCCAGCACTTTGGGAGGTAGAGGAGGGTGGATCTCTTGAGCCCAAGAATTGGAGACCAGCCTGAGCAAGATGGTGAAGCCTCATCTCTACAAAAAAATTTGAAAAATTAGCCAGACGTA
>NW_012120265.1:3226174-3227359 GCF_000951035.1 Colobus angolensis palliatus | reverse complement strand
AGAGACAGGGTTTCACCGTGTTAGCCAGGATGGTCTTGATCTCCTGACCTCATGATCCGCCCGCCTCAGCCTCCCAAAGTGCTAGGATTACAGGTGTGGGCCACCGCACCCGGCCATTTTTTTGTTTTAAAGATAAAGCATAAGGAAAATGAAATTCGTGATAATTCTATCCCCTATAACATCTGTTAACATATTTCCTTATAGTCTTTTCCTATGTATCCGTATTTATATATTTTTTATTCCCACCTTTATATTGAGAATTATAACCTAGATACCTTTTTTGTATATTTTAAACTAGATATTTGTATTTTCCACTTTAATGTTATGAACACTCAAATTATTAAGTGATACATGAAAAATGATATCAAATTGCTATATGTCTTTCTTTTTCTAGAGTATATAAATAAATTGCTCTGTCCAGTCATTGAAAGCTGTGACTTTCTCTCCTAGTGGTTATGCTGTTACATTTTTTAGGAGGAGATTTTCTGTATTGGTTTGTAGAATAAGGTGTTGTTTTCCTCTTTTCAATGCTGGTGTCTTGTGAATGAGGATTTCGGTTGTTGACGCCTGCTTGGGTTCAGCGCTAAGCCCCCAACTACTGTACTGTCCTTGTCTTCCCAGAGCCCACAGTCAGCATGTTTCTCAGAAAAGCTGTTCTGTGTGTTCCAGCTGTCCCCCAGCGAGCAGATCACAAGGTAGTGGGCACCATCGACCAGCTTGTGAAACGTGTCATCGAAGGCAGCCTGTCTCCCAAAGAGAGAACTCTTCTCAAAGAGGACCCTGCTTACTGGTAGGTCTTTAAATGTCCACCCTGTGAATCCCTGTCATGGAGTATATGGCAAAATTTGGATCACTCTGATGGTGTTGAGAGCAGAGGTTGAGATTCTTGAGGAAGTGGTGTTCTCCAGTGAGAAGAGCATGAAGGTGGCTCAGACTTATGTGGGTTCAGCAAGTCCTAGCTCTGTTGCAGACCAGTGGTAGGCTGGCTGGGTGGTGGCATTCTCTTACCTGTGAATACAGCTCCAACTCCCTGCTTTGCTGTTTTAAGGATGCAATGAGATGTTCATGCAGAGAATACAGAGTAAGGGTAGTAAGATTAGTAATACATCATTGCAGTTGTTTGCAGTGTATTGCTAGTATTTGTCAAACTCTGTTTTGCCTAACTGCCTCTTTTTTTTTTTTTTT
>NW_012120265.1:3216532-3218134 GCF_000951035.1 Colobus angolensis palliatus | reverse complement strand
TGCCTCAGCCTCCCGAGTAACTGGAATTACAGGTGCCCGCCACCACACCCAGCTAATTTTTTGTATTTTAGTAGAGATGGGGTTTCACCATGTTGCCCAGGGTGGTCTGGAACTCCTGAACTCAGACGATCCGCCTGCCTCGGCCTTCCAAAATGCTGGGATTACAGGTGTGAGCCACTGCGCCCAGCCTCAGCTGCAGCACTATTGACATTTGAGACTGGATCGTTCTGTATTAGGGTTGGAGCTGTCCTGGACATTGCAGGCTGTTTAGCAGCATCTGTGGTCTCTATCCGTTTGATGTTAGCAGGACCTTCTGTCTCACTAGTAACAACCCAGAATACATCCAGACACTGCCTGGTGTCCCATGGCAAGCAGAGCTGCCCCTGGTGGAGACCATTGATGTTTATCATCAGATTACTCTTCATAGGTTATGTGTACTAATTGACCCTCTCACTGCTACTCTGTAAGTGTGCTGTGCCCTCTTTTGTTTTCTGTTTTTGTTAGGGACAGGATCTCACTCTGTTGCTCAGGCTGTAGTGCAGGGGCGCTATCACAGCCCGCTGCAACCTTGACCTCCTGTGTGTGCCCTTTTTTGTAGTCAGATTGTACCCATACTGGACTTGTTATTCTTGCTGTTGTAATTACTAAAGATGCTTGAAAGGCATACATTTCCATGTTTTTGGTCCTACCCATCATGATTTACCCAGAGGAAAGTTGGAACTTGTTGTGTTTTTATTTTTACAAAATTCTTGAGTTTGGATTATTTACATGTATTGAATGAGGTAGGCATGTAACTTAAAAGTTAAAAATTCCCAAATAACCTAATTGTCGCAGCATCATTTATTGAATACTTTTCATTTAATAAACACTTGTGCCTTCTCTGCAGTTGGTACTGTTCTAAGCGCATTACTGATTTGAGCACTAGCTGGTTGAATCCTCATAAACAATGTTATGGCCGGGCGCGGTGGCTCAAGCCTGTAATCCCAGCACTTTGGGAGGCTGAGACGGGCGGATCACAAGGTCAGGAGATCGAGACCATCCTGGCTAACATGGTGAAACCCCGTCTCTACTAAAAAATACAAAAAACTAGCCGGGCGAGGTGGCGGGCGCCTGTAGTCCCAGCTACTCGGGAGGCTGAGGCAGGAGAATGGCGTGAACCGGGGAGACAGAGCTTGCAGTGAGCCAAGATCACACCACTGCACTCCTGCCTGGGTACGACAGAGCAAGACTCTGTCTCAAAAAAAAGAAGGCGGAATTATCAAGATGCTATAAGATGAAAGAGTGTGATAGAAAAGCACAGCAATAAGTAAAGAAACTGCTAAACTTAGGTTCCTGGTGTGCATGTTTGAATTCTTAAGTCAAAATGCTCCTTGTATGTTGTATTTAACAAAACAGTTGAATGCATAATGAAAAGCCAAATGTTTCTGCTGTGACCTGTTCCCATGTTCCAGTCCTTGAAGGCAGTCACTTAGTCACTTAGCTCTTCAAACTACTTCTCACGGTGACCTCTGTATCTTTTTTTTTTTTTTGGAGACGGAGTTTCTGTAGCCCAGGCTGGAGTGCAGTGTCATGATCCCTGCAAGCTCTGCCTCCCGAGTTCAT
>NW_012120265.1:3213817-3215539 GCF_000951035.1 Colobus angolensis palliatus | reverse complement strand
GGTTCTTGCTATGTTGTCCAGGCTGGTGTTTAACTCCTGGGCTCAAGCGATCCCCCAGAGCACTGGGGTTATAGGCATGAGCCATCACGCTCAGCCTTAAAAATTATTTTTTTTAGTTAGCAAGTGAAAAAGTCAGACCTCTAGGAGGCAAATATAAGAATGGCTTCTTATCTCCACCCTCTGAGGACCAGCAGAGATTTGAGAGCTTCCACCCTCACACCCTACAAGCATGATTTGTTCCCATTGGAGCCTTGTGAACAGAACTGGCCATTACCCTCTTTGCTGAGGTGACCTGCCTCATGTCGTACACTAAAGATGTCAGAAGAGCCAGGCGCGGCTGCTCACACCTGTAATCCCACTACTTTGGGAAGCAGAGGCGGGTGGGCCCCATGAGGTCAGGAGTTCGAGACCAGCCTGGCCAACATGATGAAACCCTATCTCTACTAAAAATACAAAAATTAGCCGGGCATAGTGGTGGCTGCCTATAATCCCAGCTACTCAGGAGGCTGAGGCAGGAGAATCACTTGAACCCAGGAGGCAGAGGTTGCAGTAAGATGAGATCGCGCCACTGCACTCCAGCCTGGGCAACAATAGCAAAACACCGTCTCAAATCAATCAATGAATCAATCAGAAGTATAGACAGACACATCCACTATGGCTTTGCTTCCTTGTTTGGAACACCAAGGGGCAGGCTTCCATCCTTTGGTATGAGAGAGTGCAAAGCATCAAGCCTAGAAAATGATCACAACAGTGCAGGATATAAAGCTGAAGGAATATGTCATACTTTGTTTTCTCTCATCTTCTAAATTGTCCCCTGGGAGTAGGGCAGCCCTGACCATGCGCTCCAGGGAGAGCCCACCAGGTCCTACGTGTTCACACACTCAGGAAAACAAGTGGCTAAGAATCCCTCTGGTCTAGCCTCAGCAGGATTGTCCAAGCACCCTAAAGTTAACAAAAAATCTAAATAATTGATGTTTGGGGTGAAATAAAAGAAACTAAAATCCCAGATAATCTAAATATGTGAGGCACAAGGAGAAGGAGGGAGGTAGGTGTGCAGGCCTTTGTCTTTTTTGACATGAGGGTAGAAGAGCTAAAGGGTAATTCTGCATATTGATACAAAATAAGAGTTTAGGTATGTGTGTTGATTAGCCATTAAAGGAACAGATGTGGGGTCTATAACTTCATACTACTCTAGAGGGAAAGAAGCAAAAACACAGGAATTGGCAAACAGAGAAGGGAAATTGCATAGCAGGTGAATGCTACCAAAAAGAACGGAGGTAGAGAATTGTTCAGGCAAAAAAGACTTTAAGGAGAACAGCACTAGAAGGAGCAAAAGAAGTTCCTGATAAAAGGGAAAGTCATCATGAACATATAGATTGTGAATCACGTTGCCTGCACTACATAGCTTTGACCTATGTAAGTAAATAACCTTTAGAAATCATTTAAGTCCAGAGCTGGGCATGGTGGCTTATGACTGTAATCTCAGCACTTTGGGAGGCCGAGGTGAGCAGATCACCTTAGATCAGGAGTTCAAGACCAGCCTGGCCAACATGGTGAAACCCCATCTCTAAAATTAATACAAAAATTAGCTGGGCATGGTGGCGGATGCCTGTAACCTCAGCTACTTAGGAGGCTGAGGCTGGAGAATCGCTTGAATCCAGGAGGCAGAGGTTGCAGTGATCCAAGATTGCACCACTGCACTCCAGCCTGAGTGACAGAGCA
>NW_012120265.1:3206712-3213767 GCF_000951035.1 Colobus angolensis palliatus | reverse complement strand
TGATCCAAGATTGCACCACTGCACTCCAGCCTGAGTGACAGAGCAAGACTCTGTCTCAAAAAAAAAAAAAAAAAAAAAAAATCATTTAAGTCCAAAACCATGATAAGAGGAATTGGATGAATCCAAAACCATGGTAGGAGACATGAATGTTTCTCTGAAATGGGTAGATGATGTAATCCAAATAAGGTTGTGGAAGATTTTATAACACGGCAAATGAGCGTAAACAGAGACAGTCTGCTAATATTTGTTGAGTGGTTTTCATATCATTTGCCTGATAGTGAAAAGCTTATAACGCAGGCCTCACAGCTATATGATGAAGTAGCTACTGCTTATCATCTTCCCTGTCTTACAGATGGAGAAACTGAGGCACAGAAATGTTCCCAGCTAATGAGTGGCTATGCTGAGATTTGAAGCCAGCAGACTGGCTTGTTGAGTGTTCTGTGTTCTTGATGTTATGTTCCACTGGAACTTGGGGAGATGCATTTGTGACTGACGTCCTCGGACTGCACTTGGCATCAGAACCATCCAGGAACAAGGAAAGCCATTAGAGCCATGAGTGACTGGGGCAGTCAGGTTACCTGGCCTTGATTCTGCGCTCTGCCCTTGATGAGGAGTTGCCTTGCTGGGGCTGTGTTTGACTTGAGAACCAGAGCGCCCATGTTGGTCAGCATTATCTTAATTGAGCACTATTGCTTGTTAGGGCATGATCTTGCAGGATGCCACCGTTAGCCCAACAGAGTGCCAGGGCAGCAGTGGAGCCGTTCCTCAGTCTGTCTTCTGAGGTCCAGACAGACCTCAACTGACTAACAGTGTCAGCAGGAGCTTGTGTATGGAGCTGTCTGCCAGGGACATGCCACATCACACAGTGCTGCCAACACCTTGCTTCTAGTTGGCTTGTCACTAATAATCTGGAACCTCATCTGATAACTAATATGTCGCTACTTAATATCAAACAATCTGAAAGCCACCTGAAATATTGCCATACTTACTAAGCAATATTCTTTTTTTTTTTTTTTTTTGAGACGGAGTCTCGCTCTGTCGCCCGGGCTGGAGTGCAGTGGCCTGATCTCAGCTCACTGCAAGCTCCGCCTCCCGGGTTTACACCATTCTCCTGCCTCAGCCTCCCGAGTAGCTGGGACTACAGACGCCCGCCACCTCGCCCGGCTAGTTTTTTGTTTTTTTATTGGGGCGGGGTTTTCCCGTGTTAGCCAGGATGGTCTCGATCTCCTGACCTCGTGATCCGCCCGTCTCGGCCTCCCAAAGTGCTGGGATTACAGGCTTGAGCCACTGCCCCCGGCCAGCAATATTCTTCTTTAATACAAACTGAAATCAAATATTCACAAAAGTCTGTTATGTTTTTTGTGGGGTGGTTATTTATTTATTTATTTATTTAAAGAGATGGGGTTTTGCCCACACTGATCTTGAACTCCTGGGCTCAAGCAACCCACCTGCCTTCGCCTTCCAAAGCGCTGGGATTACAGGCGTGAGCCACCACGCCCAACTTAAAAGTTTGTTATGTATGAAATCATGGAGAAAAATCACAGCACACCCAGGAAACTCACATGGGCCACATTATGCCAATACAGCAAACTAGAAACCAGCAACCAAAATAAAACACGTTTCTGAATAACTTTTGAGTGAAGGATAATCAGAACTGAAATTAGAAGCAATTTAGAAGGAAGTGGCAAGAAAAACATTATACACCAGATGCGGTTATAAAAATACTTAAGAGAAAGAGTGACTTCAGGTGAATTTATTAGAAATAAAGAGTAGGCCAGGTGCAGTGGCTCACACCTATAATCCCAGCACTTTGGGAGGCTTAGGCATGTGGCTACCTTGAGTCCAAGAGTCTGCGATCAGCCTAGGCAACGTAGTGAAATGTCCTCTCAACCAAAAATACAAAAATTAGCCAGGCGTGGTGGTGCATACCTGTAGTCCCATCTACTGGGGAGGCTGAGGTGGGAGGATCACCTGAACCCAGGAGGTCAAGGCTACAGTGAGCTGTAATCAACTCATGAAGCTAGAAGGAACATGATGAAAAAAGTAAAGACACTAGCAGGAGAAGGATTTTTTTTTTTTTTTTTTTTTTTTTAAAGACAGGGTCTTGCTCTGTTACCCAGACTAGAGTATAGTGGCACAGTCATAGCTCATCATAGCTCATCACAGCCTCGACTTCCTGGGCTCAAGTGATCCTCCCATCTTAGCCTCCAGAGTAGCTGGGACTATAGGCGTGCACCACCACCCTGGCTAATTTTTTTATTTTGTGGAGATGTGATCTTGTTTTGTTGCCCAGCTGGTCTTGAACTCCTGGGCTCAAGCGATCCTCCCGCCTCAACCTCTCGAAGTGCTGGGATTACAGGTATGAGCCATCATGCCCAGTTGAATATTTTTCTGTGTTAGTACGTGTAGCTCAACTTTCTCTTTTCTGTACTGTTCTCATCATGATGACTGGGTCATAAGATTTCACACCTGGGGCACAAGCTCCTTGGTTAATGTTCTCTTGTGGGTCACATCACACTTGCCTTGATGCAGTCAAAAGCTCATTGAGCTCTCATCCTGGCTGGGCCATTTAAAAGGTGTCAATTCTGCCTGCCAGGGTGCTGTGGCTCCAAGGTGACTGGTTTGTGTTTCCAGGCCATAATGAGCTGTGAGCTCCCTCATGGCTGCTGCTGATAGAAAACAAGGAGGAACTCGGTTCAAACTCCCGATTGCCCTGCGGTCACTCTTAGCAGGGCAGCTGTCTTCGGCTTTGCTCTGGGTCCTCAGTAGAGCCAGGCAGAGCCTCTGAGACAGCAGAGGACAGTCAGAAGTTGGCCACTTAGAAAGAGTTTGTGTTTGCAGGAACAATTTGGGACCTGGTGGTGTTTTCATAAATGTCCTGTTATGCCTGTTTTGTTATGTAGGTTTTTGTCTGATGAAAATAGTCTGGAGTATAAATATTACAAGCTGAAGTTGGCAGAAATGCAGCGGATGAGCCAGAATTTGCGAGGAGCCGACCAGAAGCCGACCTCGGCAGAGTGTGCGGTGCGGGCCATGCTGTATGCCCGGGCTGTCCGTAACCTCAAGAAGAAACTGCTTCCGTGGCAGCGGCGGGGGCTCCTCCATGCTCAAGGGCTCCGGGGCTGGAAGGCAAGGAGAATGACCACTGGGACCCAGACCCTCCTATCTTCAGGCACCAGGCTGAAACACCACGGCCGGCAGACTCCAGGCCTCTCACAGGCAAAACCATCCCTGCCAGACAGAAATGATGCTGCCAACAAGGACTGCCTGCCAGACCCAGTTGGACCCTCTCCTCAGGACCCCAGCTCAGAAGCCTCAGGTCCATCCCCCAAGCCAGCAGGAGTGGACATCTCTGAAGCACCTCAGACCTCTTTTCCCTGCCCATCTGCTGACAGTGGGTGCTCACTCCTGTCCCCCTCCTCTGGGCCCCAGTCCCTACTCTCCCATCTCCAAGGTCTCTCTAGAATTCGGCGGGCGGGGGGAGGTTGCAATCTAGGCAAGGCAGTGGATAAAAGCCCTAGGGACCTGGCCAAGACAAGTGCATGTGTTGGCACTTTCTCTCTTACTTTCTTGAGAGAGCTGCATGCAAGTCCTGCGGCTCCCTCCTCCTCTTCTGAGAGTGGAGCTGGCACGAGGTGCTGCCCCATGCCTCTGTGCTCCCTGACAGGGTTCTGCTGCTGGGGCCATGGGCAGTACATTACGTGAACTTGGGATCCCGAGTCCTGCTATATCCTGGCCTCTCTTGATAGTCCTCAGGGCTGCCTTGTTCTCTCATTCTGCCTCCTCATCCCCAGGGTCTCTACAGTTCCTGTTCTTGGGGTTGCACTGATTCCTCTGAATCGACTAACTTCACCCCTTCTGTTTCTTCTGTCACCTTAGCTGTTTCCTTCTCTCTGTACCACAGGCCTGCTCTCTGGCCAGTGCTTCCTACTCAGCACTAAGTAGGAAGGAGAGGACAAAAAAGTGTCCACAACGGCCGCATTCTCTAGGTGTTGCTGTGTCATGAGCCATTCCAAACTGTGGCTTAAAACAGGAGGCATCAGCCGGGCATGGTGGCTCACTTGTAATCCCAGCACTTTGGGAGGTCAAGGCGGGCGGATTGCCTGAGCTCAGGAGTTCGCAACCAGCCTGGGCAACATGGTGAAACCCCATCTCTACTAAAGATACCAAAAATTAGCCAGGCATAGTGGTGCGTGCCTGTAGTCCTAGCTACTCAGGAGGCTGAGGCAGGAGAATCGCTTGAACCCAGGAGGCGGAGGTTGCAGTGAGCCAAGATCTCGCCACTGCACTCCAGCCTGGGCGACAGAGCAAGACTCCGTCTCAGAAAAAAAAAAAAAAAAAATCCCGGAGGCATCCAGTATTGTGAATTTGCCAGTGGCTGGGTCGTCTGCTGAGCTAGCCCACACATGTATCTGCGATCAGCGGCAGGTGTCCAGGCTGTCAGCTGAGATGATGGTATGGCTGGGCCACGTGCCTGTCATCCCCTCAGCAGCCAGCCCATGTTTGTTCACCTGGCAGTTGGGGTTGGGGCTCCAGGAGAGACAGCAGAAGTACTCGAGTCCTCCAAGGCCCAGGCTTGGAACTGGCAACAGGCTTTTCCACCACATGCTATAGCCGATTTGAGTCCCAAGACCAGCCCTGATTCGAGTGGGGGATACACAGAGTTCACTTGGTGACAAGGAGTCTGCATGTGGCAAAGGGCAAGGCTACAGGGAGGGGACACGCAGGCCATCTTTATAATCAGCCTCCACAACCTTGCAGTGTTTACACGGGGAGCAGCAGCTCAGGAGTCATGCCTGACAGGTGCTTTATGTTTTGTAGTTGACATGAAGACAATGGAGACTGCAGAGAAACTGGCTAGATTTGTTGCTCAGGTGGGACCAGAGATCGAACAATTCAGCATAGAAAACAGCACCGATAACCCTGACCTGTGGTACGTACCCCCCGGGTCTCATCACACCTTTTTCTTTTTCAAAGAGAGAAAGTCTAAGGATGTCGCTCAGGCTGGATTCAAATTCCTGGGCTCAAGTGATCCTCCTGTTTCAGCCTCCGGAGTAGCTGGGACCACAGGTGTGCTCCACTGCAACTGGACATTACACCCTTTAGATTTGAGTGTGTTCATGCCACAAACATGTCCTGAGCCAGCCCACAGCCTGGCCAATGCATCCGTACCATGGGGGTTACACCCGGAGTAAGTCATGACTTCACTTCAGCTGAGCCAGGGGCTTGAGGGAGAAAGATCTGTTCTGATCACCTGAGTTCAGGAGTTCAAGAGCAGCCTGACCAACATGCTAAAACCCCATCTCTACTAAAATACAAAAATTAGCCGGACATGGTGGCAAGCACCTGTAATCCCAGCTGCTCAGGAAGCTGAGGCATGAGAATTGCTTAAACCCAGGAGGCAGAGGTTTCAGTGAGCTGAGATTGAGCCACTGCACTCCATCCTGGGCATCAGAGCGAGACTTCATCTCAAAAAAAAAAAAAAAAGGCCAGGCGCAGTGTCTCATGTTTGTAATCCCAGCACTTTGGGAGACTGAGGTGGATGGATCATGAGGTCAGGCATTCGAGACCAGCCTTGCCAACATAGTGAAACCCCGTCTCTATACTAAAAATTAAAAAAAATTAGCCAGGCATAGTGGTGGGTGCCTGTAATTCCAGCTACTCAGGAGGCTGAGGCAGGAGAATTGCTTGAACCTGGGAGGCAGAGGTTGCAGTGAACCGAGATCGCACCATTGCACTCCAACTTGGGCAACAAGAGTGAAACTCCATCTCAAAAAAAAAAAAAAAAAATCTGTTCTAGGGGACCTGCTCTTCTGGGGCATCAGGAAAAGCCTCCCCAGAGTGACATTTAATTTGCATCCAAAGGCTAAATAGGAGTTGGCCAGGGGAGGGGAGAGAGGTGAGGATTTGCTGCTCACTGCATGATAGTAGTGCTAGTCGGCTCTTGCCCAGGTCTGGACAGGAGGCACTTCTACATGGGAATAACATGGCATGCTCATGCTGGGAGCAGGTACCTTTGCCCTCTCCATTCCTCGGATAGATGGAGCTCTGCTCAAAAGCACATAGCCCGTAGGCAAGAAAACCTCGGCTAGAAGCCAGCACTGCCCCTGGGATTTTTCCCTGGGGTGATGTGAGATGCCCCCTCCAGAGAAAAGCTACCAGTGGGAGGCACCCATCTTCCATTACTGAGCCAGGACCCTACTGAGGGGGCTCTCAACTCCTCGTGCTGGTCCCAGCTTGTTGGACAGTCATGCCTTCGTCCAATTAAAAATACAGTTGAAAACGTGCATTTCTCAGCGCATTTATGGAATTCAGTGGTGACAGAACATACTCTTTCAACTTGTTTGGGACCTGATTGCACGAGCCAAGCCCTATTCCCCTCCGCAGCCTTGGCTTATGACTGGGTCCTGCACTGAGGTACCATCCGCCTTGTGGGGCACCAACCACCTACAGACGGGAGGCCTGACCAGGCTTACAGTCAGGTTCTGCCTTTTACAGACAGTGGTGGCCTTGGGGAGCTGCTGGGCCCTGTAGACCTTGGGGTCGGGCCTGTCCACTGTGTATGTGGGGTTTCCCCTGGCAGTGTTGGATAAGGAGGACAGCTCAGTGCAGGGCAGCTGGGGTTATCCCATCAGTCCTTTTTTCTTTTTTTTTTTTCCAATGAAAAGTACAGTTTAAAGGAGAATTTTGCATTAGCCTGGGTACTTGGGCTGTTGGGTTTTGGGTGATTCCTCCCCATCTGTGACAGCCTTTTCTGAGCAGTGTCCTTCAGAGTACTCTGTCCTGTCCTTCCCTGGAGGGAGAGCCCTGGATCCTGACCACGATACTGGGCAGGGTGTTGGACGCTATCCAGCCATGCTTGTAAATGGGCCAAGATGACTTTGTGTTTCTTTTGCCTTTAGAAAAATTTTAATTCTAATGTGCTCAAGCTCATTGAGTTAATGCATTTTGTGGGTGTGGTTATGTTATAAAGATGTCGGCCGGGCGCGGTGGCTCAAGCCTGTAATCCCAGCTACTCAGGAGGCTGAGGCTGGAGAATCGCTTGAATCCAGGAG
>NW_012120265.1:3201214-3206189 GCF_000951035.1 Colobus angolensis palliatus | reverse complement strand
AACTCCTGACCTCAGGTGATCCTCCTGCCTCAGCCTCCCAAAATGTGCTGGGAGGCATGAGCCACCATGCCCAGCCCAGATTCATTTGTTTCTGCTGATATTTGGTTTATGTGTGCGTGTGTATGTGTGTGTTGTGTGTGTTATGCCTGGTATAGTGGCATTTGCCTGTGGTCCCACCTACTTGGGTGGGTGATGTAGGAAGATTTCTTGAACCCGGGAGTTTGAGGCTGCAGTGAGCTGTTATCACACTAGAGCTGTTACCACTGCACTCTAGCCTGGACAAGAGTGAGACTCCATCTCTAAAAATGTATAATAATAAGTAATTATAAAGCTGTCCAGCTTTTCCAATACCATTCTTTGAAAGACCACCCCTTTTTCGCAGTAGTTTGAGAGGCTACCTTAATCAAATGCTGGGTTTCTGGTCTTTCTATTCTGTTCCTTTGGTCTGTCTTATGGACTACTATGCTGTTTAACTCTAGAGGCTTTGGGGCATTTTGTAGTGTTTGGTGGGGCTGGAACCCCTTATGAGTCTTGTTTGGAGTTTTCCCAGATACTTTTACATATTATTTTTCTTTATGAACTTTAGAACCATCTTGTCCTGATTCAGAACAGAGTTTTATTGGGATATATTAATATGCTAATTGGGGAGACTTGGCACATTTATGAGGTTGAGTTGCCTTATGAGGGCCATTTTTCCTTTGGTCCAAGTGGACTTTGGTACTTTCAGGAGTGTTTTAAGTTTCTCACACCAGCCACAGCTTCATAGCTGTGGTTACAAGTCAAAGTGGCCACCAGACCCCTGAGGCACAGAGAGGCCTCATCTCCACGCCCACATAGCTGGACCTCAGGCCCCAAGTGGGAAGTGCTAGGGGTGAGGAGCCTTCTCTGGGGGCACCTTACAGCTCCATGGTGTACATGTTCCAGCAGTAACTGTGCAGTGCCTCCTGGCGTCTCTCCATGCTTCTCATATCTGGGAGGAACCAGAGTCAAAATGGGCACGTGGAGGCCCAGAGAGGCCAGTGATGTAACCAGAAAGGGTGAGATGGGTCTTAGGCCAGATTTCTATTCCAGCATTTTCCAAGGCCCTGCATACCTTATTCATCTCCCTCTCTCCCCTGGAAAGTAGTTATGCTCCTTGAATTCTAGCTCCTTATTAAGTTACTAGTACTCTTCAAATTTTCTGTCATTGAGAGGCTGCACCATCAAGCTATAGCCGCGTAGAGAGCGGTCAGGTTATTCTTTCCCTTGTCCCACCTCCAGCTTCCTTGGATCAATCCCAGCAGTTTCAGCAAATAAAAATGTTGAGAGATTCCATCTGGTAACCTAAGGTATTTCCTCTGTGCCCCAGGTTTCTACATGACCAAAATAGTTCTGCTTTCAAATTCTATCGAAAGAAAGTGTTTGAACTATGTCCATCAATTTGTTTCCCATCATCTCCGCACAACCTTCACACTGGTGGTGGTGACACTGCGGGTTCTCAGGAGAGCCCCGTGGACCTCATGGAAGGGGAAGGAGAGTGTGAAGATGAGCCCCCTCCGCAGGAGGCTGAGCTGGAGAGCCCAGAGGTGATGCCTGAGGAGGAGGATGAGGACGATGAGGATGGCGGAGAGGAGGCCCCTGCTCCCAGAGGGGCGGGCAAGTCTGAGGGCAGCACCCCTGCCGATGGCCTTCCCAGTGAGGCTGCTGAGGACGACCTGGCTGGAACACCTGCCCTGTCACAGGCCACCTCAGGTAGCTGCTTCCCCCGGAAGAGGATCAGCAGCAAGTCGTTGAAGGTTGGCATGATTCCAGCTCCCAAGAGAGTGTGTCTCATCCAGGAGCCAAAAGGTGAGTGCCTGCCTGTCAGCACAGCTGCCTCCAGCACAGTTCTTGGTTGGTGGGCTGTGAGAGTTAGAAGAGACAGTTGGAGACATTTTAATCCTAAAGAGTTTTGTGCACCACTCTAAAATGTGAACCGACACTCATGTTTCCCGATGGTCTGAAGGCATTGCTCTAAAGACATGTTTCCTTGCTGCCCTGTGGCTTCTGGCAGCTGTGCCGACAGGTTGCTGCTGGACATTTCCCTGATTGCCTGGATTCAGGTCGGGGCTTCCCCACCTGTGGAGGGGTGGGCCTGGGTCATCTCAGCTGTTTTCCTGCCTGTGACTTTGTCAGCTGAGGACCCTTCTGAGCCCCTGGAAGGCCCAGGGTGCTGATAAGCTGCTTCATGTCATGACAGTGAGATGGGAACAGAGCAAGGGTGGTCCCAGGCAGTGGTCAGTGGGACCTGCCTCAGCCGTGGGAGGCCATCTCCTGCTCTCCTGTGGGGAGGTTCCGGGTTCTTGAGGTGTAATTTACCAGCAGTGAAACACACCCTTTTCAGGTGGACCATTTGAGTTTTGTTGACTGTGCAGAGGCGAGACCCCACCAATATAGCAGAGCTAAAGCCTGTTCCCAGAACAGGTCTCTTGTCCCATTGCAGTCCCCTGCCCCATTCAGCCCCAGCAACCACTGACTGTTTTCCGAGACCCAGGTATTCTACCTTCCCTAGTCTGTCAGTACATGGAATTGCATCGCATGTGGCCTTTTGATGGGCAGGCCGTGGCCCAGATGACTCCTGTGCCCCCCGTGCCCTCCAAACTATCTCCCCACAGTCAGACCTGGACCGTGCTTTCACATGGGACTTCTGCTGCAAAACCTGTGTGTGAAGTTGTAGTGAATGGTGCCCCATTGTGGGACTGTGTTAAACAGTCACCTGTGTGTTCTACATCATTCAGACAGTCACATTTACAGGTGACAGTGGCCTTATGGTTTTGCCTGCTTTGGAATAGTCCTCATGTTTTGTGTTTGAAAACCTTGGTGTTGCAGTGAAATGCTAACCATTCTACTATAACCATCTACTATTACCATCGTTCAAAACTTCAAAACTTCTCGTGGGTCGGGCGCAGTGACTCGTGCCTATAATCCCAGCTTAGCGCGGCTGAGGCAGGAGTATTGCTTGAGCCCGGGAGTTTGAGAACAGCCTGGGCAAGATGGCCAGACCTCGTCTTTACAAGAAAAAAAAAAATTTAATGTAAAAAAAGTGAAGTAAATAATTAAACTTGTCATGGATGGCGGGTAGTGTATCAGAGTGCTTGTTATGTGTGCTCTTCTTGGTGGAGTTTTTTATTTCTGTTTTAGAAGCTCTCAGTTCTTTTGGTAGTTGATGAGATAAAACCAGACCTGCACCGGGTTGTACTGGCTCACGCCTGTAATCCCAGCAATTTGGGAGACCGAGGCGGGAGTTTGAGACCAGCCTGACCAACATGGAGATACCCTGTTTCTACTAAAAATACCGAATTAGCCAGGCGTGGTGGTTCATGCTTGTAATCCCAGCTACTCGGGAGGCTGACGCAGGAGAATCTCTTGAACCTGGGAGGTGAAGGTTGGCGTGAGCCGAGATCATGCCACTGCACTCCAGCCTAGGCAACAAGAGTGAAACTCCATCTCAAAAAAAAAAAAAAAAAAAAAAAAACCAGACTTGCTAATCTCCCTTTCATAAAAAAATAAAATAAAATAATATGATTTGGTCCTCTATATGAGAAGCATGGTTGTTTTTTACTAGAAAGTTTTAGGCAGACTTTAATTCTTTTTTTTGAGATGGAGTCTTGCTCTTGTTGTCCAGGCTGGAGTGCAGTGGCGCAATCTCAGCTCACTGCAACCTCTGCCTCCTGAGTTCAAGTTATTCTCCTGCCTCAGCCTCCTGAGTAGCTGGGATTACAGGAGCTCACCACCATGCCTGTCTAATTTTTGTACTTTTAGTAGAGACGGGGTTTCGCCATGTTGGCCATGCTGGTCTTGAACTCCTGACCTCGGGTGATCTACCCGCCTCGGCCTCCCAAAGCGATGGGATTACAGGCATGAGCCACTGTGCCTGGCCCAGACTAATTATTTCCCAGTGAATTAGCTACAGATAAACTAGAAGGGTGTAGTATCACAAATAGTTGGTACACGAATATTTCTGTAGTCATGGAAAATAATCCATGTATTGGATCCTTTGTTATAAATGTGGGGACTCTTAGGTTTGAATAGACTTTCCAAAAGCGAGGCACCCCTCAAGTGAACCCTTCACTATGGCCCAAGCTGCCTTCCGCCTTCCCTGAGTGTGTCCCGCCTCTGCTCACTCCAGGGGTCATACATGTTCATTCCTGAGAAGAGCTGGGGCACAGCTGGGGCTTAGGCCCATGCAGGGCCTAAGACACCTTCTGTCGTCAGAGAACTGTTAGCCAAAATAGACTGCAAGATCTTCAGTCTCTAAGTAATGTAGGGAAAGCACGTGTATGTATGTGTATGTGTCTCTTTCTTTTGTCTTCTAGTCCATGAACCAGTTCGAATTGCCTATGACAGGCCTCGGGGTCGTCCCATGTCCAAAAAGAAGGTGAGCTTAATCATTTGTAGTCCTCACTCAAAGTATAGTTGGTTAGAATTTGTTGGAGTTCCAATGGAAGCTGCAGCTTGTGATTAAGCTATGCTGACATTTCAAACTGAGGTATTAATGTGTAAAGCACAACAGAGACTTTTCTCTTGGGAGGACTTTTGAAAACTGTTTTGCCTTTGTCCAAAGCATAGACTAGTGATTCATCTGTGTAATGGATAGTTGAGATCCCTGTAATGGATGCAGTGGGATCTGAGAGATAAACGAGATAGTGTCTTGGCCCTGTAAGAAGTTCAAGCTAGGCCAGGTGTGGTGGCTCACGCCTGTAATCCCAGAACTTTGGGTGGCAGGGGCAGGCAGATCACAAGGTCAGGAGATTGAGACCATCTTGGCTAACACGGTGAAACCCCGTCTGTACCAAAAATACAAAAAATTAGCTGGGCGTGGTGGTTGGCGCCTGTACTCCCAGCCACTCGGGAAGCTGAGGCGGAAGAATGGCGTGAACCTAGGAGGCAGAGCTTGCAGCGAGCCGAGATCGTGCCACTGCATTCCAGCCTGGGCGACAGAGCGAGACTATCTCAA
>NW_012120265.1:3198215-3200574 GCF_000951035.1 Colobus angolensis palliatus | reverse complement strand
CGGGAGGCGGAGCTTGCAGTGAGCTGAGATCCGGCCACTGCACTCCAGTCTGGGCGACAGAGAGAGACTCCGTCTCAAAAAAAAAAAGATCTATGTCTCCTCCTGGTCTCCTTAAAAAATAAAACGTAAAAACGTTCAAGCTGGAACGTTCACTGGAAGTGTGGTGAAGAGAGTGCACTAATCTGCTAGTAAACAGAGCATGGTGTGTGCCGTCAGCACCTCCTATGTGCCAGATCCTGATTGTCCACCTGGAGGCAGCAGCGAGCAGGGCCAACAGTGAAAGAGAAATGGATGAGGTGGTCCTGGGGATGCTGTGGGCAAAGAGAAGCAGGTCAAGGAGAGGGAGAATAAGGTGGGATCTAGGGGATGCCGCTGAATTGGGAAAGCCAAGGGAGGTCTCTCTTGCAGATGATGTTGGCACAAGCCTGGAGGAGCTGAGGAGAAACAGTGTGGAGATCTGAGAAGGGCACAGCCTCAGCAGAGAGTCTGGGGCAGCAAGAGGCCTTTGTGGCAGCAGAGGAATCGGGGGTGGTCACACAGGACCTCAACAGATGTTAACGCTGTGGCCCTTTCTCAGGGAAGGGAGGGTCCCTCCGGGACCTGTGGCGGACGTGGCCACTAGGGTGGAGAGCAGCCTGTGGGTGGGAAGCAGGAGGAGGCTCAAACTTAAGACAGTTGGACCAGGGCATGAGGAGCAATGAGAAGGAGTGAAGATGGAGTGGGTGACACCTGCTTGTGGGCTGGGTGTGCAAAAGCCAGGAGTGCAGGTGATGCCTGGGTAGTCAGCTTGGGCAGAAGAGGGACACAACTACCATTCACTGACCTGGAGGCAGGTTATAAAAGGGGGCAGATACACTCCAGATGGCCTGGGGGACACAGTACTGGGGGCAGGCAGGGTCACCTGGGACACATGTGGAGAGACTTCACCGGTCCTTCATGGTCAGGGAGGAGGGTGGGGAGCCAGGCCAGGTCGCTCTGCTGGTGTCAGGCAATGCCATGTTGCGTCCAACCCCTTCCGAGTGACCTAGGTCAGTCTGACCCCAATTATGGCAGGAAGGAGGAACCTTCCTGAGTCCAGAGCTCATGGTCCTGACTGATGTGCCAGGTTTTAGGCTGAGCTGACATCTGGTGTCCGTTTGTGTGGCCTGGATAAGGGCATGGCCACATGAGGGCACAGCAGGGCCTTGGTGTCAGGCACAGCTATACTATAGCCCAGCCCTGCCACCAAGTAGTTTTATAACCTTGGCATGTAACCCCCGAGCCACGGGTTTGTCTGTAAAATGGGATGGCCACACCTACCCAGCAGGTAGGAGGTACGGTGAGGATTAAACTGAACAAGGTTCCTGGTGGGTGTCCTGCACGTGCTGCTCTCTCCTTGGGACTCTGCACCTGTCCTCCTTTCTGCCAGTGACTGAAGGGAGGCCGTGGTGGCTGCAGCTCTCCTCTGCACGCTTCCGCCTCGCCCACAGGGCTTGGCTTTCCTCCAGCTGTCCAGGAAACCGCCATCATGATTGTTCAACACAGATTTGAACATTCACGAAGAAACTTCCAGGCTGAGCCAACCCCTCTTGCGCTGCACCTCCAAGCAGCCATCCTGAAAGGGAAAAGAGTGCAGACCTGCCATTTGGGGACCCCTGTGTCCCGCCATGACCAGCATTTCCCCTTCCTTCCCTACCCGTCACCCCAGGGCCCAGGTCGTGCACAGTTCTCAGGAGGGCCTGATGGATGCCCTGTTTCTCATCTCATCCGGTGGGTTCTGTCACCTCTTTTCTCCAGGCCACTTTCTCATGGCAGGGGGCCCCCCAGTATAGCAGGTCCTGTGTGATGTCCCCTGGCTTGCAGAGGTGTCTCTTTACTGTTAGTGCCCCTCTTCCTGTCCCAGCCCACAGCATAGCTCCTCCCTTCATACCTTCCCTCCTTAACTGCCCTGCAGAGAAACTTATTCCCACACCACCTCACCAAGACCACCTCATGCCATTATGGAGGAGCCGCCTGCATCCAGTAACTCACACATACAGGATACACACACGTGGACACATATGCACACACACACATGCATACACACACAGCTACTTCATATAATACCCTCGGAGATGCGTCTGAAGAAGACAAAGGGAATTTCCCTCCGCCTTTGAAGGTCCAAGTCTAAGCCTATTGAAATGAACTGACAATAGGAAGATTAACAGGATAAAAAATGGTATGCAGTCCAGGTGCACCTGTAATCCCTGGACTTTGGAAGGCCAAGGCAGGAGGATCGCTTGAGCCCGGGAGTTCAGGACTGCAGTGAGCCATGATGGAACCGCTGCACTCCAGCCTGGGTGACAGAGCAAGATCCTGTCTCAAAACAAAAAAGTTATAC
>NW_012120265.1:3196101-3197255 GCF_000951035.1 Colobus angolensis palliatus | reverse complement strand
CTGCAACCTCTGCCTCCCAGATTCAAGGAATTTTCCTGCCTCAGCCTCCTGAGTAGCTGGGATTGCAGGCGTGCACTACCACACTGGGCTAATTTTTGTATTTTTAGTAGAGATGGGGTTTCACCATATTGGTCAGGCTGGTCTCAAACTCTTGACGTCGTGATCCACGCACCTCGGCCTCCCAAAGTGCTGGGACTACAGGCGTGAGCCACCACGCCCAGCCTTGGGTTATCCGTTTCTGATCCCCTATGTCTTGCTGCCTGTTGAGTTCTTGGCACCTCTCCAGGTTGCTTTGTCCCTTTCTAGGGTGAGAACACTGAGGCCCCAGGAGCTCCAGGGGCCCAGGCCTTCCTTATGGGAGCAGTTGCTCTCTTCTCCCTCCCTCCCTCCTGACCTGAGGCCCTGCACTCTCCCTTCTCCCTTCCCTCTCCCAACCCCTGCCTGCCCCAGGCTTAGCCTTTTCTGCCTTGTCTCCAAGCTCCTTTGTCTCTGGAGTGCCTCCCCCTTGCACCCCTAACGTTAGGGAAGCTGATTCCTGGGCACCTCAATGCAGATGGCAAGGGGGGGATTTGTATTTTGGTTGAATTGTACCTCGTGACGCCTGCATGACATGATGGGGCAGGTTGCTAAGCGGATGAGGGCTGACTGCCCAAGGACCTGAGCTCACAGCATTCAGCACGCCCTTCTCACCCTGCTTCCCATGCCCAGGGTCATCTAACCCTCTCCCAGCCACTCCCACCTGTCCCCTGCTCAGACCCCCAGCACCAGCCTCCATGATCCTCCTCAGCACCTTCCTCCCTCCCTCTCAAGAGCAAATGAACCCTCGCAGCCTCCTCAGGTAGTTCAGTAAATGCCTTAAAGAAATACATCAGCCAGGCGCAGTGGCTCATGCCTGTAATCCTAGCACTTTGTAAGGCTGAGGCGGGCAGATCAGCCAAGGTCAGGAGTTCGATCAAGACCAGCGTGGCTAACATGGCGAAACCCCATCTCTACTAAAAGTACAAAAATAGTCGGGCGTGGTGGCACACGCCTGTAATCGCAGCTACTCGGGAGGCTGAGGCAGGAGAATCACTTGAACCCAGGAGGCGGAGGTTACAGTGAGTTGAGATTGCATCCCTGCACTCCAGCCTGGGTGACAGAGCAAGATCCTGTCT
>NW_012120265.1:3180160-3195699 GCF_000951035.1 Colobus angolensis palliatus | reverse complement strand
AAAAAGAAAGAAATAATAATAATAAAAGCTGGGTGCAGTGGTTCACACCTGTAGTTCCAGTTAATGGGGAGACTGAGGTGGGAGAATCACTTAAAATCGGGAATTCGAGACCAGCCTGGGCAACATAGCGAGACTCTATATTTAAAAAAAACACAGACAAGTTTTGTTTTTTGTTTTTTTTAGACAGAGTCTTATTCTGTTGCCCAGGCTGGAATGCAGTGGCGCGATCTCGGCTCAGTGCAACCTCCGCCTCCCAGGTTCAAGTGATTCTCATGCCTCTACCTCCCAAATAGCTGGGATTACAGATACCCGCCACCACGCCTGGCTAATTTTTGTATTTTAGTAGAGACAGGGTTTTGCCAGGTTGGCCAGGCTGGTCTCAAACTCCTGACCTCAAGTGATCCACCCACCTTGGCCTTCCAAAGTGCTGAGATTAAAGGCATGAGCCACTGCACCCAGCCCACCCACACAAGTTTGTGAAGAGCCAAGGAATACATGGCAAGGTCTTGGACTGCCCAGCTAGGCTCTCACACAGCAGTGTGTCATGAATATTCATGAGTGAATAGAAATTCCTTCTGCTAGATCCCTGTAGGCTCCTCCTCCAGAGGCCCCAGGGCCCTGTCTGTCCCCAGATCTCCATCTAGTGGCTCAGAGAATGCTGCACTTCCCCACCACCCACAGGACCCATCACAGCTGTACTAGCTCTCAGTGAGGTCTGCTCTGAGCTAGACCTCACACAGACTCCAGTGTCCAAGTAGAACTCAGTCCCTAGGACAGACAGACAAGGCAGTCAGGGATTGAATGAAGCACTGAGGGAGGGGTATGTTGAGGTGCTTCAGGGAGGGTACTGCCAGCCAGTTCTCAACCACTGTCTGGCCCCCATTCTACCTCCAGACCTATGCCCTGGTGCCCCCCACTCTTCCTGGGCTGCGCCCTGTGGTTGTCACAGGGCCACCCTTCTTTATCCAGGGCTCCGCTGAGGGCCATCCTACTGACACCTTGACCCCGGGACTGGCCATTCCCTTACCCAGTTTTCCTCACAGTATTGGCACCAGGGTTATAGTGGTGGCTGAGAGGCAGGACTGACCTCAGGCCAGTAACCTCTGACTTAGAAGTTCCATCCCACCCAGGGATGTTGCAGAGAACTGGGAAAGTGACCGGAGCTTGAGCCTGAGCATCTGTAGAGTCAGGAGAGCATTTGGGGGTGAGGGGCTCCAGGCACTGCCTAGGGCAGACCCTTGATCCAGGCACCTCCCTGTGGCCCACATGCCTGGACTCCTCTCTCTCCTCAGAAACCCAAGGACTTGGACTTCGCCCAGCAGAAGCTGACCGATAAGAACCTGGGCTTCCAGATGCTGCAGAAGATGGGCTGGAAGGAGGGCCATGGCCTGGGCTCCCTCGGAAAGGGCATCCGGGAGCCAGTCAGCGTGTACGCAGCAGGCAGCCTGGGGTGGGAGTGGGTGGGGCCTCAGTCCTTCCACCTGCAGCCTGACCTTGTCTCCCTCATGCCCAAGATGACTTACAGCTGGCAGTTGATTTTTGTTTTTTAAACAAAAGGGGTCTTCAGATGAGAAGCTGATCATTTACATATGCAGGTGTTTACAGGGCTCCTTTCTGTCCTGGTGTAGATTTTTTAACCAGCTTGTTGGCCCTGGTCATTTTGTCCTCATTTGTTATCATCATAAAGCTAAGTGGTATTTCTGTGTAGTTTTGGCCTGGAACCACTTTTCCCATTCCCAGGAACCCATAGCCGGGCCAGCCAGGGTCCCGAACACAGGCCCAAAGTTTATTAAACCCCAATCGTAACATCCAGCAGGCATTTCATTTAATCCTGAGTTTAGTCCCTGCTGGGTAAGGCATTCCGAGGTAACCAGGGCCCTCTGGGCACCCCCTCAAAAGCCAGCTCTTCTTCGAGGGTGAGTACTCCTTGTTTCCACTGTGAGTCGTGTCTTGATTTTCCCTCTCTTTGATGTCTCAGTGTGTGTCCCAAACACCTGCATCTCGTGGAGTGTTTGTGCCCATGCCCAGTTCCTGGCATGCCAGGCCCTGGGCTCAGGTGCACAACTGACTCTCTTTTTCACTCCTTAGGGGAACCCCCTCGGAAGGGGAAGGGTTGGGTGCTGACGGGCAGGAGCACAAAGAAGACACATTCGATGTGTTCCGGCAGAGGATGATGCAGATGTACAGACACAAGCGGGCCAACAAATAGGTATGTTTACAGGCCAGTGCATAAGGCCCTCCGCCCTCACCGGCGTGCTGGTATGCAGAGAAATTCCCCCAACAAAGTTGATATTCCCTGTTCCCCCAAAAATGCCACACACAAAAAAATCACAAAATTCTGTGAGGTAAACAAAAGGGTCTCTGGATGCGGATATGCCCCATTCTTACCTTCCAGGTTTGCTGAAGGAGCAAACCTCATGTTGGCCAAGGGCAACTGCACGTGGCCTGCCTGGTGCCCTGGCTGTGAGCCCCTCGAGGCCTCTAGGCCAGGCTCCGTGAATGTGCGCGTGGAAATAGGCCACGCCTGTCTCTTCTCTTGCTCAAGTTTTCTCTCACAGATGAGGGTCACCTACCCCATAACATGACCAGCAAACGGACTGTTCCTAGTCCAGAGGGCCTTGCCATCATGCAAGTGGAAGGGCGACTGTGACAGCCACCACCACAGAGGATGGCAGTTAGCTGTGTCCCTTTGTGAGGGTCTTCAAATCCTTTTCCTTCTGCAGGGCCTTGGGCCTGTAAATATCCTCATCTTTCTACTCTTTTTTTTTAGTTGTCCCTCTCACCTAATTTCCAACTCAGTTTTGAACAAAATCGTTCTCTTCCTAAATAGATCAAAACCACTGATGAGAAAGATAAGCCTTGAAGCAGGAATTGCCCTTAAAACATCATCCCTGCCCTGGATCGGCCTGGAGCCAGTGCCCGAGTACGGTTTGGTGTGTACATGAAAACAAACGTCTCTGCAGTCTCTGGGGCGGAGGTTTCGCTGGCTTTTCTTTCTCTCAAAGAAAAAACATGCACCATTTTCAATGTGCTTTTGCCTCTCCTCTCTGTTCACATGCTTTTAGCAGCAAGTCCCCTCCAAATCTGTCTTGGTTCCCCTTCAGAAGGTGGCGCTGCCCCCGAAAGGCACCTCAGCCTGTGAGTGCTGAGGAACCAGCTCCTCTGGCTGGTTTTCCAGTTGGACTGGCCATTGCTCTCCAGAAGTGCTCTGTTAGCAAACGTGATGTGGAAACGATCACAGATGGTGTTTTCTCGTTGTTCTCCAGAATTTATACGGGGGAGACAAGTCGGTAATTACCAAGTCTGCGCTCGGGTACCAAAGCCCTGAAGCTCTCTGAACAGTTGCCATACTTGAGTTGATGAATGTGTTATTCATGATGTCTCATCTCTTCAGTGCATCTTGAGAGACTTAATGAAATTTTAGCAACAGTACAGAATAGCTCTATCAGGTGGGGAGTAATCATTAAACAGATGAAATCGGCCCCAGATTTACATGTCTCTTTAGAATCCACAGTGTAAGCAAACTACAGTTACAAAAGGATGGGGGTTGTAAACTCTCTGACACTCTGCACTTTTCTCACGTGTGACATCGTCAAGTGCTGTCTTATTACAGCCTTTTTAAGGAAAGGCAGGCTCCCTCTGGGGTGGGCTCTGCAGCTGCTCTATTTCCAGGCGTGTGATCGCTGCCACTCTACAGATTCCCCAGCAGTCTGCTGTGTGTAACTCCACTCAGTTCTCCACTCATTCTTCCTCGTGAAGCAGGAGCATTAAAGTTTTAAGTATGGGCAAAAATCTGGAAAACTTAGGATCCTCCTGACACCCTGGGATTAGGGGACACAGCAGTGGCTAGGGCATCAGCCACAGAACTGAGTGGGAAATGCCACTTGTATTGGCTGTAAAGAAATCCTGGCTTGCTTTAAGCCACAGACTTCCTAGGCTGTGGTCCGAGGTCCTTGTCTGCCTGGTCCCTGTCACCTTGCAGTGCCACCACCCCCAGGGGCTCTGCTTGCTTCCAGTGGCTTCTGTAGCTTTGGCAACTGGCAGATCTTTATGGCAGTAGAGGTGCCAGCATGGAGGATGGGGCTTGGGTTTATTACCCAACCCTCGAACGAACCAGCCTGTGGGGGCCTGGAGTAGAGCTGGTTTTGGGGAACCACAGGTGCGGGGGGTTCATCTTCTCCTTTCTCCTTCTCCTTTCCTGACTCCTCTGACAGCTTCCGTGTTGGCCGTGGGTCAGGTGAATGGATGGAGCTCCGAGCGAGGCTCGGCCCGCTGGCCCGAGCGAGGCACACACACCTACAGCATGGATCAAGCTCGCTCTCTCCAGCATCGCCCTGACCATTCCATGTGCTTTGTCCTAGCATGTTAATTCTTGACTTTCTCCACTTCATTTCACTAAAAAGTTAAATGCTTTAGGAATTTGTGGTGTGTGGCCACTGACCACCCCCCACCTCCTGCCGCTCCTCCAAGTTTGAGCTGAGATGGTTCTGTGAGTCCTTGGCAGGGGTCAGAGGGCACACCTCCTTGAACCTAGAAAGTTCCTACACTCTCAGAGGACGCCTCTCCTGTGGATTCAGCGCTGGGGCAGTGAAGGTGTCGGGAGCCAGCAGAGCACGGTGCGTGCTGCCAGCTGCCGGCCGGCCGGGATAGAGGAGATGCCACTGGCCCTCCGTGCCCCCAGCCCCTCCCTCTTAATCGAGGCTGCCCTTGCTGTCTGCAGAGGCCACTCTGCAGGATCCTCATGTCGCGCGTGACGTGTGGTGGCACAGCCGTGTCAAAGTCACAGTGTCTTTTCTGTCGTTCTAGTTCCAGGGTCACCCCCGAGAGGACAACAGGCATCTGGAAGTGCTCTCTCGCCACTCTGGGTGCTTACTGTCTCTGGCTTGTTTCCATCACTGGAAATCACTTAGAGAATTGTAGTGTTTTTGGTCCTTGATAAAGCCTAGAAGACATTCGTGATGTTACAAAATGGAAGTTTTCTTTTGTTTCTGTTTTTTAAGATCTAAGAAGTTGTGAATGTTGTTAATCATTTAGCCGTTGCAATAAATGTAGAGGAAATGCAGTGTGCCAGGGTCTCCATGGCTGTGTTTTTAAAATCAGATCAGTCACCAGCGCACGCAGATGGGAGTGCAGTGTAGAACCAGATGACGGCTGCCTCCCAGTACATGCCCTCCGCCGGCGTGGTGCTCCTCCCTCGGGCCCCTCCTGACTGGCTCACCCCACCCGAGGGACCTTGTGGCACTGTCACCAGGAAAGCCTGGAAGATGCCAGACAGCAGGAAGTGACCAAGCACCAGAGGGAGGGTGATTACCTTCTTGGGAGGCTGGGGAGGATAATTGGTACCGCCGAATACAGAAGCTGCCTTTGAGGGGTATCAGGGAAGTGGGAGCCATGCCCCTGCTGCCTACGACTCACCTGTGGCCACAGGGCTTTGCCCCATCATCCCAGGGCTGGATGGGATGGCAGTTCCAGCTACCAGAGTAAAACCATGGCCTGCCTGGGCCTCCCTCTGACTGAGGAGCTGCCTCTCTGTCATCGTCATACTCCCTGCTGTCCCTGGGTGCTACCAGCCTGCCCATGGTTCCTCTGCCAACAGCCCCTTGGCCCTCCAGGTGAGGAGGGGCGTGTAGAGGGCACAGCAGGGACCAAGCCAGCACCCAGGGGATCTGCAGGGGCCTCCGCCTGACCAAGGTGAGGAGGGGAGGAGCCAGACTGCACAGAGGGGGAAGGCGCTGTGCCCAGGGCAGGTGATGTAGGAAGGTCCCTGTGGGCAGCTTAGCGGGAGCCTTGAGACAAAGCCCTTAGGAAGCTGAGGCAAGACCTCCAACCTCACTTCTGCTGTGCCCCAGGGGAAGCTGTTTCCAGCCAACACCCTCACCCTGCCTTCATCTTAGCGATGTCTAATCACTAGCTTCAGTGGCACTCCCTGAGAAAGGCCAGAGCCTGCAGGGAAAATGTGGGGCTCACCTGCAGGGGGTGAGCAACTGCCAGGAATTTCTCTTCCATAGCGGAACCCCTCTTCCCCTAGCTCCTCTTAATACCGCCCTGAGGCCAGTCAGGGTGTTAGGAGACAGGAAAAGGGGTGGCCGTCAACCCAGGATGCCTGTCCTGGCGTTGACCCCAGGCAGGTCACTTGATCTCAGGCCTCAGTTTCCCCTCTGCAGACTGGGAAGGATCTCATTTGGAAGGTAAAATCTCCCCCGCTGCCTTGTACTAGATTGGTGCAAAAGTAATGGCAAAACCCGCAGTTTACTTTCCCACCAACCTAATAATTTAGGACTAACTGGAACCACAAGATTCCTCTCATGGCCTTTCTCCTCCCTGGTGCTTCCCTGGGGCAAGACAGGCAGAGGGCGCCAGTAGCAAAAACAAGGAGTGGCTTCAATCCAAGCCTTTGCAGTGCATGTATGCCCACGTACAGACATGCACGCATGCATGTTCAAGCAGCACCACGAGGACTTTTTCCTTGTAAAAGATGAAAAACCAAACCCAGATGTATGCAGAATGGAGCACAGAGGCTTTCTCCTCCCATAAGTCAAATGACAGGACACACCAAGGGTGCCACTCGCAGACAGCCATCCTCTCCCCACGGGCTGTCTCAGCAGTCTCCATGGCCCTTGGGAAAAGAGCAGGTGTTGGGTTGCCTTCGGAGGATATTCCACGTGCAAACGATCATAGGCACAATCGTGTTTTAGATAGAACCTTTAAAATGCAAATTATACTTCAAGTTCTATTCTGCTCCCTGCTTTTTTTCACTTAAAAAATTTCTGAGGCTGGGCACGGTGGCTCACGCCTGTAATCCCAGCACTTTGGGAGGCCGAGGCGGGCAGATCACCTGAGGTTGGGAGTTTAAGACCAGCCTGACCAACATGGAGAAACCCCATCTATACTAAAAATACAAAAATTAGCCAGGCGTGGTGACACATACCTGTAATCCCAGCTACTCGGGAGGCTGAGGCAGGAGAACCGCTTGAACCCCAGAGGCGGAGGTTTTGTTCAACAGAGATCACGCCACTGCACTCCAGCCTGGGCAACAAGAGTGACACCTAGTCTCAAAAAAAAGAAAAAAAAAAAATCTGAAGCTGTGTGTGGTAGCCCATGCTTGTAATCCCAGCTACTGGAGAGGCTAAGGTGGGAGGATACTTGAGTCCAGGACTGGAGGCTGTAGTGAGTTGAGATTACGCCACTGCACTCCAGCCTGGGCAACAAGAGTGACACCTAGTCTCAAAAAAAAGAAAAAAAAAAAATCTGAAGCTGTGTGTGGTAGCCCATGCTTGTAATCCCAGCTACTGGAGAGGCTAAGGTGGGAGGATACTTGAGTCCAGGACTGGAGGCTGTAGTGAGTTGAGATTACATCACAGTACTCTAGCCTGGGCAACCCTGTATCTAAGAATACAAACCTGAAATAAACTTACATATACATGTGTATATATGATGGTTTGTCATTTAGCTAACAGGGTCTCCACCCCTAGCCATTTGGGTTTTGGGCCCTACATCCTAGAATAGGCTTCTTTGTGGATAAAGTCCAGGAAATAGCATATGAGAACAAAGGGTCCTCCTGGGGGTCTCCTCACCTTGCTGCCTCCACACAGTTCATATGCCATCTAACTTTGGGGTGGCCCTGCTGATGCCCCAATTCCCTGGTTTCCCTGCCTCTTGGGGACAGTGGGGGCTGCAGTTCCTTCAGGTGTCTCCAGCAGGCACTGGCCCTTAGGCTGGGCTCCACTGCCAGCCTTACCCCCCAACCCCTGACCCCTTGGGATATGGACCTGACTGCTGACTCTCTCTACCTCTTCCAGGTCCCTCAACTCTGTCTCTGTTACCCACACCCTGTCACTGTCCCCACCTTAACAGTCCAGGAGCCTGTGGTAGTTTGGGGTCACCATGTTCCCTGAGGGGCCCGGCCAGGCCTCTCTCTCCCCTGTGTCCACATACTACCCCAGTGCCCACCCACGGTGGAGGGTGGTGTCTTGACGGCCAGAGATGTGCCAGCAACAGGGATGCTGTCACTGACCCTCTGCTCACAGTCAGTCCTCCCCCAGGTGGTCAAGCGGTGGGACCCTCCACGCCTCCATTTTCTCCAGTGAAATGCAGCCACCAGCTTGCAGGGTTAAATACATACGGTTACCCAGGACCTCTCTTAGAGGGTTCAGAGGGACTCGTCTTCTTACCGACTGATCTTTTCACATCCCACCCACTTGGGCCTCAGTTTTCCCTTGTGAGGATCCCCAAGCCCTTCTCAGCTCCCCCTGCCCACCCCTCCCGGGCCAGTCTGAGGGTGGGGTGGCCCCCAAACTCGACCACATTCCACAAAGGAGCTAACCAGGGAAAGAGGGATAAGTTGTCACGAAGTCCCCCCACCCCCATATGTTTGGGGGGGATTAATCCCCCCCAAGGGTTTGGGGGGGATTAATCCCCATCATATGTTTGGGAGATTAAGGGCTGGGCAGAGGTAGGAGCTGGGGATGATTGATGAATGCTGGGGCTGCAGCTTAGGCAACATAGCGAGACCCCACCTCTACAAAAAGAAATTTTTTATTAGCAGGGCATAATAGTCCCACCTGTAGTCCCAGCTACTCGGGAGGCTGAGGTTGGAGGATTGCTTGAGTCAAGGAGTTGGAGGCTGCAATGAGCTATGAATGCACCACTGCACCCCAGCCTGGACGACACAGCACGACCCTGTCGCCAACCCCCAGCACACACAAAAAAGAGAATTAAAGGAGCTCACAAAATTTCAACCTCAAGGCCCACAGCACAGACCATATACTGAGATAAATCTGATCGTCACTGGCCTCTCTGGACTCCAGTGCTCTCATCCAGGGAGGGTCAGCCCATTTCCCAATGGAAAAACTGAGGCCTGGTGCAGTCTGACTCCAGAGCTTGAATTCTAAACATCAGTATCTGGATTTCCAGCTGGTTTCATCTGACTTAGAAGCTCCCTATATATACACACTTGCGTACACATGGACACACCCTGTGCAACGCCATGTGTGCATGTGTGCACACATGCACATAGATACAGAGACACATGTACACGTGTGCACACACATACACATGCATAGGTCTACACACTGCTTCTTTTCCCCACGAAGTCCATACTCATGGCCCTGAGAACTTTAACACTCAGGAATTGCAGCTCTGTAATGACTGGCACTATCTACTTCCTTCACACCCCAGGAGGGGGACCTCACGAGCTGAGCTTTTCTTGGCTGGATTTTTCTCCAGCAATTCCTCAGGTTGGACTCACAGGAGCACCATCTCCCAGTTCCTGCAGCTCGTGGCCAGGTGTGAAAAGAAGAGCCTTAGCCTCGAGATTTCAGCTTCCACATCTTCATGACTTGCTTTTTCCAGGAGCAAAGCAAACCTTAAGAATTTGAATCCTCAGTCCTAACATGTCCTCTCTGTGCTGTGTGACCTGGGGCGGGTGATCCACCTCTCGGAGCATCAGCTTCCTCATTTGCAAATGGGGAGAACAGTAGCATCTACAGAAGGATGCTTAGGAGCAGCACCAGCGCACTGTGAGCTCAGATGTCGGCTGATCTGTTTCCATTGTTCTGCATCACTGGACCCAGTCCTTGAGGCATCCCATTGACTCACTCCTCCTCCTTAAAACAAAGGCCAGGCGCGGTGGCTCACGCCTGTAATCACAGCACTTTGGGAGGCCGAGGCGGGCAGATCACCTGAGGTCAGGAGTTCAAGACCAGCCTGGCCAACGTGGTGAAACCCTGTCTCTACGAAAAATAAGCCGGGTGCAGTGGTGCATGCCTTGTAATCCCAGCTACTCCGTAGGCTGAAGCAGGAGAATCACGTGAACCCAGGAGGCGGACGTTGCAGTGAGCCGAGATCGCATCACTGTACTCCAGCCTGGGCAACAAGAGCAAAACTCTGTCTCTAAATAAATAAATAAATGAAATGAAGTTTCCTGAGTCCTTACCTAGACCCCGTGACATGATGGAAGGGCCTTGACCCCAAGGTCCCGGTCACAACGAGTGACTTTGGAAAATTCACTTCACTCCTTAGGGACCCTAGCATGCTCATCTTAGAATAAAGATGCTCCAGGCTGGGTGCGGTGGCTCACACCTGTAATCCCAGCACTTGAGGAGGGAGAGGAAAGAGGTCTGCTCGAGGCCAGGAATTCAAGACCAGCCTGGGCAACATAACAAGACCTAATCTCTATTAAAATTTAAAAACAAAACAAAACAAAAAAAACTAGCCCGGCATGATGGCACACGCCTGTAGTCCCAGCTACTTGGGAGGCTGAGGAGGAAGGATCACTTGAGCCCGGGAGGTCAAGGCTGCAGTGAGCTGTGATCACACCACTGCACTCTAGCCTGGGTGACAGAGACCTTGTCTCAAAAAAAAAAAAAAAAAATCCAGTTGCAAAGTGTAGCATCGTTTTTGTAAAAATCTTGTACAATGTAGACAAGTCCCCCATATATGGCAATGCTGGGCTGTGTTTCAGCACAAAGATGGGTCTGCTCCAAACCGGCCACGTGGTAGGCCACGTGGGGTCCGGGCGGGGGTGCCACCCCCCCACCAACACCAGCCATGCGCCTCCTTGCAACCAGTTTGAAAGGAAAATCCACTGAAGAATGTTTAGAGGAAGTAAAAACAGCAAAGAACATGCTGGCAGCAATTGTCGGCCTTTGTTTCAGAGGCAGCTGTGGTCTTAGGAGAAAAAAGGATCAGATCTGAACCAAGACAGTTTCTTCCTGTGTCAAATGGGGAAATAAGCCTGGCTTCCTCCCATGGCCATTGTTCAAAGCCTGCTGTGAAAAACCCTCTGACATCTCCCTGGCAGAGGCTCTGATCAGCTTCTTACATCTGTCTGTTCACTCATTCATTCATTCATTCACCACACATTTTTATTTGTTGGTTTTTGTTTTGAGACAGGGTCTTACTCTGTCGCCCAGGCTGGAGTGTAGTGGTGCCACCTTGGCTTACTGCAACCTCCGCCTCCAGGATTCACGTGATCCTCCCACCTCAGCCTCCTGAGTAGCTGGGACTATGGGCACACGCCACCACACCCAGCTAATTTTTGTATTTTTTGGTAGAGAGGGGCTTTCGCCATTGTGTGGTGGCTCATGCTTATAATCCCAGCACTTTGGGAGGCCGAGGCAGATGGATCACTTGAGGTCAGGAGTTTAAGACCAGCCTGGGCAACATGGCAAAACTCCATTTCTACTAAAAATACAAAAATTAGCCAGGCATGGTGGTGCACACACATAGTTCCAGCTACTCGGGAGGCTGAAGCGGGAGGATCACTTGAACCCGGGAAGTGGAGGTTGCAGTGAGTTGAGATGGCGCCACTGCACTCCAGCCTGAGTGATAGAGTAAGGCCCTGTCTCAAAAACAAACAAAAAATTTATCATCATTATCATTATTATTTAAGACAGCATCTCACTCTGTAGCCCAGGCTGGAGTACAGTGGAATGATCATAGCTCTCTGCGGCCTTGACCTCCTGGGCTCAAATGATCATCCAGCGTTAGCCTCCTGAGTAGCTGGGACTACAGGCATGTATCACCATGCCTGGCCTGATTCACACCTTTTAAAAGAGCAGTCTGGAAGGGCAGGAATGAAAGCAGGTTCTGAACTGTTCCATCTATATCCCTCGGTTCCAGCCCCATTTAATGGCAGGCACCTGTGCAAGGTATCAGGGCTACCCTGGGCTGCTGGAGCACCCTTTGCCTGAATGCCCACTGGAACCAGAAGTGCCTGGAATTGACATTCCCCGGGGTAACCCTGACAGCTGAAGAGAGTTGTTATGCATAACTTAGCCAAAAGACACAGAGACATAGACCCCGTGTGCTGGCCAGCTATTTGGTAAAACAGCCATTCTCAGGTAGTTGTCTGAAATGTGGCCTTAGACAATGTTGTAGGCTCCATCTCAGCCCCGAGCCCCAGGGAGGTCACTTACAAGGAACCCAGAGCAAACCTGCCCTTTCTGGAAATGGCTTGGACATCCCCCCTGCCTACCCTAGAGCCTTTGACAGTTTCCCTGTTTCAGTCCAGAGATGTTCACCCTTTCCTTTCCAGCTTTCCACATTCTTGGCAGGTTGTTGCAAGAGGCAGAGATGTCTGGGCACAACTGTGTCCCTCAGAAAACCTTCTTCCCCTTCCCCTTCCCCTTTCTTCTCCTTCTCTTTCTCCTTCTCCTTCTTCTTCCTTCTTCTTCTTCTTTTTTGAGACGGAGTCTCACTCTGTTGCCCAGGCTGGTGGAGTATAGCAGCTCGATCTAGGCTCACTGCAACCCCCTGAAACCCCTACCTCCTAGTTTCAAGCAATTATTTTGCCTCAGCCTCCTAAGTAGCTAGGACTACAGGCATGCACCACCACACCTGGCTAATTTTTGTATTTTTAGTAGAGATGGGCTTTCACCATGTTGCTCAGGCTGGTCTTGAACTCCTGACCTCAGATGATCCAACCTCCTCTGCCTCCCAGAGTGTTGGGATTACAGGCATGAGCCACTGCGCCTGGCCATAAAACCTTCTTTTATCCAAGTCCAAGTAAGTAGGAGTCCAGGGTGGGCACCTGGGGGGCATCCTTGGATACCAATGGATATTTTATAGCACCAGGCAAAGGACACTTGGCACCTGCGCTCCTTTCACCTTTGGCAACCACAGCTCCCTTTACAGATGAGAAAACTGAGGCCCAGAGGCGTTGGTTAACAACTCTCTGGGGCAGGCAGGAGGGGCATCCAAGCCATTTCCAGAAAGGGCAGTTCTTAACCAGGGCTGGCCTTTAGCATTTTTTTTTTTTTTGGAGACAGAGTCTCACTCTGTCACCCAGGCTGGAGTGCGGTGGCACTGCAGCTTCAACCTCCCTGAGCTCAGGTGATCCTCCCATTTCAGCCTCCCAAGTAGCTGGGACTGCAGGCATGCACCACCATGCCTGGCTAATATATATATATATATTTTTTTTTTGTAAAGACAGAGTCTCGCCATGTTGCCCAGGCTGGTCATAAACTGCTGGACTCAAGTGATCCGCTTATTTCAGCCTCCCAAAGTGCTAAGATTATAGAGAGGAGCCACGGCAGCCAGCCTGGTCTTTGACTTTCTGTTTATCCTCATAGACAGCAAGGAGGGCAGCCTCAGTTTTCCAGTTTCTCTGCTCTTCTAATGAATGAAGCAACTGACATGTTTACAGTGCTGTCTCTGCAGCACTAAGGGCTGAATACTTGGGAACTCTTTGGGCTGCATACAGCCAAAAAGGGAATTAATTGGTGGATGGAATTGGAAATGGCACCTTCAGGATCAGCTGGATCAAGGCACTCAACCAAAACCACCAGGGTAGCTTCTCTCTCTATTTCTTGGCTTTGCTGTCCTTTGTTTCCAGGCAGGCAAGATGGTGGTCAGCAACTCTGAGCCTACCCTTACTGATTTAAGTAATATCACAAGAGCTCTGTTGTCTGATAGGGGTGGCACAGACACCAAGATTGTGTATTATCACCCCAGCCTGGGGCATATGCCTGTCTCTGAACCAATCACAGTGGCCAAAGGGCCACAATGCACTGATAGGCAGGGTTTTGTTGGCCTTCACTAAGAAGGGGGAAAGACCCTAAGCATGACAAGATGCTGTTCACAGAAGGACCAGGAAGAGCCCCTGCCAGTGGGCAGAACCAGGATGGGAACCCAGATCTTCACTCCTTAGCTATATTGGTCTCAGCTGCTTTCTTCATCTTTTTTTTTTTTTCTTTTGAGACAGAGTTTTGCTCTTGTTGCCCAGGCTGGAGTGCAATTGCATGATCTCGGCTCACAGCAACCTCCACATCACGAGTTCAAGTGATTCTCCTGCCTCAGCCTCCTGAGTAGCTGGGATTACAGGCACGCGCCACCATGCCTGGCTAATTTTGTGTTTTTAGTAGAGATGGGGTTTCTCCATGTTGGTCAGTCTGGTCTCCAACTCCTGACCTCAGGTGATCTGCCCGCCTCAGCCTCTCAAATTGCTGGGATTGAGATTACAGGCATGAGCCACCACACCTGGCCAGCTGCTTTCAGATGGGCACTTTCACCCCTTCAAACACCTTCCACTTCAAACTCACCATCAGTCAGGCTCAGTGGCTCATGCCTGTAATCCCAGCACTTTGGGAGGCCGAGGTAGGCAGATCATTTGAGGTAAGGAGTTCAAGACCAGCCTGGCCAACATGGTGAAACCCTGTCTCTACCCAAAAGTTAACTGGGCGTGCTAGCGCACGCCTGTAATCCCAGTTACTTGGGAGGCTGAAGCAGGATAATCACTTGAACCCGGGAGGCAGAGATTGCAGTGAGCCAACATTGCACCCCTGCACTCTAGCCTGAGCAAAAGGGCAAGACTCTGTCTCAAAAATAATAATAATAATCATAATCATAATCATAATCAGGCCCCCTGGGACCCTCCATCCCTTAATCCCAGTCTCTGCTCTGTCCCCTTCTCTAGGCCTCAATTTCCTCATCTGTAAAATGGGTCATCAGGAGCGTCTTGCACTCAGTAAACAGCCAAAGGTCACACTGGATTTACAGAAATTGAGATCCAGATTCAGAGAGCAAAGAGGCTGGGCTTGGTGGGTCACGCCTGTAATCCCAACGTTTTGGGAGGCCGAGTTGGGTGGATCACTTGAGGTCAGGAGTTTGAGACCAGCCTGGCCAACATGGCTAAAGGCTATCTTTACTAAAAGTACAAAAATTAGCCAGGAATGGTGACACGAGCTTGTAATCCTAGCTACTTGGGAGGCTGAGGCAGGAGAATCACTTGAACCCGGGAGGCGGAGGTTGCAGTGAGCTAAGATCATGCCGCTGTACTCCAGTCCGGGCAACTGACCCAGACTCCATCTCAAAAAAAAAAAAAAAAAGGAAGAAAAAGGGAAAACATAGAAGGCAAGTCTTTGTGGGAGGTCCTCAGTCAGGGCTGGCTTTCAACTTTCTGTTTATCCTCGCAGATGATGAGTTTGAGCAGCTCAAATGTTCCCATTTCTCCACCCTCCTAATGAATGAAGAGGCTGACATGCTGTTTTCAGTCCCGTCTTTGCAGCAGACGTGAACAGCTTCAGGAAAGAATTGGCCCGCATGAGTTAGGCCTGGTGCAGGCTGGCCTGTGAAGTGTCCACATATAAACATTCCTGCAGTTCATGCTGACAAAGGAGGATACGCTCATTTTCATTTTCATTTTGAAAATTAGAGCTATTTTATTATGTTGATTAAATTCCGTAAAGTCCAGCTCATGGTCAGCCCCCACCTTCAAGTTGGCAAACTCATATGCATCCCTCAAAACCGAACACCTACACCCCCTCCTCCATTCTTCAAAGGTTCATAAAATGCTACATCTCTCCCCTCTCTGTGCTATAAGGGAAGCATCCAGGCTGGGCGCGGTTGTTCACGCCTGTAATCCCAGCACTTTGGGAGGCCAAGGTGGGTGGATCACGAGGTCAGGAGTTTGAGACTAGCCTGACCAACATGGTGAAACCCCATCTGTACTAAAAATACAAAAATTAGCCAGGCATGGTGGCGCGCGCCTGTCATCCCAGCTACTCGGGATGCTGAGGCAGGAGAATCACTTGAACCCG
>NW_012120265.1:3167294-3171145 GCF_000951035.1 Colobus angolensis palliatus | reverse complement strand
ATTTTTGGTCTTCAAATCCAATGTGTCTGCCTCTCAGGCTTTTTGTGACTGAGGACGTCCCTGTCCGCAGGCCAGCCAAAGCAGATCTGTGACCCGGCCCAGGCTGTGGGGTACTATGGATGGCTGATCAAGCAGCGTCCTGCCCTCAGTTTATTTTGGTCGAGGGTAGCAGGCTTGGTCAGTACCTCAGACCTGGCCCTGCCCAGGACCATGAAACCCAAGGCCTCTAATGTGTGTCCTAGGTCTGCAGGTGTCTTGGGCGGCGTCCAAGGCTAGGAAGCTGGCCTGGGTTCAGCGGACAAAGGCCAAGGCAATCAGCTGAGGTCCTGCCATCGGAAGCTGTCCCTATCTCAGAAATTCCCTGAGTGGCCGGGCACAGTAACTCACGCCTGTAATCCCAGCACTCTGGGGGGCCGAGGCGGGCAGATCACTTGAGACTGGGAGTTCAAGACCAGCTTGGCCAATATGGTAAAACCCTGTCTCTACTAAAAATACAAAAATTAGCCAGGCATGGTGTCAGGCGCCTGTAATCCCAGCTACTCAGGAGGCTGAGGCAGGAGAATCGCTTGAGCCCGGGAGATGGAGCTTGCAGTGAGCCGAGATCATACACTGCACTCCAGTTTGGGCGACAGAGCGAAATTCTGTCTCAAAAAAAGAAAAAAAAGAAACTCCCTGAGTATATACTGGAAAGCGAGCCCTGCCTCCTTCCCATCACCGGGCCTCTGGGTGCCTGCATCAGTAAGGGCTTACAAGAGAAACAGAACCAACAGGAAATATACATATTACATATATAGAGATTTTCTCTAAAAAAAAAAAAAATTTAAGATTCATTTTAAGTCTGGACATGGTGGTTTATGCGTGGAATCCTAGCACTTTGGAAGGCTGACATGGAAAGATCGCTTGAGCCCAATAGTTTAAGATCCCATGTTTATGAAAAAGTTCAGAAAAAGTTTGGGCATGGTGGTGTGTGCCTGTGACCCCAGCCACTCCAGAGGCTGAGGTGGGTGGATTGTTTGAGCCCAGGAGGTCGAGGCTGCAGTGAGCCATGATCCCACCACTGCACTTCAGCCTGGGTGGCAGAGATCTTGTCTTTCTCTCTTAAAAAAAAAAAAAAAGATGTATTTTAAGGAATTAGCTCATGCAATCGTGGGGGATGATAAACCCAAAATTCACAGGGCGCTCTAGCAGGTTGGAAATAGGGAGGACTTCTTTGTTGCAAGCTTATGAATTCCTTTTTCCCTCTAGAAGCTGTTTTTGCTCTCTGAAGGACTTCAACTGATTAGATAAGAAGCATCAGCTGGGTGCAGTGGCTTATGCCTGTAACCCCAACATTTGGGAGGCCAAGGCGGGAGGATCAGGAGGTCAGGAGATCAAAACCATCCTAGTTAACACAGTGAAACCCCATCTCTACTGAAAATACAAAAAATTAGCCAGGCACAGTGGCACGCACCTGTAGTCCCAGCTACTTGGGAGGCTGAGGCAGGAGAATCACTTGAACCCAGGAGGCGGAGGTTGCAGTGAGCTGAGATCATGCCACTGCAATCCAGCCTGGGAAACAAGAGTAAAAGTCCATCTCAAAAAAAAAAAAAAAAAAGAGGCCAGGCGTGGTGGCTAGTCCTAGCACTTTGGGAGGCCGAGGCAGGCAGATCACAAGGTCAGGAGATCAAGACCATCCTGGCTAACACAGTGAAACCCTGTCTCTACTAAAAATACAAAAAATTAGCTGGGTGTGGTGGCGGGCGCCTGTGGACCCAGCTGCTCAGGAGGCTGAGGCAGGAGAATGGCGTGAACCTGGGAGGCAGAGCTTGCAGTGAGCCAAGATTGTGCCACTGCACTCCAGCCCGGACTACAGAGCGAGACTCTGTCTTAAAAAAAAAAAAAGAAAAACAAATTAGCCGGGTGTGGTGGCATGTGCCTGTAGTCCCAGCTACTTGGGAGGCTGAGGCACTAGTATTGCTTCAACCCGGGGGCGTTGCAGTGAGTTGAGATCACGCCACTGCCCTCTAGCCTGGGCAATAGAGTGAGACTCAGTTTCAAAATTAAAAAAAAAAAGAAAAATTAACTGAGTATGGTGGTTCACGCCTGTAGTTCCAACACTGGGAGATGGAAGGACCATATGAACCCAGGAATTCGAGACCCGCCTGGAGTACATAGTGAGACCCCATCTCTACAAAACATAGACTCAGCATGGTGGCTCATGCCTATAATACCAGCACTTTGGGAGGTTGAGGTGGGCAGATCACTTGAGGTCAGGAGTTCGAGACCAGCCTGGCCAACATGGCGAAAACTCATTTCTATTCAAAATACAAAAATTAGCCGGGTGTGATGGTGCATGCCTATAGTCCCAGCTATTCAGGGGGCTGAAACAAGAGAATCACTTGAACCTAGGAGGCAGAGGTTGCAGTGAGCGGAGATCATGCCCCTGGGCAACAGAACGAGACTCTGTTTCTAAATAAATAAATAAATAAAGTTAGCCAGGTGTGGCGGTGTGTTCCTGTAGTCCCAGCTACTTGGGAGACTGAGGCAAGAGGATCACTTGAGCCCAGGAGGTCAAGGTTACAGTGAGCTATGATTGCACTACTACACTCCATCTTGAGTGAGATGCCATTTCTAAAAAAATTTAAAAACACCTTTGCAGCAACATCTAGACTAGTATTTGACCAAACAACTGGGCCCCATAGGCTGGTCAAATTGATGCATAAATTTTAGCCATCACTGTATGCTTCCCTGTCCCCCTACCATCCTACCTGCTAAAACGCCACCTCCTCTGAGAAGCCTCCTGTGATATGTCCTACCCCAAGTGAGAAAACACAGAAGTGTTGATCAGTTTCACTGGAGCAGAGGGAGCAACAGGTACAAAGGTCTGGGAGCCAGAAGGCGGGTGAATAGGGCAGACACGGGGGGTACTTGTGGCAGAACAGTAGAGACGCCAGCAGGGGCAAGAGCTCCAAGGTCAGAGACGGAGCTTCATTTTGTTCTGGGGAAATAGGGAGCCAAAGTAGGCGTTAGAGCAAGAGAAGAGCATAGTTACATTCACGAACCTTTGCAAGAGTTGCCATTGGCTGTTGTGGGTCCATCAGGTGGCAGTTGGTGGGGGTCAGGGCACCTGTCCAGGCAAGAAATGGCAAGGCCTGGGCCAAGGGCATAGGGAAGGGGGTGGGGTGGATTCAAAAGCTTCCAGGGGCAGAGCGGGTCAGCCTGGGAGGTAGCAGTGTGAATTCCTAAACCATAACACTAAGCAGTGAGCCAAGGGAGACAAGCACCACGTGCACACCTCTGTTCTCTCCCAACCGCAATCCAGAAGAGCCTCCTTAGGCTGCCGAAAATCAAATGAGCTGACCCTGCAGGTCTTCGGCACCGATGTCTCTCGCCACCTGTGCAACCATCTGAAGGATGCTAAGTGGCAACAGTTGCCTCCTCTCCCTGCTCCCAGTGGAAACCCCATCCCCTTTCTCTGGCAGACAGCATGGCAAGGAACAGGGGCTCCATCTTCCTGTTCCCCAAACACACCAAGTTCCTTCCTACCCCAGGGCCTTTGCACTGATGGTTCTCTCTCCCTGGAATGCTTTTCCTGCCATTTTCCCCATTACCCACTCTTCCTTGTTCCCCAGGACTCGGCTTAACTGCGATTTCCTCCAGGAAGTTCTCTCCACCTTCCTGAGTCTATATGACATCACCTGTTTTAACAACCAGGATTTGAAACCTTTTTTTTTTTGAGACAGGGTCTCACTCCGTCAACCAGGCTGAAAATGCATTGACCCCATCACAGCTCACTGTAGCCTTAAATTCCTGGACTCAAGCAATCCTCCACCTTGTCCTCCCAAAGCTCAGAGGAATCTTTTTTTTTTTTT
>NW_012120265.1:3164425-3167044 GCF_000951035.1 Colobus angolensis palliatus | reverse complement strand
GAGATGGAGTCTCGCTCTGCCACCCAGGCTGGAGAGCAGTGGCAGGATCTCGGTTCACTGTAACCTCCGCCTCCCAGGTTCAAGCAATTCTCTGCCTCAGCCTCCTGAGTAGCTGGGATTACAAGCGCCCACCACCACACCCAGCTAATTTACCCAGCTAATTTTTGTCTTTTTAGTAGATACAGGGTTTCACCATCTTGGCCAAGCTGGTCTTGAACTCCTGACCTCATGGTCCACCCGCCTCGGCCTCCCAAAGTGCTGGAATTACAGATGTGAGCCACCACGCCCGGCCTGCCCAGGAATCCTTTTAACACACAACTCTAGCTATGAGCCTTCCCTGTTCTCACACTCTCCATGGCTCCAAGAATATTCCAGCCCCTCTGCCCATTGTCCAGAGCCCTTCAGAGCAGGCCTTATCTCATGTCTCATTGCTGATTCTTTTCCAAATGTAAGTTGTTCTCTTGCCTGAATTGCTCTTCTCCCACCTTTGTGTTTGGTGAACTTCTATTCATCCTTCAAAACCCCATTCAAATGGCCCCTCCTCCAGAAACCCCTCCCTACCCCTTAGACCAAGCTTGTCCAACCTATGGTCCATGGGCCACATGCAGCCCAGGACAGCTTTAAATGCAGTCCAACACAAATTTGTAAACTTTATTAAAATATTATGAGATTTTTTTCAAGCTGAATGATGAAGAAATAAAATAGGAATAAAACAAAACGGGCCGGGCGCAGTGGCTCACGCCTGTAATCCCAGCACTTTGGGAGGCCAAGGCAGGTGGATCACCTGAGGTCAGGAGTTTCAGACCAGCCTAACCAACAAGGTAAAACCCCATCTCTACTGAAAAATACAAAAATTAGACGGGTGTGGTGGCAGGTACCGGTAGTCCCAGCTACTCGGGAGGCTGAGATGGGAGAATTGCTTGAACCTGGGAGGCAGAGGTTTCAGTGAGCCGAGATCACGCCACTGCACTCCAGCCTGGGCGACAGAGTGACACTCCATCTCAAAACAAAAAACAAAAAAATTATGTTTCTTTTTTTTTGCAATATTTTCTGTTTTAGCTCATCAGCTATCATTAGTGTTAGTGAATTTTATGTGTGGCCCAAGTCAATTCTTCTTCTCCCAATGTGGCCCAGGGAAGTCAAAAGATTGGACACCCCAGACTTAGACAGAGTCCTCAGTCCCCTCTGGGGGTGTCCGTGTCTAGCTCTGTCTCTCAAGGCTGGGGGCTTTTGGGAGGCCCTGGCATCACCTATGAAGGGCTGACCATAACTGTCATAATTTATTTTAATATTGGTACACACCTCATCATTATTTCTTTTGAGATGTAGTCTCGCTCTGCTGTTACCTAGGCTCGAGTGCAGTGGCGTGATCTCGGCTCACTGCAACCTCTGCCTCCTGGGTTCAAGCAAGTCTCCTGCCTTACCTTCCCGAGTAACTGAGATTACAGGCACCTGCCACCACACCCCACTAATTTTTGTATTTTCAGTAGAGTTGGGATTTCACCATGTTGGCCAGACTGGTCTTACACTCCTGACCTCAGGTGATCTATCCGCCATGGCCTCCCAAAGTGCTGGGATTACAGGCGTGAGCCACCGTGCCCGGCTTATAATACGTTTCTACGCAGACTTGAGAATGTACATCTTTCATCCGTCCATCCCATTTGTAAATGGGGCTCAATTTCCGCAGCTTCCACCCTCCAAATGCCTTTGACATTCTTCTAGGAGTTATAATTCTTCTCTGATTTGTTAAGATTTGACAACTCTCTCCCAAGGCATGTGGAAAAGCATTAGAACCTCACATCAGTGAAGGAGAACCGTTGAGCCCTGTCATGGAGAATTTATTTCCTCTTGAGAATGTACTGTCTTTTTTTTTTTTTTTTTTTCAGATAGAGTCTTGCTCTGTCACCAGGCTGGAGTGCAGTAGCACGATCTCAGCTCACTGCAACCTCCGCCTCCCGGGTTTAAGCGATTCTCCTGCCTCAGCCTCCCGAGTAGCTGGGATTACAGGCATGCGCCACCATGGCTAACTTTTGTATTTTTAGTAGAGATGGGGTTTCTCCATTTTGGTCAGGCTGGTCTCAAACTCCCGACCTCAGGTGATCTGCCCACCTCGGCCTCCCAAAGTGCTGGAATTACAGGTGTGAGCCACTGCAACAGGCCTTTTTCTTTTCTTTTCTTTTTTTTTTTGAGACGGAGTCTTGCTCTGTTGCCCAGGCTGGAGTGCAGGAGCACAATCTTGGCTCATTGCAATCTCCACCTCCAAAGTTCAAGCAGTTCTCCTGCCTCAGCCTCCTGAGTATCTGGGATTACAGGCATGTGCCACCAGGCCCGGATAATTTTTTGTATTTTTGGTAGAGACAGAGTTTGGCCATGTTGGCCAGGCTGTTCTCGAACTCCTGACCCCAAGTGATCCGCCTCGGCCTTCCAAAGTGCTGGGATTACAGGTGTGAGCCACTGCACCTGGCTGAATGAAGGTCCCATTTCTGTTGGATACATTCACAGAAGTGGAGTTGCTGCCGTGTGTGTGGTCTCCTACCTGCATGCACAGTTTCCTTCACATCCCTTCCCTGGCCACATCATGGTGTGTCATGAAGACACTAATCTTTTTTTTTTTTTTTT
>NW_012120265.1:3162717-3164375 GCF_000951035.1 Colobus angolensis palliatus | reverse complement strand
TTCAGACAGGGCCTTGCTCTGTCACCCAGGCTGGAGTGCAGTGGTGCAATCGCGTGGCTCATTGCAACCTCAACCTCCTGGGCTCAACCAATCCTCCTACCTCAGCCTCCCAAGTAGCTGTGACCATAAGCATGAATGTGGGTTCATGCCACATGCCTGGCTAATTTTTTAATTTTTATTGTTTGTAGACATAGGGGCTCCCTATGTCACCCAGGCTGGTCTCAAACTCCTAGGCTCAAGCAATCCTCCCGCCTTGACCTCCCAAAGTGCTGGGATTATAGGCATGAGCTACCACACCCGGCCCAGACACTAATATAACCAGGCCTCTCAGGTTGGATCTGAGGGCTGCTTCCAACTTTTCCTGGTATAAGAAATATTTGGAGGCCGGGCGCGGTGGCTCAAGCCTGTAATCCCAGCACTTTGGGAGGCCGAGACGGGCGGATCACGAGGTCAGGAGATCAAGACCATCCTGGCTAACCAAGTGAAACCCCGTCTCTACTAAAAAATACAAAAAGCTAAAAGCTAGCCGGGCAAAGTGGCGGGCGCCTGTAGTCCCAGCTACTCGGGAGGCTGAGGAGAATGGGGTAAACCCGGGAGGCGGAGCTTGCAGTGAGCTGAGATCCGGCCACTGCACTCCAGCCTGGGCGACAGAGCGAGACTCCGTCTCAAAAAAAAAAAAAGAAATATTCGGCCGGGCGCGGTGGCTCACGCCTGTAATCCCAGCACTTTGGGCGGCCAAGGCAGGCGGATCACAAGGTCAAGAGTTTGAGACCATCCTGGCCAACAGGGTGAAACCCCATCTCTACTAAAAATGCAAAAATTAGCTGGGCCGTGGTGGCACATGCCTGTAATCCCAGCTACTCAGGAGGCTGAGGCAGGAGAATCGCTTGAACCAGGGAGTCAGAGGTTGCAGTGAGCCAAGATCATGCCATAGCACTGCAGCCTGGGCGACAGAGTGAGACTCCATCTAAAAAAAAGAAAAAAAAAAGATATATTCTCCAGGTCAGGTGTGGTGGCTCACACCTATAATCCAAGCACTTTAGAAGGCCGAAGGGGACGGATCACTTGTGGTCAGGAGTTTGAGACCAGCCTGGCCAACATGGTGAAACTCCTGTCTCTACTAAAAATGCAAAAATTGGCTGGGTGCAGTGGTTCATGCCTGTAATCCCAGCACGTTGTGAGGCCGAGGCAGATGGATCACCTGAGGTCAGGAGTTCGAAACCAGCCTGGTCAACATAGTAAAACCCCATCTCTACCAAAAATATGAAAATTAGCCTGGCATGGTGGCAGGCGCCTGTAATGCCAGCTAGTCAGGAGGCTGAGGCAGGAGAATTGCTTGAACCCAGGAAGCAGAGGTTGTAGTGAACCGAGATCATGCCATTGTACTCCAGCCTGGGCAACAGGAGTGAAACTCCATCTCAAACAAAACAAAACAAAACAAAAAAACGGTTGGGCGCGGTGGCTCACGCCTGCAATCCCAGCACTTTGGGAGGCTGAGGCGGGCAGATCACGAGGTCAGGAGATCGAGACCATCCTGGCTAACCCTGTGTCTACTAAAAATACAAGAAAATTAGACAGGTGTGGTGGTGGGTGCCTGTAGTCCCAGCTACTTGGGAGGCTAAGGCAGGAGAATGGCATGAACCCGGGAGGCGGAGCTT
>NW_012120265.1:3161619-3162212 GCF_000951035.1 Colobus angolensis palliatus | reverse complement strand
AAAAAAAAAAAAAAAATCCTGCAAGATGCCTTACTCAAGAGCCACAATACCCGGGCTAGAGAAACCTGGGGTCCTGATGCCACAGTGGTAAGACCTGCCATGCCTCTGGAGAGCAATAATATGGCACCCACTGCATGCCAGTGCCATGCCAGCCTGGGCAACAAGAGTGAAACTCCATCTCAAAAAAAAAAAAAATATCCTGCAAGATGCCTTACTCAAGAGCCACAATACCCGGGCTAGAGAAACCTGGGGTCCTGATGCCACAGTAGTGAGACCTGCCATGCCTCTGGAGAGCAATAATATGGCACCCACTGCATGCCAGTGCCATGCCAGCACCAAAGACAGAAACGGTGGCTCAGGAAGGTTCCGGATTTTGGATTTTAACTTTTGACTGTAGGTGGAGTGTGCTCTTATCTGCTTCTGGGCCAGTGGGACCAGCCCTTTCCTGCATTACCTCACCCCAGTGCTGCGGGGAGGGCAGTCTAAACTCTATTCACAGAGCCTCAGAGAGAATGAAGCCCACGGCTGGGTGTGGTGGCTAATACCTGTAACCCCAGTAATTTGGGAGGCCAAGGTGGGCCAGTCGCTTGAGC
>NW_012120265.1:3159632-3161119 GCF_000951035.1 Colobus angolensis palliatus | reverse complement strand
TCAAAAAAAAAAAAAAAATTGTGGTGCTAGAGTCTCTGAGGTAATGCAGTGTAGGAGCTGGGGCTCCCCTGCCTGCACCCGGGGCCTCTGCAGATGACCAGAGAAACTGCCCCTCAGGAGCTCAGACTGCCCAGGGGGCCCCAAGACCCATGATCAACGCCAGGTCCTGCCAAAAAGCGCACCCCGGGTAATTGTCATTTCCCCTAATTAAAAAAATGTTGGCCAATTTCCTGATGGAGAAACAAAGAAGCAGAAAAGAAAACAAATAAAAACCCTGCAACCCCTCCCTTAATCGCTCAGCTCGCAGAGATAATCTCCGTTGGCATGTTCATGACCGCCTTCCGGCATTTCTTTGCCTGCATTTTCAAAATGGACTTACTATATTTTTGTTCTTATCCAAGAAATGTGACTGTATTGGAGAAGAAACAGCCAACAAGATAAGCAGAAAGAAAAAATAAACAAAAAGTATACCTCTCGGCTGGGTGCCATGGCTCACGCCTGTAATCCCAACACTTTGGGAGGCCGACACAGGCGGATCACTTGAGGTCAGGAGTTTGAAACCAGCCTGGCCAACACGGTGAAACCCCATCTCTACTAAAAATACAAAAATTAGCCGGGCGTGAAAAAAATTAGCCAGGCATGGTGGTGTGTGCCTGTAATCCTGGGTACAAGGGAGGCTGAGGAAGGAGAATTGCTTGAACTTGGGAGGCAAAGGTTGCAGTGAGCCAAGATCGTGTCATTGCACTCCAGCCTGGGTGACAAGACTGAAACCATATCTCAAAAAAATAATAATAAATAATAATAAACAGTCAGGCATGATGGCTCATGCCTGTAATCCCAGCACTTTGGGAGGCCGAGGCAAGTGGATCACTTGAGGTCAGGAGTTCAAGACCACTCTGGCCAACATGGTGAAACCCTGTCTCTACTAAAAGTATAAAAAATTAGCTGGCTGTGGTGGCAAATGCCTGTAATCCCAGCTACTTGGGAGGCTAAGGCAAGAGTATCGCTTGAACCCAAGAGTTTGAGAACAGCCTGGACAACACAGTGAGACTCCTGTCTCTAAAAAATAAATAATTAAAACAAAAATTGTTTTTTTGAGACAAGAGTCTCCTCCCCCTTTCACCCAGGCTGGAGTATAGTGGTGCAACCTTGGCTCACTGCAACCTCCACCTCCCAGGTTCAAGTGATTCTCCCACCTCAGCCTCCTATGTACCTAGAATTACAGGCATGTGTCACCATGCTCAGCTAATTTTTGCATTTTTAGTAAAGACGGGGTTTCTCCATGTTGGCAGACTGGTCTTGAACTCCTGACCTCGGGTAATCCACCTGCGTTAGCCTCCCAAAGTGCTGGGATTACGGGGCTGAGCCACCACACGCTTGGCCAAAAGTTTTGTTTTTAAATTTAATGTTGGCCGGGCGCGGTGGCTCAAGCCTGTAATCCCAGCACTTTGGGAGGCTGAGACGGGCGGATCACGAGGTCAGGAGAT